>NC_057710.1:45991815-45997343 GCF_004010195.1 Chiloscyllium plagiosum | reverse complement strand
GTTGCCAGCAGCAGTTGTGGAAGCGAGGTCATTGGGGATATTTAAGAGACTGCTGGGCATGCATATGGTCACAGAAATTTGAGAGTTCGTACATTAGGTTTACCTTACATGAGGATCAATGGTCGGCACAACATCGTGGGCTGAAGGGCCTGTTCTGTGCTGTACTGTTCTATGTTCTAAGTGGAACAGTCTGCATCTGAATCAGAACGTTACCAAAATCCTTGTAGATGGGTTTGCTGGTGCTGTTGGGAGGTATTTAAATTAGTTCAGCAGGGGAAGGGGACACAAAAGTGTCAGTACAATAGGGACACAACATACTTTAGTAAAGGAACCAATGCATAGGGAATTAGAACTGCAATGTGGCGGAGCTCTTTCTGCCAGAGGGTGGTGAATCTTTGGAACTTATTGCTGCAGAAGGCTGTAGCTGCCAAGTCATTGAGTGTATTTAAGACAGAGATAGATAGATTCTTGAATGATAAAGGGATCAAGGATTATGGGGAGAAGGCAGAAGAATGGGGTTAAGAAACATATCAGCCATGATCGAATGGCAAAACAGGCTCAATGGATCAAATCATCTAATTCTGTTCCTATATCTCACAGTCCTGTGGTAGTGTTGTATCAGTAATTAAGAATTCAGTTACTGCAATAAAAATGGACTATATCTTGGAAGGTGCTTCAAATTAGGCTTTGTGGGTAAAGAATTAACAAGGAGCAGTCACGGTGCTGAGTGTGTATTATAGAGCCCCAAATAGTCAGCAGGCAATAGAGGAGCAGATACATAGACAATTCACCGAGCTGTGTAAAAACAATAACAGGTTAATTATATTCAGGGATTTCAACTTCCACACCATTAACTGGGGTAACTGGGGTTTAAAGTGTCTTGTTACGCATTCAGGAGAATTTTATTAAATTAAGGCAGGATCAGGGCAAATTAGACTGGGAACAACTACTTCTGGGTAAAACTAAACAGAATAGATTAGATTAGATTACTTACAGTGTGGAAACAGGCCCTTCAGCCCAACAAGTCCACACCGCCCCGCCGAAGCGCAACCCACCCATACCCCTACATTTACCCCTTACGTAACACTACGGGCAATTTAGCATGGCCAATTCACCTGACCTGCACATCCTTGGATTGTGGGAGGAAACCGGAGCACTCGGAGGAAACCCACCCAGACACAGGGAGAATGTGCAAACTCCACACAGTCAGTCGCCTGAGGCGGGAATTGAACCCGGGTCTCTGGCGCTGTGAGGCAGCAGTGCTAACCACTGTGCCACCGTGCCGCCCACACTAATGGAAACATTATCTGATGTCCACTCTATCTAAGACATGAAAAACACCGTGGGTGAAATTAGATATCCTATAAGTATGTCAAGGGGATGAATAGTGGTGGTGGTGGGGAAGGAGGGGGGCATTCTAAATGGAATTGGCACGAGAACAGATACAATGTGTTCCCTCTAGGGTGATATATAGGACAACAACCCTAGAGAACCCTGGATATCTCGGTACATTCAGGATTGGATAAGAAGGAAAAGAGAGGATTTCAACAAGAACAAAGGGAGCAAATCAATGAAGGAGGATAGAAATGGAAAACCTTCAGAAAGCAATTAGGAAATCAAAGGCATCCACAGCCTTCTGCAGCAATGAGTTCCACAGATTCATCATCCTCTGGCAGAAAGAACTCCTCTTCATTGTAGTTCTAAAGGGTGGGCCTTTCACTCTGAGGCTGTGTCCTTGAGTCCTAATCTATCCTACTAATGGAAACATTATCTGATGTCCACTCTATCCAAGACATGAAAAACACCGTGGGTGAAATTAGATATCCTATAAGTATGTCAAGGGGATGAAGATAAGCAGGGAAAGAGTAGGACCCATTAGGATCGAAGGGGTCAAT
This sequence comes from Chiloscyllium plagiosum, assembly GCF_004010195.1. Classification (NCBI taxonomy): domain Eukaryota; kingdom Metazoa; phylum Chordata; class Chondrichthyes; order Orectolobiformes; family Hemiscylliidae; genus Chiloscyllium; species Chiloscyllium plagiosum. The sequence goes on along the minus strand of NC_057710.1, from coordinate 45,995,448 downwards.
CTGTGCGAGGTACTGGAGGGCATTAGTATGGTGTGGAACGAGCACTTCACATCTGTATTCACTTCAGAGAAGGAGTATATGGGCAAGTCAGATCCAAAATTGGCCTGGCAGTTGGAGACAGGGTTTAGTGGTGGAAGGTTGTTTGTGTGACTCAAAACCAGTGTTCAATGATGTACCACAGGGATTACTGCTGGGTCTTTTACATTTAGTGATGTATATAAAAGAGAAGTGGGGACATGATAAGTAAGTTTACAGATGTCACAAAATTGGACAAATAGTTGACAGTGAAGAAGTAGGTCTTAAATTACAGGATGATATGGAGAGGTAGAGCAGCCTGGAAGATCAGCGGCAGGTGGAATTTAACCCTGATATTTTTGAGATGATGCACTTTGGAAGAGATAACAAGATAAGGGAGCATTCAATGATTCGCAGGAAAGCATGGCTCAGAGGAACGGAGGGATCTTGGAGCACTTATCCACAGATCTCTGAAGATGGCAACACAGGTTAATAGGGAAGTCAAGAAGGCATATGGGACATTTGCATTCATATGTAGCATAGATTATAACAGCAGGCTGGTCATGATGGAGCTGGACAGAGGTTGGATTAGGCAGCAGTTGGTGAAAATCTTATCACCACACTATAGGAAGGACATAATTGCACAGGAGAGGAAATTCACCAGGATATTGACTGGGATAGAGCAGTTGAGTGATGAAGAGAGGCTGGAGGAGTTCACGTTGCTTTGTTTGGGGTAGAGAAGGATAAGAAGTGTATGGATTATGGAGGGCATGGAAAGGCTAGATAGAAAGCATCTCTTTCCTATCATCAAAGGGTCAATAATAAAAGGTATAATTTTAAAGTGAAAGACAGGAGGTTTAGAGCAGATTTGAGGGAAAAACAATTAACCCACAGGCTAATGAGAAGCTGCACTGCCTGGATGGACAGTTCAGGTGGGAAAAGTCACAACTTTTAAAACGTACTTGAATGAGTACTTGAAATATCATAACATTCAAGGCTATGGGCCAAATGCTGGAAGGTGAGGAGGATGCAGAAATACTGCGGTGTGATTTGGACAGGCTCAGTGAGGAAGCAAATACATGGCACATGCAGTATACAGTGGATAAATGAATTGGAAGGCCAAGTATTATTTCAATGGCTGTGTATTGAGAGAGGGGAATGTTCAATGACACCTGGGTAGCGTTGTGCACCAGTTAGTCATAGAGTCATAGAGATGTACAAGATGGAAACAGACCCTTCGGTCCAACCTCTCCATGCCGACCACATATTCCAACCCAATCTAGTCCCACCTGCCAGCACCCGGCCCATATCCCTCCAAACCCTTCCTATTCATATACCCATCCAAATGCCTCTTAAATGTTGCAATTGCAACAGCCTCCACCACATCCTCTGGCAACTCATTCCATACACATATCACCCTCTGCGTGAAAAAGTTGCCCCTTAGGTCTCTTTTATATCTTTCCCCTCTCACCCTAAACTATTCCCTCCAGTTCTGGACTCCCCGACGCCAGGGAAAAGACTTTGTCTATTTATCCTATCCATGCCCCTCATAATTTTGTAAACCTCTATAAGGTCTCCCCTCAGCCTCCGACGCTCCAGGGAAAACAGCCCTAGCCTGTTCAGCCTCTCCCTGTAGCTCAGATCCTCCAACCCTGGCAACATCCTAACCTGCACTCCAAGGTCTCTTTGTTCAGCAACACTCCCTAGGACCTTACCATTAAGTGTATAAGTCCTGCTAAGATTTACTTTCCCAAAATGCAGCACCTCGCATTTATTTGAATTGAACTCCATCTGCCACTTCTCAGCCCATTGGCCCATCTGATCCAGACCCTGTTGTAATCGGAGGTAACCCTCTTCGCTGTCCAATACACCTCCAATTTTGGTGTCATCTGCAAACTTACTAACTGTACCTCTTATGCTCGCATCTAAATCATTTATGTAAATGACAAAAAGTAGAGGTTCCAGAACTGATCCTTGTGGCACTCCACTGGTCACAAGCCTCCAGTCTGAAAAACAACTCTCCAACACCACCCTGTGTCTTCTACATTTGAACCAGTTCTGTATCCAAATGGCGAGTTCTCCTTTTATTCCATGAGATCTAACCTTGCTAATCAGTCTCCCATGGGGAACCTTGTCGAACACCTTACTGAAGTCCATATAGATCACATCTACAGCTCTGACCTCATCAATCTTCTTTGTTACTTCTTCAAAAGACTCAATCAAGTTTGTGAGATTTCCCATGCACAAAGCCATGTTGACTATCCCTAATCAGTCCTTGCCTTTCCAAATAGATGTACATCCTGTCCCTTAGGATTCTCTCCAACAACTTGCCCACCACCGAGGTCAGGTTCACCGGTCTATAGTTCCTTGGCTTGTCCTTACCACCCTTCTTAAACAGTGGCACCACGTTTGCCAACCTCCAGTCTTCCGGCACCTCACCTGTGACTATTGATGATACAAATATCTCAGTAAGAGACCCAGCAATCACTTCTCTAGTTTCTCACAGAATTCTCAGGTACACCTGATCAGGCCTTGGGGGTTTATCCACCTTTAACCATTTCAAGACATCCAGAACTTCCTCTTCTGTAATCTGGACATTTTGCAAGATGTCACCATCTATTTCCCTACAGTCTATATCTTCCATATCCTATTCCACAGTAAATACAGATGCAAAATATTCATTTAGTATCTCCCCCATTTTCTGTGGCTCCACACAAAGAACACCTTGCTGATCTTTGAGGGGCCCTATTCTCTCCCTAGTTACCCTTTTGTCCTTAATGTATTTGTAAAAACTCTTTGGATTCTCCTTAATTCTATTTGCCAAAGCTATCTCATGTCCCCGTTTTGCTCTTCTGATTTCCCTCTTAAGTATACTCCTACTTCCTTTCTCCTCTTCTAAGGATTCACTCGATCTATCTGTCTATACCTGACATATGCTTCCTTCTTTTTCTTAACCAAATTCTCAATTTCTTTAGTCATCCACCATTCCCTATACCTACCAGCCTTCCCTGTCACTCTGACAGGAATATACTTTCTCTGGATTCTTGTTATCTCATTTCTGAAGTCTACCCATTTTCCAGCCATCCCTTTACGTCTGCCTCCAATCAGCTTTCGAAAGTTCTTGCCTAATACTGTCAAAATTGGCCTTTCTCCAATTTAGAACTTCAACTTTTAGATCTGGTCTATCCTTTCCATCATGAATTTAAACGAATAGAATTATGGTCACTGGCCCCAAAGTGCTCCCCCACTGACACCTCAGTCACCTGCCCTGCCTTATTTCCCAAGAGTTGGTCAAGGTTTGCACCTTCTCTAGTAGGTATATCCACATACTGAATCAGAAAAATGTCTTGTACGCACTTCAGATATTCCTCTCCATCTGAACCTTTAACACTTTGGCAGTCCCAGTTGATGTCTGGAAAGTTAAAATCCCCTACCATAACTACCCTATTATTCTTACAGATAGCTGAGATCTCCTTACAAGTTTGTTTCTCAATTTCCCTATGACTATTGGGGGGTCTATAATACAATCCCAATAAGGTGATCATCCCTTTCTTATTTCTCAGTTCCACCCAAATAACTTCCCTCGATGTATTTCCAGGAATATCCTCCCTCAGCACA
>NC_057710.1:45964056-45990702 GCF_004010195.1 Chiloscyllium plagiosum | reverse complement strand
TCTTGGAAGCCGACGTACCCCTCATTGCATTAGAGCCAGTCTCAATGCCAGAAACTTGGCTGTTTGTGCTACGTTCCCCTGAGAATCCATCACCCCCTACATTTTCCAAAACATACCTTTTTGAAATGGGTACATCCACAAAAGACTCCTGCCCTAGATGCCTATCTCTCTTACCTTTCCTGGAGTTAACCCATCTATGTGACTATATCTGAGACTTTCCCCCCTTCCTATAACTGCCATCCATCACATACTGTTGCTGTTGCAAATTCCTCATTGCTTCTATCTATCTCTCCAACTGATCCACTCGATCTGATAAGATTTGCATTCAACAGCATTTATGGCAGATATAATCCGCAGTAACCCTTAAACTGTCTTTAAACTCCCACATCTGACAAGAAGTACATATCACTGCAAAGGCCATTTTTGCTCCTTCACAATCTACAGACCCAGAAAATAACACCGTCATATTCCTCTACAAACACCGCTCCAGGTTAAATTAATAGCTATGGCTTATATTTTAAGTTTAATCGAGAGACTTATCTCCAAAAACATATAATCAAGAAAAAACTCACTGTACTCACTAATACAGCCTTTCTCTTGGACAGACTTAAAACAACAATTAACTTATCTGATTCTGTGTTGTGAACTTGGCCCAAACCGGTTCCTCCAAGATTAGTTGTGAAATTCACTGTTTCTTAATTTTCCCAGATGCACTCCGATCTCCAGCGACACATGAATTCAAAAACAGCAAAGGCGGTAACTGTGCAGTTTTATCTCTCTCTGTCCTGCACTGTCCTCACTATGTGCTTCCTTTGTCTGCTCTTCTCCCTTTTAAAACTGCTGTTGTTTTGACTTTTTTTTTCCAAAGCAACAGCATACAAAACAGTAATTGCTGCTCCTGCAATTCGAGGAAATCACCTCCAGCACCTAAAATACCTCAAAAAAAGGAGCAGCTCTTACAGCCAGAAATTTTTCCCATCCTCCATCTTGGATTACCCAGAATCCCTGCTGAAAGTAAGTGTGCAGATGCAGCAGGCAGTAAAGAAGACAAACTCTATGTTGACCTTCATATCAAGTGGATTCAAGTACAGCAACAAGAATGTCTTTCTCCAATTGAATTGGGCATTGGCAAAGCCAAACCCCAAATATTGTGTGCAGTTTTGGTCTCCTTTTGGATGTTCTTGCTGTTGAGGGAGTGTAGTGAAGCTTACTACATTGATTCCTGGGACAGCAGCACTGACATGTGAGGAAACATTGAGTTGGTTGGGATTGTATTCACTGGAGGTTAGTGGTGATTTCATAAAAGCCTATAAAGTTTAGACAGGTTAGAAGCAGGAAAGAAATTGTTGATGGTGGAGGACTCCAGAACCAAGAGTCATTGATTAAGGACAAGGAGTAAACCTTTTAAATGAGGAAATGAGGTGAGATTTCTTCAGTCAGAGGTGTGAGCCTGTCGAATTCTCAACCACACAAAGTGGTTGAGGTTGAAACTTTGAGAGTTTTTAAGAAGGAGCGAGATACAGTTTTGTGGCAAAAGGGATCAAGGGGTATGGGGGGAGGAGGGTTTAGGTTTTTTTTAATTCACTCATGGGACATAAGCATTGTTGGCTGGCCAGCATTTATTGCCCATCCCTAGTTGCCTTTGAATGAATGGCTTGCCACGCATTTTAGAGGGCAATTGAGTCAACCACATTGTTATGGGCTTGGAGTCACATATAGGCCAGACCAGGTGAGGATGGCAGATTTCCATCCCTGAAGGATGTTATTGAATCAAGGTATTGTCTTAGATGATCAGCCATGATTGTATTGAATGGTGGAGCAGGCAAAAGGGGTTGAATCATCTGTTCCTGCTCCAATCTTCGACGTTTTTATGTTTGAGTGGGACAAGTGTAGATTTAGAGTAGATTTTGTCAGAAATCAGTGTTGGTTCAGATTTGATGGGCTGAAGATCCTTTTCTTTTGTATGATTCGATGAAGCCAACTGCGCAGACATTATTTCAAGCTGTAATGTGCTTGATAAAAAATATGAGCACATTAGCACATTCGCAATTTGTGAAATTATCTCATTGAATAAAACCTTCCTCAAATCACTGACAGTAATTGCAAATAAGCATGTCAATGCTACTACAATTATAATATCGCAAACTCAGCTTCCTGAAAACCAATGGTAGACAAAAACTGGATGTGTTTATAATCTTCAGCAAAGTTTTACAAAACTTTATCAGGTGGCTCAGTGGTTAGCACCTCTGCCTCATAGAGCCAGGGACCTGGGTTTGATTTCTGGAGTTTGCAATTCTCCCCATATCTGCATGGAATTCCTTTAGGTGCTCTGGTTTCCTCCCACCATCCAAAACTGTGCAGATTACATGGATTGGCAATAGGAAATGTAGAGTTACAGGGATAGGTTGAGGTCTGGTTGGGATGCTCTTTGGAGCGTGGTTTTAAATCGATGGGCCGAATCTACACGAGGGATTTTATGATTAAACAGTATCATTAAGCACTACATTGGCACAATGTAGCTCCAGATCAGTTACTGGCTTCATTGCTTCTTGCACTGCCCTTTCTTAGGCTGTGAGCAAATCTTCACACCACCCAACTTGGTTTGAGCCAAACTGCCAAAGGCCAACCTGCTAGACCCAAAATCCAGAAATAACTGAAATCCCATACACCTCATTCCCAAAACTGATGGATTTGAGAATATATCTGTATGATATACTTTCACACTAATGCATAAAATTCATCTCTACTTTCAAAAGTGTGTTGCACTTTCATGAACAGTAATAATATCATTGTGATACTTGGATTTTTCTAATGCATTTACAGCATAAATATTGTAATGTCATATAGCACAAAAACCATAAATGCAACACATACAAAATCCTCATTTGTTTTTCGTAATTTTTCATAAGCTATTATTTTCTTCCAGAGTCTTATATCCAATTCTGGAACAAAGTAAATTCTTGGACAATGTTTTATTTTACACTAGTGATTGGCACACATACTTTTATATTATTTTATCAGTTTGAAGTAATTTAGGCAACAGATGTTGATGACAAGTAGTGTCGTCCTCCCACATAGAAAATTGATATGAGAACATTATTATTACAGGATGCTACACAGATTATCTAATGAGAAACTGCATCTTTCTCTTGGTGGCAGACACAAAACATCTGTTTATATTCATGCATTACTAGAGGCAAGCAAGATCCTATTAATGAAAGATTCATTGACTAGGAACAATTACTCAGACACCAGTTAATTCTCCCCAGTGCTTGTTCAAATAGAAAGGATCTTAGATATAATTGATGGGTTTACATTATAAAACATGATAACATGTTTTTAGGAGGGTCATAATTGCTCATGAAACACTCTTTAAGTGCAACTGTGTAGAATCTTATGAAAGATTTGGCACAGAAAGGGACCATTTGTTCAAGCAGGACCATGTGACTTTCTGGGGTTTGCAGACATTGCTCCAGCACTGGCATCTACCTGACATTTGTAAACTTTCTCAGGCACACATAAGAAGCAGGGCAAATCTAGCCTGTTTATTCCATCAATATATGAAATACATGGAAAAAGGTACCATTGTTCTACTCTCTCATTAGAGAGAGAGAACTGATGGTGGTTTAGCCTGAGGGTCACCACATCCAATTTCAATGCCACTTCAGCAAAGCGTTGTTGAGGGTTGAGCAGATGCCTAATCACAAGCAGTTCTCGAGTGCCAGTAACCTGTCCTGTTTCTGTATTGACTAGCTACAGTGAAGTGTCAGTGATACAATGCCATACCATAAGTTATTATGGAAAATAAAAGTTCATGGTTTAAGAGGTAACTCAAGCTCTACCGGTGCACTGCTAGTGACCCTATCTCTGAGCCAGGAAGCCTGAGCTCAAGTCCCAACCTTTCTAAATGTGTGTAGTAACATCTATTAACAGGTTGATTAGAAAATATTGATAAGGGATAACATATTAATATGAACAGAAGTTTCACTGACTGGCAGAAAATGTGTAGTTGATCCTACCCTGATTGGCAGGAAGTGACAAGTGTAGTCTCACAGAAGTCTGTGTTGGTGCCTCAACATTTTACAGTTTACTTCAATGACTTGGATGAGATGAACAAAGGTATAGTGACTCAATTCACTGATGACACCAAGTCATGTAGGAAAGCATATCATAAAGAAAACAAGATGGATAAGAAAGAATGTCAAGAAGAAAAATTGTGACGTTTGCAAATGAATATAGACAGATTAAGTTAGTGGGCAAAAACATGGGATATGAATTATAATGTCGGAAAATGTGAAGAGCTCAGATTTCCCACTGTATGTATGATATTTTGGCTCATTCACCCTTCCAGCAAAAAGTAGATCTGTCGGAAATAGGGTCAAGACTTCAGTACCCAGGTCCTGTGCATCATTTTAAAAGATCTGTGGAACATTCCTGAAACCACAAAAACCAATCCTTTGCTTTTATGTGGAAACTATTCATTATAAATTTCACCTCAAAAAAGGATCTTACATTTTGTCACAAACATTTCTTCAAACAATTCGGACAAGCCTTTTTAGTTGAAGTATCACAGTTTAACAAAAAAAAGTCATGAATGTAGCCATTAAATTACACAAAGAAATTGTAGTCACATGATTGAGAAATGTATAAATTTTGGAATTTTAAGATCGCAATAGAAACTTGTTTAGCCTACAAAATTTTGTCCCCAGTGATAAGAAAGTTAAGTTTTCAAAAGTTAAATAGTTGAGGGAATAGTGATCGGGTTTTATACAACTTTGTTGCTCTGCTGCACAAAGTGATGAGTTGACTTTGGCATTTACCATTTTATAAAGATTGACATAAGAATTTATATTTTAAAAATGAGATACAAACTATAATGACATGAAGTAAAGGATGCAGACAAGAGGTGCATGCAATCATAAGAGTTTTAATATATTGTAATTTTATATGACTTTTAAAAATATATCTTTCGTATTTGTTTGCTGCTGATTCTATTGTACCATCATTTTGTTTAAATGTCTCAACTTTAAATTACTCCATATTATAAAATTGCATTCTTCTGAATTATTTTCAAATTACTAACCTGAATCTGTTCAAATCCATGTTTTTGATTTGCTTTGAGCCTTAGAAAGTGTTAGTCAATTTGTGCATGGAATGATCTGAACATGACTATATCCATTAGTTATTTGTGGTGCTGTTTAGACTCATGACATGGCCCCAGGCATTTCCATTGTTTCTTGAGTTATACTAAAACCTTGTTTTCAGATTCATTATCTCAAATCTTTACTCAAAACCACTTCTTGAGGGATGATTCAATTCAAATACTTTAACTTAACACTGTCAGTGATATAGTTATGGAGTTAGTTTAAAACTTAGTAGCGTTGGTAATTAATATTGACAAATCACTTGTCGACTCTTGAAATAGACAGAAATATTCTGTGACACTTAGTTGTCTGGCTGTGTGCGAATTCGCTGTGTACAGGTCAAAAGTCAGTAAAATCAATGGCTATTGAACAGAGCAACTGTCGAAAGAACAGCATTTGTATTGCCACTGGAACTGGTTCACTCAATATAAATAACAGGAAGCCAGACTTACTCCTTTCTCTTTCATGCCTCTCAGAAGTACAAAGGAAAACGATAGGGTGTAAACATTCAAACCTCCCACCTGTTGTGTCTTGTGATAAGACCACTAAAATATTAGCTCAACTTTACAATCCCCATAAATCTTGACCCACTCATTAGCTATCAATTTTTGGTTTAAATATACATGACATCTGAGTGACACACATTCACTAACTTTTTAGTGAAGAAATTTATTTTGCTAAGAAAATGACTCCTTATTCTGAGAAAATGAATTTGTTTCAAGATTCTCTAGTCAAGGGAAGGTGATGGCCTAGTGGTATGATTACTGGACTATTAATCCAGAAGTTCAACTAATGTTCAGGGGACTTGAGCTTGAATCCCACCATGGCAGCTCATGGAATTTGAATTCAATATTAAAACAAAAACTGGAATTAAAAATCTACTGATGATCATGAAACCATTGTCGAGAAAAGTCTACCTGGCTCACTAATGTCTTTCAGGGAAGAAAACCTGCTGCCCTCAACTGGTCTGTCCAATATGTGACTCCAGAACCACCAGCATAGTAGTTGACTCTTAACTAGCCAAAGGGCAGTAGATGCTTGCCTACCCAGTGATACACACATCTCATGAATTAATATATATTAAGAAAAGAGTAGACACCTTTCCACCATGTCCAACCTTTAACATTTAATTTACTGCAGTTAGATAATCTCTAATTATTCAAAGGTCTGAGAAATATAGATCTAATCCACTCAATTGCTTCTCATAGAGCAATGCATCTAGCTTCATCTTGTATGTGAAGCAGGATACATTACTCTCAGGCCCACATCTACATTACTGATGTAACTTGTATGTGATTGAGGCTGATATTCAAGCATTGTTCCTTGTATATTTCACTGTTTACAACCCGCCAACTCCCCAAAACAATACTCTATTTTTGCCTAGATAATCAATGTTTTAATGTTAGTTCCAATCTTATGCCCCTAATTTTGTGTAATAAGCTGTTTGAAATGTCTTTTGAAAATTTAAAATGTACTACACACACTGATTCACTTTTATAAGTTAGGATCTGAGCTGCAGGACATCTCTGCAAGATTTCTCAGGGCAGATAGTTGCCTAAACAACCTGTACAGAGAGGTTATAAGGCATCCCATGAGCAGATAGGTCTTGAACACTACCCTCCTGGCTCAGAGACAGGGACACCACTAATGTGACGTAACAGCCCATTGCTTCGGGATAGTGTAGTGGGTCCAACTGTCTTCAGCTGTTTTATCACAAGATCAGAAATGGGAATGTTCACTGATAATTGTGCATTTTTCAACACCATTCGCAACTCCTCAGAAACAGAAACAATCATTTCCAAATGTAGAAGGACTGGGACAATATCCAGGCTTAGACTGATAAATGGCAATTAATGTTAGCATCACACAAGTGCCAGATAATGATCATCTCCAGCAAGAAATAATCAAACCATTGACCTTTGATGTTCAATGGCATTACCATCACTGAATCCCCTCATGTTAATCTCCAGAAATGGAACTGGACAAGTCAGAAATACTGTGGCTATAAGGGGAGGTCAGGGAATAGGAACTCAGCAGCAAGTAACACCTCCTGACTCCCAACGCCTGTCCACCATCTAAAATACACAGATCAGGAGTGTGATGGAATACTCCCCATTTGCCTGATGGGTGCAGTTCCAAAAACATTCAAGAAGCTCGACACTACCCAGATTTAGTAACCTGTTGATTGGCACAACATCCACTTCCTACACCACAGATGTAGCAATCGTGTGTACTATCTAATTAGAAATTTACTAATGCTCCTTAAACAGCCTCTTCCAAACCCACAACTAGCATCATCTGGAAGGACAAAGCAGCAAATATATGGGAACATCACCAACTTTAATTTTCCCTCCAAGGCACTTACCATCCTGACTTGGAAATATATTGTTGTTTCTTCATGTTGCTGGGTCAAAATCCTGAAATGCCACCCTATCGGCAATATGGGTCTATTTACAGCAAATGAACTGCAGCAATTCAACAGGAAGCTCACCATCAACTTTCCAAGGGCAATTAGGAATGGGCAAAAAATGCAGATCCAGCCAGGGATCTCTGGAATTGACATTTTTTTTTTAAATGCTAGTTATAATATCAATAATCACCAGTAGACTTTTCAAATTTAGTTTGCCTTTCAAAAATGATATTCAATCATATTATGGTTATATATGTGCCACATTACCACCTCCCTAACAGTAAATTTTAGTGTTTTGGTGATACCTGGTTTTTGGCTAATTACTTATCATCATTTCAATTTTTTTCTCTATCTCCTTTCACATATAACTGGTTTCTATTTGTTACCTTGGTTATTATTCTAAACAGAGAACCATAAACCATTCTAAATTCTTTTTATTTAATTTTTCTTAAATGAGGTCAACATTGATCACAATATTAAAAATGGGTGCAGATAAATAGCATGAGTTAAATTTTATTTTAACTCAAGCTGAGTTAAAATAAAATTTATGAATAAGGGCGGTAGACTACATCAATCAGTTGAACTGGAAGTAAATGTGCTCTCATTTTCTACACCAGCATTCTCTTTCATACACTGAATAGCACACTTTGTTGGATTTGCCTGATGTAACCAGACTCTGCTAAATTAAGGACTGTTGTGAAAACAGAGTCAGACACGGATGTTTTATACATAGATATACATATGTTTATATACGTATAATTTTACTACTCTGTCAGTTTTACAAGGAATCTTGCACCTACACTGAACACCATAGGGACCAAATGCAATTTGAGCTAGACTTTATATTAATGAGAAACATCTGTCTTAAATAAAAATTTTCAGTGTTGTTTCACTACAAAACAGACCACACAAAATATAATGTATTTCTTTGTTTCTGTTGGTATTCCAAGTGAATGCCTTGCTAATAGATTTACGAACGTAGCTATTGCACTGTATTTTAAAAAGAAGTGAATTTGCATAGGTTTAGAAATGAACACAGGTTGCAGCACCGAGTCAGGAATGGGTTTATTTTACTATTAGGTCAACAACCCTTATCAATCCCTATTATATCCTGGATTATTGGATAATTCATTATCTCATTTCTGATGGCTCAAACAAAATTAACAATGTCTATCTTAAGATAATTTCATTCATGTCAGCATGCAATATGTGTAGAGAAAATACTTGTGTTAGTTTGGTCTCAGGTATTTCTGGTGAATCCACAAATAGGAAAGGAATTGCATTTCTTGATGCTGTTTCTTTTGAATCCTCAGAGGTCTTGCACAAAACAACTGACTGGGTTTTGGAGATAAAAATTAAAACCTAAGAAGTCAGGTTTTGTAGTTAACAGAAAAAAAGGAATAGTAAAATCAAGTAGGTCAAGTGACAAAGCATATAGTTTCTTATGCTTTTCTCATTGTTCGGAAGAAAAATAGCTGCAACACGATGTCTGAGGCAGATGAAGAGGGAACAAACAAGAGGGTAAAACATATTTGACCTAATCTTTGCCAATCTGCTAGCTGCAGATGCACCTGTCCATGACAGTATCAGTATCAGTGACCACTATACAATCCTTATGGAGATGAAGTCCTGCCTTTACATTGTTGTGTAGCACTATCACAGTGCTGTCACAATGCTAAATGGGACAGATTTTGAAAAGATCTAGCAACACAAGACTGGGCATCCATGAGGCGCTGTGAGTCATCTGCAGTAAACTTGTATTTGAACACAAGCTGCAACTCCATGGCCTGGCATATCCCCAACTCAATCATTACCATCAAGTGAGAGTTTAACCCTGGTTCAATGGGGAGTGCGGGAGTGCATGATAGGAGTAGCACCAGGCATTCCTGAAAATGAGGTGTCAATCTGGTGAAGCTACTAAACAGGTCTTTTTACAAATCAAACAGCATAAGCAGCAAGTGATAGACTGAGCTCAATGATCCTACAATCAGATCTAAGCTCTGCAGTCCTGCTGTGTACAGTAGCGAATGGTGGTTGACAATTAAATAACTTGTTGGAGGAGGAGGCTCCACAAATATCCCCATCCTCAATGATGGAAGAGCTCAACATGTCACTGTAAAGATAAGGCTGAAACATTCGCAGCAGTTTTCAGTCAAAAATGTCAAGTGGCTTCCTCCAATGGTCCCCAGCATTCAGTCTTCAGCCAATTTGATTCACTCCTTGCAATGTCAAGAAATGGTTGGAGGCACTGGATATTACAAAGGCCATGGCCCTGACAATATTCCAGCAATAGTACTGAAGACTTGTGCTCCAGAATTTGCTTCTCCCCTAACCAAGGTAGTCCAATGTAGTTACAATGCTAGCATCTATCTGACAACCTGGAAAGTTTCTCAGGAATGTCTGGTCTACAAAAGAAAAGGACAAAACCAACCCAGCCAATCAATATAGAACATCTAACAGTACAGCGCAGGAACGGCCCTTTGGCAATGATGTTGTGCTTAACATGAGATCAAATTAAACTAATCCCTTTCGCTTGCACTTGGACCATATCCTTTCATGCCTTGCAGATTCATGTGCTTTATCTACAAGTCCTTTAAATGCTCTTACCGTATTTGCCTCCACTACCATCCCTGGCAATGTGTTTCAGACTCCTACAACCTTCTGTGTAAAAATCCTGCCCCTCACGTCTCCTTTGAATTTTCCCCCTCTCACCTTAAATGTATGCCCCCTATTATTAGACATTTCAATTCTGGGAAAAAGATACTGACCATCACCTTATCTATGCATTTTATAATTTTATCATCTTCTATCAAGTCTCCCCTCAGTCTTTGTCTCTCTAAAGAAAACAACCTGAGATTTTCTAGCTTCTCCTTATCGCTCATACCATCTAAGCCAGGCAGCATCCTGGTAAACCTCTTCTACACCCTCTCCAAGGCCTTCACATCCTTCCTGTAATGTGGTGACCAGAATTGAATGCAGTGCTTTAAGTGTGGCCTAACCAAAGTCTTATAAAGCTGCACATGACATTCTGACTATTGTACTCAATTCTCTGACCAATAAAGGCAAGCATGCCATATGCCTTTTTTACCACCCTATCTACTTGTGTGGTCACTTTCAGGGAACAATGGACTTGAACACCAAGATCCCTCTGTACATCAATGTTGTTTGGGTCCTGCCTTTAACTATATATTACTGCCCCATCAGTCTACTCTCAATCAAAGACAGAAGTGGAAAGTTGAAGGTGGACCCTGTGGAGATCGCAGAGGTGTTAAACGAAAAATTCTCAACGGTTTTCACTCAGGAAAAGGAGAATATTGTAGAGGAGAAGAATGAGGTATGAGATATTAGACTAGAAAGGATCGAGGATAGTTACAAACAGGTGTTATCAATTCTAGAAGGAGTGAAAGTAGACAAGTCCCCTGGGCCGGATGGGATCTATCCAAGGATTCTCTGGGAAGCTAGAGAGGAGATAGCAAAGCCTTTGGCTTTGATATTTGAGTCATCATTGTCTACAGGTTTAGTACCAGAGGACTGGAGGATTGCAAATGTTGTGCCCTTATTAAAGAAGGGCAGTAGAGATGACCTAGGTAATTATAGACCAGTGACCCTTATTTCTGTTATAGGAAAGGTTTTGGAAAGGATTTTAAGAGATGAGATTTATAATCCTCTAGCAAGCAACAATTTGATTTCAGATAGTCAACATGGTTTCGTCAAGGGCAGGTTTTGTCTCACAACCCTTTTTTTTTGAGAAGGTGACCAACCATGTAGATGAAGGTAGGGCAGTTGACGTGGTATACATGGACTTCAGTAAAGCCTTTGATAAGGTTCCACATAGTAGGCTGTTAGAGAAATGCAGAGGCATGGGATTGAGGGTAATTTAGCAGTTTGGATTAGAGACGGCTTTCTGAAAGAAAGCAGCGAGTGGTAGTTGATGGAAAATATTCAGCCTGGACTCCAGTTACTAATGGTGTGGCACAAGGTTCTGATTTGGGACCACTACTGTTTGTCATTCTTACAAATGACTTAGACACAGGCATAGGTGGATGGATTATTAAATTTGCAGATGACACTAAAGTCGGTGGAGTAGTGGACAGTTTGGAAGAATGTTACAGATTGCAGGGGGACTTAGATAAACTGCAGGATTGTGCTGAGAGGTGATAAGTAGAGTTCAATGCAGCTAAATGTGAGGTGATGCACTTTGGGAAGAATAACAGGAAGGCAGAGTACTAGGTCAATGGAAAGATTCTTGATAGTGTGAATATGCAGAGGGATCTCGGAGTCCATGTACACAGATCCCTGAAAATTGCCACCCAGGTTGATAGTGCTGTTAAGAAGGCAAACAGTGTGTTAGGTTTCATTTGTAGAGGGATTGAGTTCCGGAGCTGCAATATCATGCTGCAACTATACAAAACGCTAGTGCCGCCACACTTGGAATATTGTGCACAGTTCTGGTCGCCATATTTCAGGAAGGATGTGGAAGCATTGGAAAAGGTGCAGAGGAGATTTACCAGGATGTTGCCTGGTCTGGAGGGATGGTCTTATGAGGAAAGGCTGAGAGACTTGGGTCTGTTCTCATTGGAAAGAAGAAGGCTAAGAGGGGATTTGATAGAGACATACATGATGATCGGAGGATTCGATCGGGGAGACAATGAAAGTCTTTTTCCTAGGATGATGACATCAGCTTGTACAAGGGGGCATAACTACAAATTGAGGGGTGCATATTCGACAGAGTGTGGCATCAAGGAGCCCTAGAAAAACTGGAATCAATGGGGATCGGGGGCAAACTCTCCACTGGTTGGAGTCAGACTTGTTCCATAGAAAGGAGGTAAAAACCTGCTAATGTAGTCAACTCAGCCACATTAGGGAGATTTAAACAATCCTTAGATAAGCACATGGATGATGATGGGATAGTGTAGGGGGATGAGCTGAGATTAGTTCACGGGTTGGCACAACATCGAGGGCCAAAGGGCCTGTTCTACGCTGTGTTGTTCTATGTTCTATGTTTTCTGTTCTATAAGTAAAAGTGTCATCAACAGTGTATCAAGCAGCACCTTCTCAGCAATAACCTGCTCAGTGATACCCAGTTTGGCTTCCACCAGGGCCATTCAGCTCTTCATTTCATTATAGACTTGTTTCAAACATAGACAAAACAGTAGAATTTCAGAAGCGAGGTGAGATGACAGCTCTTGACATTAAGGCCATATTCGACAGAGTGTGGCATCAAGGAGCCCTAGAAAAACTGGAATCAATGGGGATCGGGGGCAAACTCTCCACTGGTTGGAGTCAGACTTGTTACATAGAAAGTTGGTTGTGGTTGTTGGAGGTCAATCATCTCAGCTCCAGACATGTCTTCAGGAGTTCCTCAGAATAGTAACCTTGGCACAACCATCTTTAGCTGCTTCATCCTTTCCTCCATTCATAAGGTCAGAAGTGGGAATGTTCATTGATGATTACACAATATTTACACCATTTGCAACTCCTCAGATACTGAAACAGTCAATGTTCAAATGCTTGGGCTGAAAAGTGGCAAGTAACATCTGTGCCACACCACTGCCAGGCAATGACCATCATCAATAAGAGACAATCTAGACACCATGTCTTAACAATCAATGGTGTTACCATCACTGAATCCCGCTATCAACTATGAACATCCTGGGGGTTACTATTGACCAGAAACACAATTGGACTCACCACATAAACACAGTGGCTCCTAGAGCTGATCAGGGGCCAGGAATACTGTGGCAAATAACTCACTTCCTGACTCCTGAAAGCCTGTTCACTATCTACAAGGCACAAGTCAGGATTGTAATGGACTATTCCCCATTTGCCTGGATAGGTGGAGTTCCAACATAACTCAAGAAGCTTTTCACTATCCAGGACAATGCTTAATTGAAACCATTCCCTCCACTACCGATGCTCAGTACATTCTACAACATTCCCTGAAGAAATTCACCAAAGATCCTTAAATAGCACCTTCCAAAACCATGACCACTTCCATCTAACAGGACAAATCAGCAACTACATGGGAACACCACCACCTGCAGGTTCCCCTCCAAACTACTCACCATCCTGACTTGGAAATATATTGCCATTACTTCATAGTCTCTAGGTCAAAATCCTAGAATTCCCTCCTGAATGGCATTGTTGGTTTCCCCACAGTACATGGACTATAATGGTTCAAGAAGGCAGCTCGTTCCACAAGTGAATAAAATCAAGCAATTCTGAAATAAGTAAACTTTGTTTGCCTTTTATTCTGTAAATTCACTTGCTGTCTATGAAAGGATTCATGTCTGGGCTTAGCTTGCTAAACTGTCTCAGATTCCTTTTGCAATGATTGAAGAAATGGATGTGATGGCATGGGTGAAAGATTCAATATCCAGCTCATGTCTAGGGCTGCACAGTCACATAATTACGCACAGAACAGTATGGGCACATTCTTGTTTGTAAGGTGTTGAAATCGTTTATGTGAGTGACTACTACAGCTGGTCCAAGAAAATAGATTAGGTTGGCAGGGTGGCTGAGAGCCCCACACTTTGTTAATGGAGACACTGGCTGAAATGGAGAATAGCATAGCAGCAGTACAAAGCAATCAGTGCCAGCAAAACAAAAGCACATACAGCAATCCAGCCAAAAATAAAAGAGTAATAACCTTACTTGACTAAACAATGTAAAAGGAGTCAATGCCACTTGCACAATAGAAGACATGTCAGACATTTCCACTCACCCTCCTTTGATCCTTGGTTAAAGTCAATGAATGGTTGGTCACTGTTGATAATTACAAACCAGTAAGCTCCATTATTATTATTCTTCCATGATATTATTTTTCACTTTCCAACATGCAGTCACCCCATTGAAAATGCTTGATATATTCTAAGTGTAATGCAGGTACACCTGTTGTGGAAATATAAATCCATATGAACAGGGAGCTGAATTGAGATGGGACTGCAAGAATAATGGAGAGGAAGAAAACCTAACAGCAGGTGGAAAGTTGTGGTGGCTAGAGATTTAACTGTGATTGGAAACCAATGTGTGACTGACAGGAGGAGTTGGAAGTGGGCCAGCAACCAGCATTGTTGAAATCCCAAGTAATCTGGGAAAAACTGAAAGAAGAAAATGTTGAGCAGGTAGATGAATTTATATAAATGATTTGGATGTGAAAATAGGAGGTATGGTTAATATGTTTGCAGATGACACCAAAATTGAAGGTGTAGTGGCTCGCCAAGAAGGTTACCTCAGACTACAATGGGATCTTGATCAGATGGACTAATAGGCTGAGGAGTGTCAGATGGAGTTTACTTTAGATAAATGTGAGGTGCTGCATTTTAGAAAGGCAAATCAGGGTAGGACTTATACACTTAATGGTAAGATCCTGGGAGGAGTTGCTGAACAAAGATCTTGGAGTGCAGGTTCATAGTTTCTTGAATGAGGAGTGTCAGATAGTCAGGATAGTGAAGAAGGCATTTATTATTCTTGTCTTTATTGGCCAGTAATTGTGTATAAGAGTTGGGAGGTCATGTTGTGGCTGTACAGGACATTGGTGAGACCACTTTTTGAATACTGCACGCAGTTCTGGTCTCCTTCCTATCGGAAAGATGTTGTGAAACCTGAAACGGTTCAGAAAAGATTTACAAGGTTGTTGCCAGGGTTGGATGGTTTGAGCTATAGGGAGATTCAGATTAGGCTGGGATTAAACTCTCTGGAATGTTAGAGGCTGAGGGGTGACATTATAGAGGTTTTTAAAATCACGAGGGGCATGGTTGGAGTAAACAGAAACGAGCTTTTCCCCAGGATCGGGAAGTCCAAATCTAGGGGGCACAAGTTTAAGGTGAGAGGGGAAAGATATAAAAGGGACCTAAGGGGCAACTTTTTCACACAGAAGGTGATACATGTATAGAATGAGTGCCTGAGGAAGTAGTAGAGGCCGATACAATTACAACATTTAAAAGGCATCTGGATGGGTACATGAATAGGAAAGGTTTCAAAGGATATGGGCCAAATGCTGATAAATGGGAACCAGGTTTATTTAGGATATCTGGTCGGCATGAACAAGTTGGACTGAAAGATCTATTTCCATGCTGCACATCTTTATGGTTCTATGACTCTATGAAAGGTCATAGAGTCATACTGACCTGTTCTGCCAAAGTCATCATTCCTTTGTCCAATTCTTTTTCTGATGTTGTTTGTTTATGTTATTATTTTTATTGATCTTATAAAAGTAAGTGTACTTCAAATATACTTTATTAGTTGTAAAGTCATCCTAAGGCTATGAAAGGTACAATTTAATAACAAGTTTGTTGTTTCCCTTTACACTGATTATGGTAGATCCAATTTTGCCTGAATAGTTTTGTGATGAAATCAGGCTTACAGGAAGACAACCTTTCTTTGGGACATGAACAGAAAATGCAGGAAATATTCAGCAGGTCAGGCTACATCTGAGGAGATAATGATTTGATGGCATCATATCAGAATTGGGAGAAGTTAGACGCATATTGGTTTTGAGCAAGGGATGGGGGTGGGATGAAGGTTTGTGATTGGATGGAAGACAGGAGAGTTTGAAAGCCAGATCTATAAGTCTTGTAGGGTCAAATGGAATGGTAATGGGTTCAGGTAAACAGATACAGAATCAAAGAAAGCGTGAGAATTATGGTGTGCTTAATTTTTGAAAATAAAATTAAGAGGAAATCTAAAGCATGTAAACAAAAAGGAAACAAAATATGGGAACAGTATTTACCATCTGACGTTGAACTCAATATCATGTCCAGAAGATGCACCTAATTGAAAGATGAGCTGGTTCTCCTCAAGCTTACATTGACCTTCGAAGGAAGAGCTTTACAGGTCAAGGATGGAGATGTCAGCAAAGTGTGGAATTAAAGTAGAAGGATGGTAGAAGCTTGCGTGTTCTTGGAGAGTGAATAATACTGTTCTGCAAAATGATCACTTAATCTGTCTTTGATCTCCAGTATTGTTGGCAGTGAATACATAAGATTCAATTGAAAGCAGAACATGTAAATTATTGCTTTACTTGAATAGAATGTTTAAGCTTTAGATTTTGAAGACAGAGGAGGTAAAGTGGCAGGTGTTACATCTCCTGCATTTGTATGGCAAGTTGCTGCGGAAAAGGACTTTTGGGGTGATTGAGGAAACATTTCTTTAAGTCTTGCTGAAATATGAAGTGAGTGCTTGAATGGCAAAAGTACAATATTCAAACCTGGATAAGAGTTTTGAGACAATGAAATTTCAAAATGGAGGAAATAGACCAGTCCTAAAACAGATCACATTTTCATTGAAATGCTTGTTTTGTTAGTCACTGAATGTCTCTTCTCAATTCATTATAGGATGATTCATATTTAATTTCAGCAGGGTGTAAATCAGAAAATCTTTGTATAATACAAACATGCTATTGACAAGATAACAGGTGCAGAAAGAATTATTTAAGTTCACAGTGTTACTTTGAGAGCAGCTGTGCTTGAATAGATTGATGAATATAACAGACTAAATTAATTATTTTCATCAAAACTGCAAAATGTTAAAAGCCTGTGAATGAACACAAGCTGGAAAGCTCAGTGTGACTCATGGTTTATTTTGTAATTACATGCTCTGCATGCAATATTTTGTGCCAATTGAAAAAACACAGGGTTGGTTCTTTACTCTGGCTGCTGGATAATACAATTATTGTTTAAGTTTCTGATTTTTGACACCATCAAAAGTATTTAGTCAGATTAAAGGCTATGGAGTAGATTTTCACTGCCTATTATGTTCAAGCAACATTATAAATACAGTGGAAGGATTTCTCAAGTTTGTTAATTCATACACAGTCATAATATTGGCTTTTTTAAAATTTCACTAGAAACAGAAGAAATCTCCTACTATGTTTGTGTCATGCTAACCCAAAGAAAATATCTTGATCTTATTGCAGCAGGTCTGACCCCAAATGATTCAGCAAGGTGGCAGCCATCCATGAGTATAATAAATTTTAATCCAGATTTCAAGCCCTTCCAGATGATGAGATTTGAATTAAGGTATGTCATTAAACAGTTCACATTCAACATTAAAATGAAGGTTGCAATTTTTCTACATATAAGACAACTGAAAGTTAGTTAGAACTGGTTCTTATAAGGCAAACCTTTTCATCTCTGCTTCAGAATTCTTCCTACATTTCAATCATTCTGTTTTATTGCATTTCTTATCAATTGTTACAGCATGAAAAATTATTGTGATCACATATAAATGCTGTATTTTCACCAGATGATTCTGTAACCTGTGTTTCTGAGATGTCTCCAATACCTCTTTTCCACAATAGTTACTGTTTATTCAATGAAATATACTCCTTTATCCCACCAGTGCAGTGAGAAATATTTTTAAATGTCTTTATTTGATTGCAGCCTTCAATACCACTGAATTATATACTCCACTACACATAGCTAAAAGATAATCCTGTTCATAGACAAAATATATCCACTTATAACATACTCAGTCATAGATTTAATTCCTGTCATTGCTAGTCTTTATTGTTTTTTCATCATTCATCAGTCAAGAACATGAGAATTGCTGGTAAGACCAGCATTAATTGCCTGTCCCTAATTGTTCTTGAAGTGATAACGAATCTTATACAGCTTCAGTCCGCATTGTATCATTTCTTTTGGAGTGCCAGGGTTTTGATCCAATGACAATAGAGGATATTTTTCCAAGTCAGGATTGTGTGACTCTTGATGGGGAACTTGCAGTTGGTGATGGATCCATGCATCTGCTGCTCTTGTTCCTTTAAGTAGAACAGGTCATAGATTTGGAAAGCACCATTAAAGGAATGTTGAAGAGTTACTGCAGTTTATCATGGTACCCATGACTGCCACTGTGGACCGGTGGTGATCAAGCAGGTTGCTTTGTCCTGTAAAGTCAAACCATAGCACATAATTTGTGTAACATTCATGGTAAAACCACAATATTACCTCAGTGAAAAATGAGGTTGATAGGATGATGACCAAACTCACTGATTAGAAGCCCAAACCAATTTATTTTAATTCTTTCATGGATATGGACATTGGTGGCAAGGCTATAATTTGTTGCCAATATTAATTGCCCTTGAATTGAGTATTTTGTTAAGCCATTTCAGAAGGCAGTTAAGTGTCAATGACATTGTTGTGGGTCTACAGTCACAGGTAGACCTGATCGATGTTTCTATTTCCCTACTCTTCTGGACCAGAGGGTTTTTACAGCACTGCAAGATTGCTTATTGGTCACTGAGACCAGTTTTCCATTCCAGATCTTATTATTTGAGTTTAAATTCCAGCAGATTGCATCGTGAGATTCAAGCCCTCTTCCTCAGAGAATTATCTTGATACTCTGGATGACTGGTCCAGTGACATTACCACTTCACACTACCCAATACACTATCATCTTCCCCTCAGTTCAGTGGAGCATTTTCCTCTTGGTGGAGGGATCAATGACCAGAAAACATAGATTTAAGGCAACAGGCAGGAGGTTTTAGAGGTAATGTGAGGAAAAAAAAATTACCCAGAGGGTGTGGAAGTCTAGAAGTTACTGCCTGCAAGGATCGAAGAAGTAGAAATCCTCATAACATTTAAGAAGTATTTAGATGTGCACTTCAATGTTGAGGCTGTAGCTTAAGTGAGATTAGAATAGTTAGGTTTTTATTTATGACCAGCATAGACTCAATAGGCCAAAGGGTCTTTGTCTATGCTATAGACCTTTATGGTCATATGATTCTATTCACTCTCGAGGCAACAGCTCTCAAAGTGAACTTGAATCTGCTCTCATACTGATTAATTACTGATGCATGTTGGTCTCTCTCAGGTTGATCATCACATTGGCTGCTTCATCACCCATAATCAAGGAACAGCTAGATCAGATTCCAAACTCTAGGGCCCATAGGACTATGTCCTGTAGGCCTATTGAATTCCCAATATGAGTTCACATGAAACTCTGAGCCAGGAACAATTTGGATTGTTTATCAGATTTTTGTCATTCATTTACAGAATGTGGGTGTTGCTGGCTGAGCCAGGGTTTATTGCCCAGCACTAGTTACACTTGAGAAGGTGGTGGTGAGCTGCTATCTTGAATTGCCACACAAAATAAGCCATTGTAGTGAGGGAAGAAGACAAAAACAAACAAAATGCATTTTCAAATGAGTGTTTTGCCCAACAAAATACCTGCTTCTTAGTTTCCTGTAAGCGATTTTCTTTGAGTAACAGTAGAGCTATTTCCATCATGTGAGAATTTAGATTATTGTTCTTTCTTTGAGTTCAAAATCTCAGAACCACAGAATGCCTGCCTTCTGGATTGTGGCTATTCAGCCTGTCGTGACTGTACTGGCCTTCTGAATCCTGGAGGGTGATTCACCAAGCGCCTCTCCCATGCTTTCACCATACACGTTCTTCCTTGGCAGATGATAATCCAATTCCGTCTCTCGGCCTAGTGTGGCCTCAGTGTGGACTTCCACTCTCGAGGTGATTCCTTGAAGCATGGTCCCACTGTAGTTATGTAGTGAAGAAAGACTGTAATGTTTGTATAAAACATACAAAATAAATTTAAAAGTTGCACATTACAGACTTTCTTAGTTTTAAGTAGAAAATAAAGAAATATAGCTGTGTTTTATACTATATGGTTAACTTTGTTCTTTCTTTCTACCTTGTTCTTAAGATTCTGTACCTAAATACTTGTACCAAAGATAACGCCTTCTTTGGTGACTTCATATTTTACACTGTACATTTGCACTTGAGTACACATGACAATAAAATCGAAATCAAATGCTGCAGTTAAACCTATTGCCACTGCATTCTGAGGCAATACATTCCAGATCCAAATACATTTCTGCTTGAAAAGGTTTTCTTCATATCACCAATACATCTTTTGCCAATCACTTTAAAGCTATGCCCTTTGATTCTTAACCTTCTGGGAGTTGGAAGAATAGTTCCACATTTATTCTGTCCAGACCACTCATAATTTTGAATTTCTCTGTCAAATTTCCTTTCAATCTTCTCTTCACCAACAAAGATAATTGCAATTTCTCCAACCTACAGAATCCTAAGATATAGGAGCAGCATTAGGCCATTCAGCCCATTGGGTCTGTTGTGCTCTTCAATCATGGCTGATACATTCCTCAGCGCCATTCTCCTGCCTTCACCCTGTAGCGTTTGATCACCTAACTAATTAAGAAACTATCTATCTCTGCCTTCAAGATACCCAATAACTTGGCCTCTTCAGCCTTCTGCAGCAGAGTATCATAGATTCACCACCTTCATGCATGTTAACCTTAAGAGTATTCTGAAGTAGGATTCCTAAGTCCCTTTGTGCTTCAGATTTGTGAAGACTTTCCCCATTTAGAGAATCGTCTACTCTCTATTCTTCCCACCAAAGTGCATAACCTCGCACTTTCCCATATTGTATTTCAACTTCCACTTCTTCACCCATTCTCCTAGCCTATCCAAGTCCTTCTGCAGCCTCCCTGATTCCTCAACGCTACCTGCCTCTCCACCTCTGTTTGTATCATTTACAAACTTAGCAACAATGCCCTCAGTTGTTCATCTAGATCGTTAATCTAAACCACGAATGGTTGTGATCCCAACACTGTGCCGGTGGAGCTCCGCAAATCACTGGCTGCAATCCTAAAAAACCTCTTTATCCTGACTCTCTGCCTTCTGCCAGTCAGCCAAACCTCTATCCAGTACCTTGCCTCTAACACCACAGGCTCTCATTTTATTTAACAACCTTTTATGCAGCACCTTGTCAAAGGCCTCCCGGAAATCCAAATAGATTATGTCCACTGGCTGTCCTTTATCTAATTTATTTGTTACCTCTTCAAAGAATTTTAACTGATTTGTCAGGCATGACCTCCCCTTGATGAAGACGTGCTGATGCAGCCCTATTTAACCTCACACTTCTAAGTACCCCACAATCTCATCCTTAATAAAAGACTCTAAAATCTTACCAGTGACTGAGATCAAGTTAAATAGCCTATAATTTCCCGTCTTCTGCCTTCCTCCCTTCTTTAACAGGGTGTTACATTAGCCATTTATTAGTTATCTGAGATCCTCCCTGGCTCCTGTGATTCCTGAAAGATCACCACCAATTCCTCCACAAACTCCTCAGTTATCGTCTTTCGAACACTGGGATGTCATCCATTTGGTCCAGGTGATTTGTCCACTTTCAGGCCTTTCAGCTTTCTCAGCATTTTCTCCTTAGTGTTGGCACAATACCCACCTCTACCCCCTAATTATCTTGAAGTTCTGGTATCCTCCACCGTGAAGGCTGATGCAAAGTATCCATTCAGTTCCTCCCCTGTTTCTTTGTTCCCCATTCATACTTCTCCAATCTCATTTTCCAACAATCCAATGCCCACTCTTGCCTCTCTCTCTTACCTTTTATATATCTAAATAAACTGTTGCAATCTTCTTTAATTTTACTAGCGGGTTTACCCTCATATTTCATCTTCTTCCTCCTCCTTGCTTTTTTAGTATCCTCTGTCATTTTATAAAGACATCTCAATCCTCTGATTTCCCACTAATCTTCACCAATTGTATGCTTTTTCTTTTGCTTTGATGCTGTCACTGACTTCCTCTGTCTGCCATGATTGCCTTGTCTTCCCCTCAGTAAGTATTGTCTTCCTTGGAATGAATTTCTGCTGTACCTCCTAAAAATACCCCCAGGAACTCCTGCCATTGCTGCTCCACCATCTTCCTTGCTATGCTCCACCCTCACCCCAGCAACTCTGGTCAGCTTCTCCCTCTTTTCTTTGTACTTACCTTTACTCAATTATAGTACTGTTACATCTGATTCCAGCTTCTCCCTCTCAAATTGCAGGGTGAATTCTATCATATTATGGTCACTGTCCCCACGGGGTTCCTTCACCTTAAGCTTCACAATTAAGTCTGCCTCATTCCAAATCACCAAATCCAGAATTGCCAGTTCCTTAGAAGGCTCTACCAAAAGCTGCTCCAAAAAACATCTAATGGACTTTCCACAATTTCCTTTTCTAGCAATCTGCTACCAACCTGATTTTCCCAGTCCACCTAGAAATTGAACTCCCCCATGTTGATTGTAAAAGTGCCTTTCTTACATGTCTTTTCTATCTCCTGATTTTATTTTCTGCCCCACAATAAATGCAATATGTAAGCGAAGATTCTCATCACTGACACCTCATTCATGTGAACTCTTTTATGGCCCTTTCTGACACTTCTGTATCCTTTCTGAAGTGTGGTGCTCAGAATTCAGCATCAGTACTCCAGATGAGACTGAATCCAGTGTTTTATACAAGTTTAACAAATTTTGTTGTTTTTACCCTTAATACTCTTAATGTTGAAATCTAAGATATTGTATGCTTTATTAACTGCTTTATGAACTTGTATTGCTATCTTCAATCATTTATGCACTTATACACCCAAGTTCATCTCTTCCTGCATTCGAAACAAAATTCAAATCTCTTTATTTTTGTTCAGCCAACTGAAATTGATTGATCTCACATCTCTGTATTAAGCCCCATCTACCATCTGTCTATCCATTCCACCAACCTGTCCTTATCCTGCTGAAGATTCTTGTTGCAGTTCAAAATGCTGACAAATTTTGTATCTCCACAATTTTGACAGTGTGCCCTGAACTCCGAGGTCCATGTCATTAATAAAAAGAAAGAGCGGGGCTCCCAAACAGTGACCACTTCTGAACACTATTGTAAACCTTCCTCCAAACTGAGAAACCATCCATTCACCATTCCTCTCCTTCCTGTCATCCAGCCAATCATCCCCATGCTGCTATTATCACTTTTATTCTGCAATTGTTAATATTACTCACAACTCTGTTGTGTGGAACTTTGTCAAAAGCTTATGCATGTCAACAACAATTAGCCTCTCTATTACTATGCGAAAAAAAACTTATTAAACATGATTTGCCCTTAACTAAGCCTGGACTGGAATTGTATAATGAAGATTTGGGAATGGAGCAGTATTAGATGGAATTTTGTCGTGGTTCAGTGATATCACAGTGGGTAATCCTGGGATGATCACTGAATGGACTGGTAGAATTGATGATTCTTTGGGAAATCCAAGAAGAGGATTTCTAGGCACACAAACATACTTGAATACTTTCTATGTAATTTTGTGAACAAAAACCTTTAAAAGCCATTGATTACATTGTTTAATGCCAGATAGACAGAGAGTGTACAAGTGATGAAGGGCTCCTATTTATGTATTTAAACATCTTCCTGCTTCGATAAGGTGCACATGTTACTTGCTAAACTCGCATTCATGGAACAGCTGAGGTAAGGCCCACCTCTTCTTCTCTGTTATTTTCAATTGGAGTCCACTCATTTCTCAAGCAAGATATGGTCAGCTGACATGTAATAATCACCATTTATCTTGATACCTACAGGTCCCCTCCACCCAGTATCATACTGTAACTACAAGAACAGGCTAAAATTGATCATGTTATCGCCTTCTTCACAGTGATTTACAAGAGTGAGTGGAGAATCATTCTGCGCCATTTTTGCCCATCTTGCAATGGGTACTTATAAAAACATAGAGCCATAGAGTCATAGAGATGTACAACACAGAAACAGAACCTTCGGTCCAACCCGGCCATGCCAACCCAGATATCCCAACCCAATCTGATCCCAAGTGCCAGCACCCAGTCCTAATCCCTCCAAACCCTTCCTATTCATATACCCATCCAAATGCCTTTTAAATGTTGCAATTGTAACAGCCTGCACCACTTCCTCTGACAGCTCATTCCATACACTTCCCACCTTCAGCATGAAAATGTTGCCCCTTCGGTCCCTTTTATATCTTTCCCCTCTCACCCTAAACCTATACCCTCTAATTCTGGACTCCCCAATCACAGGGAAAAGACTTTGCCTATTTATCCTATCCATGCCCCTGATAATTTTGTAAACCTCTATATGGTCACCCCTCAGTCTATGATGCTCCAGGGAAAATAGCCCCAGCCTGTTCAGCCTCTCCCTATAGCTCAAATCCTCCAACCTTGGCAACATCCTTGTAAATCTTTTCTGAACCCTTTCAAGTTTCACAACATCTTTCCGATAGGAAGGAGACCAGAATGGTATGTGATATTCCAACAGTGGCCTAACCAATGTGCTGTACAGCCGCAACATGACATCCCAAATCTTGTACTCAATACTTTGATCAATAAAGTAAAGCATAGCAAACTCCTTCTTCACTATCCTATCTACCTGTGACTCCACTTTCAAGGAGCTATAAGCCTGCACTCCACGGTCTCTTTGTTCAGCAACACTCTCTAGGACCTTACCATTAAGTGTATAAGTCCTGCTAAGATTTGTTTCCCAAAAAGCATCACCTCGCAGTTATCTGAATTAAACTCCATCTGCCACTTCTCAGCCCATTGGCCATCTGGTCAAGATTCTGTTGTAATCTGAGGTAACCCTCTTCGCTTTCCACTACACCTCCAATTTTGGTGTCATCTGCAACCTTTTATGCTCATATCCAAATCACTTATGTAAATAACAAAAAGTAGAGGACCCAGTACAGATCCTTTTGGCACACCACTGGTCACAGGCATCCAGTCTGAAAAACAACCCTCTACAACCACCCTCTGTCTTCTACCATTGAGCCTGTTTTGTATCCAAGTGGCCAGTTCTCCCTGTATTCCGTGAGATCTAACCTTGCTAATCAGTCTCCCATGGGGAACCTTGTTGAACGACTTACTGAAGTCTATTTAGATCACATCTACCGCTCTGCCCTCATCAATCCTCTTTGCTATTTCCTCAAAAAACTCAATCAAGTTTGTGAGACATGATTTCCCAACACACAAAACCATGTTGACTATCCTTAATCAGTCCTTGCCTTTCCAAATACATGTACATCCTGTCCCTCAAGATTCCCTCCAACAACTTGCCCACCACTGACGTCAGGCACACTGATTTATAGTTCTCTGACTTGTCTTTACCACCCTTCTTAAACAGTGACACCACGTTTGCCAACCTCCAGTCTTCCAGCACCTCACCTGTGACTATCGATGATACAAATATCTCAGCAAGAGTCCCAGCAATCATTTCTCTAGCTTCCCACAGAGTTCTAGGGTACACCTGATCAGGTCCTGGGGATTTATCCACTTTTATGCGTTTCAAGACATCCAGCACTTCCTCCTCTGTAATCTGGACATTTTGCAAGATGTCACCATCTATTTCCCTAAAGTCTATATCTTCCATATTCTTTTTCACAGTAAATACTGATGCAAAATATTCATTTAGAATCTCCCCCATTTTCTGTGGCTCCACACAAAGTCCGCCTTGCTGATCTTTGAGGGGCCCTATTCTCTCCCTAGTTACCCTTTTGTCCTTAATATATTTGTAAAAACCCTTTGGATTCTCCTTAATTCTATTTGCCAAAGCTATCTCATGTCCCTGTTTTGCCCTCCTGATTTCCCTCTTAAGTATACTCCTACTTCCTTTAAACTCTTCTAAGGATTTATCCTGTCTATACCTGACATATGCTTCCTTCTTTTTCTTAACCAAACCCTCAATTTCTTTAGTCATCCAGCATTCCCTATACCTACCAGCCTTCCCTTTCACCCTGACAGGAATATACTTTCTCTGGATTCTCGTTATCTCATTTCTGAAGGCTTCCCATTTTCCAGCCATCCCTTTACCTGCGAACATCTGCCTCCAATCAGCTTTCGAAAGTTCTTGCCTAATACCGTCAAAATTGGCCTTTCTCCAATTTAGAACTTCAACTTTTAGATCCGGTCTATCCTTTTCTATCACTATTTAAAAACGCAGAGAATTATGGTTGCTGGCCCCAAAGTGCTCCCCCACTGACACCCCAGTCACTCGCCCTGCCTTATTTCCCAAGAGTAGGTCAAGTTGTGCACCTTCTCTAATAGGTACATCCACATACTCAATCAGAAAATTGTCTTGTACACACTTAACAAATTCCTCTCCATCTAAACCCTTAACACTATGGCAGTCCCAGTCTATGTTTGGAAAGTTAAAATCCCCTACCATAACCACCCTATTATTCTTACAGATAGCTGAGATCTCCTTACAAGTTTGTATCTCAATTTCCCTCTGACTATTAGGGGGTCTATAATACAATTGCAATAAGGTGAATA
>NC_057710.1:45956908-45961838 GCF_004010195.1 Chiloscyllium plagiosum | reverse complement strand
CATATTAGTTTAAATCCTCCCAAGCAGCTCTAGCAAATCTCCCTGCCAGTATATTAGTCCCCTTCCAATTTAGGTGCAAACCGTCCTTCTTGTGCAGGTCACTTCTATCCCAAAAGAGATTCCAATGGTCCAAAAATGTAAATCCTTCTCCCATACACCAGCTCCTCACCCATGCATTCATCTGCTCTGTCCTCCTATTCCTGCCCTCATTAGCTTGTAGCACCGGGAGTAATCCAGATATTATTACTCTCAAGGTCCTCCTTTTTAAATTCCTGCCTAACTCACTGTAATCTCCCTTCAGAATCTCAATCTTTTCCCTTCCAATGTTGTTGGTTCCAATGTATACAATGACCTCTTGCTGGCCCCTCTCCCCCTTGAGAACATTCTGCATTCTCTCTGACATATCCTTAATCCTGGCACCAGGGAAGCAACACATCATTCTGCTTTTTTAGGCAACTTTATGTGGTCATTTCATATCGACAGTCAAAATAAACTAAGTGATTATTTTATATATTCAAAATTAGATTTCCTTTTGAAACAAATTGCAGGAATTTCCACTTTAATGCACATTGCCTGCCAAGCACTGGTTAATAAGAGTAACACAATTTACTAGCATTGTACAGATTGGCTGCTAATCATTTCCCCTATAAATGTTATCCGCAAATGTAATTACAGAAACTAAAACAGTTTAATGAAATGTTTAATGCCAGGTTGCTAATTCAGAGGTTTCTCACCTTTAAGCCAAGCGTTTTGGTGCAGAGTCTCGTGGTTCTCATGCTAATCTTGCATCCTTGTTGAATATAAGGAGTAACTTTGGAATTTCAGTGTGGGCTTAATCTTGGTGCCAGACATTCATATACTTTTTTTCATCTCATCTTTCTTCATTAATTTCCCTTGAATCATTAGTCATTTGCAGACTAAGAAGGTGTACAATCAGTGTGTTCCCTGACCTCTGTTCTTACTATCTTTGAGAATGAAAGTAGATGCAATCGTTTCAAGTATGTCAAGTCATAAGCTGGAGAGGGTGGGGGAGGGTGCAACACTTCTCCAATCATTTTTTATTTCACCGCATTTTTTGACAAATCTTTATTAAAAGATTCTGTGAAACGTTTCAAATATCTATAATCCTTTTGCAATGAAAAGTTGAGAGCTGTTTGAATATTAAAATTAATGTATATTTTTTAAAAACCCAAGATTATCCTGATGTTAAACTTATTTTTTTAAAAAGTTGCATTTCCTCCATTCTCAATCTTAAACCCATTGATCCTTGCTGAGATACAGTTCAGAGGTTCTGCTAGGCCTCAAGTAACTCATTTATGTAGCCATTCTTCAATTGTGAACTCTGACAGTGACAGCAGGGATTCTCTGTATGTTTAGGCCATTTTAGCAGCAGTAATTAAAGACCAGAGGAAATCCAGCAGGCACATATTCACACATTTAATGACCTAACAGAGTACTTATAGACGTGACGCCAGCCCTTTGTATATGCTTGGCTATAATTTAATAAGCCATTAATCACAGTGTAATGGTAGTGAAATGGCATGCTTCATACTTTTAATCAGTGCTGCAATTAGAAGAAATCTTAGGTGTTATTTAGGGCAGCACAGTATAGAACACCAGAAACATCTTAAAGATTGTGGGAGTTTAAATTTATTTCAGAGCACTTCAGTGATATTCTTAGACTTTTCTATCATTCAGGGCCATTTTCGGGGCTGAGCTGCCCTTTAAGATGCTGCGGTATTCAAACTGCAAGAACCATTTCCCACATTCTGCTCTTCTTTCTGACCCCTGCCTGAAACCTGTAAGGCTTACATAGGGGCAGAATCATGTAGGAACCTGAACAACGTGGACTAGAGCAAGATTTGAGTCAGAATCATGCAAAAACTCAGGTGAGGCTGACCTTGATTTTGGGAGCAACTCACTGCATCTTTTATGCATTTGCCAAATGGTGTGACAAGTATCTCGCTTAGCAATAGCAATTTGCCAGTTTAGATTAGATTAGATTACATTACATTACATTACAGTGTGGAAACAGGCCCTTTGGCCCAACAAGTCCACACTGACCCGCCGAAGCACAACCAACCCATACCCCAACATTTACCCCTTACCTAACACTACAGGCAATTTAACATGGCCAATTCACCTGACCTGCACATCTTTGGACTGTGGGAGGAAACCGGAGCATCCGGAGGAAACCCACGCGGACACGGGGAGAATGTGCAAACTCTACACAGTCAGTTGCCTGAGACAGTTGAAGGGGATTATAGCTTGTTAAATGCCTTATTAACACCACAACTCACCTCATTAATATGCAACTTCAATATCTCCAAAACAAGCTAGACAGACAAAATTCTTGACAGACGTCAGTGTGGGTGACTTCAGCTCACCTCTATCTCTGAGAACCTTCCATATTATTCAGCAGCAAATAGTATCCCAGGACACAACCCTCGGGCACCCAACTTTGCACAGGCACTGATGTCCAACTCCTCACGATCATGATATTGCGATCTGATCTACTTGCAGAATGCACAGACTTCCACTAAAGGGGACTCCAGAAACCAGAATTGTAAGGGACACTTTGTGCAGACAGGGAGGCTCCCAGCTCATAGGCTGAACTAAGTTGCTCCTCAGGGCTGGTCACTTGCTCCATTAGTCCCTGCTCTCTTGGTCCCTAACTGCATGCTCACAGAGTCAATGCTATGTTAGCACTTTGGTGCTTCAGTGATATCCAAACACTTGCTGCTAACCTTTGAGGTCATTTTTGTTGCAGCTAGGCTGCTTGTTCCTTAGGAACTCTTCAGGTTGTGGGTAGGGAATAGTCTTTGTAAGCAGCACACCCAGGCATCAATCTAACAGCTGCAGCATGTGCCATGGGTCTGTGTAGTAAACACACTGCACACACTGTACAGCCAAACAACTATGTTGGAAACTGAGTGCAGGCTCTTCTTCAGTCCAGTCAAAATGGAGGGCACTGTCTTTCAGGGGGTTCCACTGTCATTAGCCCTGGCCACAGTCTGAGGGCTAGACACCAGTCAGTCATCTGCTTGGGCTGCTTGCAGTCAGGAGATAGAACACAGCGCCAGAGACCCAGCCTTGGATGACTGTCTGTGTGGAGTATGCACATTCTCCCTGTGTCTGCTTGGGTTTCCTCCAGGTGCTCCGGTTTCCTCCCACACTCTAAAGATGCTCAGGTTAGGTGGATTGGCCATGCTAAATTGCCCATAGTGTAGGGTGCATTAGTCAGAAGTAAATGTAGGGGAATGGGTCTGGGGTGAGTTACTCTTTCGAGGGTTGATGTAGACTTGTTGGGCCGAAGAGCCTGTTTCCATACTGTAGGGAATCTAATCTAATCTAATCTAAAACTAACATAGAACAGTACAGTACAGTCCAGACTCTTCAGCACTTGATGTTATGCTGACCTTTTATTCCACTCTAAGAACAGACTAACCTACATCCGTCACATTTTACCATCATCCATGTGCCTATCCAAGAATCACTTAAATGTCTCTAATGTATCTGACTGTAATACCACTGTTGGCATTCCATGCACCCACCACTCTCTGTGTAAAGAACCGACTTCTGACATCTCGCCTGAACCTTGCTCCAAATCATGCCCCCTCATGACAGACATTTCCAGTCTTGGAAAAAGTCTCTGGCTATCCACTCTATCTATGCCTCTCACATCTTGTACACCTCTATCAAGTGGCTCTCACTCTTCTTTGCTCCAGTGAGAAAAGCACTAGCTCCCTCAACCTTTCTTCATAAGACATGCCCTCCAGTCCAAGCAGCATCCTGGTAAATGTCCTCTGCACCCTCTCTAAAGCTTTCACATCCTTCCTATAATGAAGCAACTAGAACTGAACACAATATTCCAAGTGTGGTCTAATCAGAGCTCGAGAGAGCTGCATCATAACCTCACAGCTCTTAAACTCAACCCTCCTGTAATGAAAGCCAACACACTATATGCCTTGTTGACAACTTAGGATCAACTTTGAAGGATCTATGGACAAGGACTCCAAGATCCCTCTGTTCCTCTCAACTGCTAAAACTCCTGCCTCTAACCCTGTAATCTGCATTCAAATCCAACCTTTCAAAATGAATCATTTCACACTTTTCCAGGTTGAAATCTAACTGCCACTTCTCAGCCCAGCTCTGCATCTTGTCGATGTCCCATTGCAATCTACAACAGTCCTCCACATGATCTACAATTCCACCAATCCTTTGGCAAACTTACTAACCCATCCTTCCACTTCCTCATGCAAGTCAATTATAAAAATTAGAAAGAGCAGAGGTCCCAGAACAGATCCCTGTGGAACACCACTGATCACCAAGCTCCAGGCTGAATACTTTCCATCTACTACCACCCTCTGTCTTCTATGGGAAAACAATGATGACTGCAGATGCTGGAGATCAGAGCTGAAAATGTGTTGCTGGAAAAGCACAGCAGGTCAGGCAGCATCCAAGGAGCAGGAGAATCAACGTTTCGGGCATGAGCCCTTCTTCAGGAATGAAGAAAGTGTGCCAAGCAGGCTAAGATAAGAGGTAGGGAGGAGGGACTTGGGGGAGGGGAGTTGGAAATGCGATATATGGAAGGAGGTTAAGGTGAGGGTGATAGGCCGGAGTGGGGTGGGGGCGGAGAGGTCAGGAAGAAGATTGCAGGTTAGGAAGGCGGTGCTGAGTTCGAGGGATTTGACTGAGACAAGGTGGGGGGAGGGGAAATGAGGAAACTGGAGAAATCTGAGTTCATCCCTTGTGGTTGGAGGGTTCCTAGGCGGAAGATGAGGCGCTCTTCCTCAAGCTATGGTCTGTTGCTATGGTCTGGCGATGGAGGATTCCAAGGACCTGCATGTCCTTGGTGGAGTGGGAGGGGGAGTTGAAGTGTTGAGCCATGGAGTGGTTGGGTTGGTTGGTCCGGGTGTCCCAGAGGTGT
>NC_057710.1:45940151-45955128 GCF_004010195.1 Chiloscyllium plagiosum | reverse complement strand
CAAACTCAGCACCACCTTCCTAACCTGCAATCTTCTTCCTGACCTCTCCACCCCCACCCCCACTCTGGCCTATCACCCTCACCTTAACCTCCTTCCATCTATCGCATTTCCAATGCCCCTCCCCCAAGTCCGTCCTCCCTACCTTTATCTTAGCCTGCTTGGCACACTCTCCTCATTCCTGAAGAAGGGCTCATGCCCGAAACGTCGATTCTCCTGCTCCTTGGATGCTGCCTGACCTGCTGCGCTTTTCCAGCAACATATTTTCAGCTCTGTCTTCTATTGGCCAGCCAAATCTGTATTCAGACAGCCAAATTTTCCTGTATCCCATGCCTCCTTACTTTCTGAATGAACCTACCATGGGGAGCCCTATCAAACACCTTGCTAAAACCTATATACATCACATCCACTGCTCTACTTTCATCAATGTGTTTTGCCACATCCACAAAGAATTCAATAAGGCTTATGTGGCATGACTTGCCCCTCAGAAAGCCATGCTGACTATTTCTAATCAAGCTAGGGTTTTCCAAATAGTCTGGTTTCTCAGAATCCTCTCCAATAATTTTCCCACCACCAATGTAAGACTGAAATTCCCAGGGTTAACCCTATTCCCTTTCTTGAACAAGGGAATAACACTTACCACCCTCCAATTATCTGTTACTACTCCAGTGGACAGTGAAGATGCAAAGATCACGTTTCATCCCCTGTCTAGGTGACATCCTCAGTGCTAGGGACCCTCCTGTGAAGCGCTTCTGTGATCTTTCCTCCGCCATTTGTAGTGGTTTGAATCTGCCGCTTCCGGTTGTCAGTTCCAGCTGTCCGCTGCAGTGGCCGGTATATTGGGTCCAGGTCAATGTGCTTATTAATTGAATCAGTGGATGAGTGCCATGCCTCTAGGAATTCCCTGGCTGTTCTGTTTGGCTTGTCCTATAATAGTATTGTTGTCCCAGTCGAATTCATGTTGCTTGTCATCTGAGTGTGTGGATACTGAGGATAGCTGGTCATGTCGTTTCGTGGCTAGTTGGTGTCGTTTCGTGGCTGGTTGTTGATTCAATCAATAAGCACATTGACCTGGACCCAATATACCGGCCACTGCAGTGGACAGCTGGAACTGACAACCGGAAGCGGCAGATTCAAAACACTACAAATGCCGGAGGAAACATCACAGAAGTGCTTCACAGGAGGTTCCCAAGCACTGAGAATGTCACCTAGACAGGGGACGAAACGTCTGCAACACAAATTCCCAGCTCGGCGAACAGAACCACAACATACCTTGTAATCCTCTTGAGTCCTCTCTGATCCTTGCTTCCTTCTTCCTCTTGACTAGATGTATGTGACAACAATCTGAGGAATTGGCCATGGTCAGTTCTGTCGATCAGCAGAGAATAGTCACTCAGGGGTCTGCAAAGAAAGTGGTCGGGGGTCTGGTTAGTCATGCCTCAGAGCTGCTTGTTGAAGTCAGTCAGACTTCTGGTGTGAATACAATCCTGAGGGTTCATCCATAGATCATCAAGGAGGGTGCAAGAAGAGGCCTTTTTTGAGCAGTGGGAAATTCACTGCCAAAAATGGTGAAGGAGTCAAATCTTGGTGGTTGGAGAGCATTTGTAGAGATGGAGACAAGTACAAAGAGAGGGAGCAGCCCCAAGATTGATGGGGAATATGCAGAACAGCATGGTAGGCTACAGCAAAGGGTTATATTCATAGAATCATAGAATCCCTAAAGTATGGAAGCAGGCCATTCAGCCCATTGAATCCATACTGACCATCTGATCAGCATCCCACCCAGTCCTACTCCCTATCCTTTAACTGTAACCCTGCATTTCGCATGACTAATTAATCCACCCTGCATTTCGCATGACTAATTAATCCACCCATTCTTGGACACTATGGGCAATTTATTATGGCCAATTCACCTAACCTGCACATGTTTGGACTATGGGAGGAAACCGGAGCACCCGGAGGAAACCCATGCAGACATGGGGAGAATCTGCAAACTCCACACAGATAGTTGCCTGAGGCTGGAATTGAATCCAGGTCCCTGGCACTGCCACTGAGCCACCATGCCACCCAGTTACAATCATATTGGCAATGACCACTACCATAGCCTCTGTAGAAAGAACATACAGGTGTAAGATGATTATGGTTCTCAGAGGTCAGAGAGGACAATGGTGGCAAAGATCAATGTGATAGGTCTCTGCATGGAAAGAGTCAGAATGAGATGAAATGGGCAGTTTGGCTAATGCAAGCTAAAACAGGACATGGAGGGTCTGGGGGTGGGGGGTACCTCGTAACCAGGCAGATCAGACAGTGTTCACCATGAACGGTGATCCCTGCCATCACTTGACATTCTGTTGTATAGGACTTTATTTAAGCCACCTTTGGAATGTTGTGTACAGTTTTGATCACCACACTATAAGAAGGATGTGGGAGCTTTGAAGAGGGTACGGGAAGGATTTACCAGGATGTTGCCTGGTTTGGAGGATATTAGCTACAAGGGGAGATTGGACAAACTTGGTTTGTTTTACTTGAACATTGGGGGGTGAGAGGGCAACTTGAGAGAAATTTACAAACTTATGAGAGGCATGGGTAGTCAGAGTGTTTTTCTCTGGATAGAAATGTCAATTACTAGGAGGTATCGGTTTAAGGTAAAAGGGAAAAGTTTAAAGAAAGTATCAGAGGAAAGGTTTATACACAGAGGATGGTAAGTGACTGGAATGCACTGTCAAAGGAGGTGGTAGAAGCAGATACAACAGCAGCATTTAAGAGGGACCCCTTACATGATAGATGATAGATAGATACATGAATAGACAGGGAATACAGGGATACGGACCATGTAGAGGCAAACAATTTTTAGTTTAGAAAAGTGTTTTGTATGCCAGTGCAGGCCTAATGGGCATTAGGGCCTGCTTATTCTCCAGAGGTGAAATACAAGTGGAAAATGGCTGGGATAACGTCCAGATGGGCAAAAAATGCAGGATTCATGTCTGCTGGAATTAATTGATTGAATTGAGGCTTCTATTTCACAAGTAGATACAGTGAAATATGTCATCACCACGCTCTGATACCATTTGAGTTATAGAAGATGTTAATGGAATACAATTAAAAACAGAGTTTTTCCTCCCCTCTTGTGCTCCGTTTGACTTGGTTGGTGTTCTCCACAATGTGCTCTGTGCCCATCAGTGCCCCCGCATCACAATCCATTCCAGGAGTCCCACTCCATCATCACTATTGCTCTGCCACCAGGTGTACCTCACTGGGCCTCCCACGTCACTGCCGATGCTACTGTTGCTCCCTGTCGATCCACCAGTTTGGGCCTACCGCATCACTGCAGCTGAAGCCCACATCCCAATTCCCACACCAACCGTAGATGCTACCTTCTCCATCAACCGCAGAAGCCACCATGTCATTGCTGCCATCTTGAAAACCAGTGCTGCCATATTATAGACCAGGACAGACCCCTAAAAATATTTCAAGAAAGTAACTGCGCCAATCTTTTTCTTATTTTAAAGACAGATGTGAAGTGGGTGTTCCAGGTGTGATGCAACTCATCAAACCACTCGGCTTCAAGCAGAAAATAATTTATTTAAACACTACAGTTGAAACACAAACAGAAGAAAGCAGAATTTAGAACAGATTGACTATTGGAAACTTAACCGACCCAACACAGTAACTATTACTAATTAACTGTTCCAATACAGTTCCAATACATCTTGGTATAAATACATCTTCTGGCAAAAAGGAAAATTCAAACACAGATTCTTACAGGGAAAGGGAACAGCATGCAGAGAGAGATCGTGGAGAAAGTCAGAGCAATCGTATACTGAAGCTTGCGGCTCTTCTGGACTCCAACATCTTGTGACTGCCACAGCTAAAAACAAACTAGAACTGGGAGAACTGGCCACTCCCCTTTCATTGTTAAACTGCTTTAACAAAAACCCGAAGGCCTCTTACACTAGACTCTTCGGCACCTCTGCCTTTATAACCTCTCTTCAAAAACGATCAAGGACAAAAATGACCCTTTTAAAGTGACAGCATTGTTACAGCCATCACTGCCTCAAGTCCTGTGCTGGGCTCACCAACGAAGTCACCATGATCTGGCGATATCTCTCACCACTGGGCCCACGCTGGCTGCTGCCACGAACTCTGTGAGGGCTCACTCTCCCGGAGGGGCCGAACCTTGCCGGTACTGCTGCACGTGCTTGGCTGATTGGACCCACACTCGGCCTACTAAAAATGTCGAAAAGGCTTTTAAAGAGAAAAAAAGGAAAAAGAAAAAGTGAAAAGTAAAAGTGAAAAGAAACTAAAGAGAAAGAAAGAAAGCAAACAGAAGTGGACAGGCCCCAGGGGCCAGGAACTGGGACACATCATTGATACTCTGCCACCATTTTACAGAGGAACAGTTAAGGGACAAATGCATGAAGCAAGCATTAGCAAACCCCGGCTACATTTCATTGCAACTGTTTCATCATCTATTTGCAGAAAAGGATAATCACTGAGACCAAATGCTAATCAAAGCCACCACTCCATTTGTTCTTGCCAGTTGAACATTGGCATCTCAGTGACACTGAGACCTGCAGCAATAATTTAAAAAGAGGTGAATGCTGGTTAAATATGACCGATTATTCACACAACGTTCAAGGGCCCTCATCTGCAGGCAATGTTGCCAGTGACTGTTTTCAGAGCTAAGAACCTGTTTGCTCTTTAAGTTTCCAAAATAGGTCATTGGCAGCAAGAGTCCTACATCCAGCTGCTGTTTGGATCTTGATCACTGTGGCTGTCTTCCAAAGAAGCTGAAGGTAAATGGAGCAGATGGCACGCCCAGGAGCAGCAACAGGCTGCCATGGAAGATGAGGAGCACACAGCACAGGGAGGGGTCCAGGTTGCAGATCTCCTCAAGATGGGGAGGGGGAGGGAGGGAGGGATTTACTGGAGGCCCAGAGTTTTCTCAGCCACATCTCCATTTCCTGGCAATGAGCAAGGCGCAGCTGCAGTATAGGTTCCATATGTCCTAGGATACTGTGATGGAACTGCACTGGATGTAGTAGTTGGACCTAGGAATGTGAGGCCATCTTCTCCCAGTGGCTGTGAATGAGACAGCCTGTAATGACACTCCATGTAGTTGGGCGTTGAGCTATGCCGTAAAGAGCTATGGTCATAGTGGGCAGCCCATGTCCCTGGGTAATCAGCCTTGTAAGGATCCTTGACCATAAAAAGGCCCAGAGACATTTGAGTGCTCCAGCGGGTAGGAGTTGTGATGGGCACACACCTTCAGGAAGTGGTAACAGTGATTACAGATCGCCTGCATGTTAATGGAATCGGATCCCTTCCCAGTGATGAATTCTGCAGTGTTGTGATACCGTCCTCTCAGTACCATGTGTGCATGGTCAGTGGCACCCTGCACCATGGGGGATGCCAGCAATGTTCCTGAATCCTCCTGCCCAGGCTGCAGTACTGACCTCGTCAATGGGGACCAAAATGAACCAGTAATCGTGTCTCTGTGCCCTCAATCACTGTCCTGATACATTGGTGGATGCAAAACAGAGAGATCCTACACCAATCCCTTCACTGTTACCACATCTTGAAGGTGTGTGCCCATCATCTTGTCAGCTGCCATAACCCCCACCTCCTGGAGCATTCGAATGTCTCTGGACCTTTTTATGGACTGATGTGGGGTGTCATTACAATGCTGCCACTGCTTCGACAGGGCCATGGTACAGCACCATGATCAGTCTGGGGCTGCCTCCAGTTCAACCACAATAGAGTGAGCCACATCATCCTGGCATGCTGGGGTCAAGAATCAGATACTGAGGAGCTGAGGAAACCACAGCCACCTTCCGAGGACATTGAGAAGGATAAAGGTCTTATTTTAGAAGAATGAGGGGGAAATCTTACTGAAACATATAAAATTATGAAGGGAGTAGATCAGAAAGAATTAGAGAGGATGTTTCCACTGGGAGGTGAAACTAGAACAAGAGGACATAGCCTCAAAATAATAGGAACCAGATTTAGGACTGAATTGAGAAGGAACT
This sequence comes from Chiloscyllium plagiosum, assembly GCF_004010195.1. Taxonomy (NCBI): domain Eukaryota; kingdom Metazoa; phylum Chordata; class Chondrichthyes; order Orectolobiformes; family Hemiscylliidae; genus Chiloscyllium; species Chiloscyllium plagiosum. The sequence goes on along the minus strand of NC_057710.1, from coordinate 45,949,102 downwards.
TCTTCACCCAGAGGGTTGTAAATCTATGGAATTTCCTGCCCAGTGAAGTAGTTGAGGCTTCCTCAGTAAATGTTTTAAAGCTAAGACAGGTAATTTTTGAACAGATAATTTTGAAGGGTTGTGGTGAGAGGGTGGGTAAGTGGAGCTGAGTCCATGAAAAGATCATCCATGATCTTATTGAATGGCGGACCAGGCTCGATGGGCCGGACGGCCTACTCCTGCTCCTAGTTCTTATGTTCTTATGTTCTTGTGCATGCCAGAAGTTAGCTGTGTCAAGTGCCCCATACCAGACAGGACCAGTATGGTATCCAGTTCCAGTAAATGATAGCTGGGCACAGCAATGTATCATGGACTGTAAAGTAGTCAATGGTGCCAGTACAAGGAGTCCTGATTCATGAAGATCACATACCCATCCAGACTTATGAAGATCCAGCTTATGAACATTTGTACTTACGACCTATTAAATTTCCATCATACGAACATCACCTGTACTTACAAGCTGCTGCTCAACATTGTGTTGTGTTGTGTTCCAACTTGCTAATGAACTCAGGAAAGGAACCTGCTTGCAATCTGGGGATTGTCTTTATTTGCTTCATGTTGTGGGGCAAATTGAAGGTTTTGTTTGTGTTCGTTTTTGACGGCTTTAAATAAAAGCTCACATTTGAAATTGTTTGATTAGGCTGCCTGTATGTGGTGTTCCCTGCTGACCAATGATACAATGCAGGTGTCCAATGGATGCTGGGCAGTGAGTAGCCAGATTTCCATTGTTCTATTGTTTAAAGGCACTGCAGCCTTTAAAAGATGGTGGAGGTGTAGGGATGCTAGTCTTCTGGCAAGCATCATCTGAATGGCAAGTTGTTCCTGGAACAGTGCTTGGTAAGATGGGGATGGAATTAGCCGAGAGGATTGCATGCGGGCAGGGTATGTAGTTAGTAATGTGAAAAGCTCTGTAACTAGCACTTAACCAAAAGAAAACCTGCGAGATTCAGCTCATAACGTTGCCCTTGAAGAATTTTTGTGGGGCAGTTCAGTGCCAAATCTTTTCACTACGAACTGGACTGGGTACTCAAAGAATAACCAACCTAATGACTAGTAGGGCTATTTGACAAAAAAACCTAAAAGAACTCAGAAACAAAAACAGAAATTGCTGAAAAATCTCAGCATGTGTGGTAGCATAGAGTCATAGAGTAATAGAGATGTACAGTACAGATACAGACCCTTTGGCCCAACTCATCAATGCTAACCAGATATCCCAATAAATGTAGTCCCATCGATCAGCACTTAGCCCATATCCCTCTAAACCCTTCCTTTTCATATACCCATCCAGAATGCTTTTAAATACTGTAATTATACCAGCCTCACCACTTCCTCTCATTCCATACATGCATAACCCTCTGCATGAAAAAGTTGCCCCTTAGTTCTTTATAAATTTTCCCCTTTTACCCTAAACCTATGCCCTACAGTTCTGGACTCCCCCACCCCAGGGAAAATATCTTGTTTATTTCCTCTTTCCATGCCCCTCATGATTTTATAAACCTCAATCAGGTCACCTCTCTGCCTCCAATGCTCCAGAGAAAATAGCCCCAACTTATTCAGCCTCTCCCCACAGAGCAAACCCTCCTTTTAAGTCTTTTCTGAATCCTTTCAGGTTTCACAACATCCTTCTGGAAGTGGAAGGCCAGAATTGCACAGAGATTCCAAAAGTGGTCTAACCAATGTCATGTACAGCCACAACATGACCTTCCAACTCCTGTACTCAATGCTCTGACCAATAAATGACTTGGAGATTGGACAACCACATGATGAAGAAGCAGCGCTTCGAAAGCTAGTACCTCCAAGTAAGCCTGTTGGACTATAACCAAGTGTTGTATGATTTTTAACTCTGACCAATAAAGGAAAGCATATCAAATGCCTTCTTCATTATCCTATCTATCTGCAACTCCACTTTCAAGGAACTATGAACTTGCACTCCAAGGTGTCTTTTTCAAGCAACAACCCCCAGGACCTTATCATTAAGTGTATAAGTCCTGCCCTGATTTGCCTTTCCAAAATGCAGCACCTCACATTTATCTAAATTAAACTTCCCCTGCTACTCCTCAGCCCATTGGCTCATCTGACCAAGTTCCTGTTGTACACTGTCCACTACACCTCCAAATTTGGTGTCATCTACAGACTTATTAACTGTACCTCCTATGTTCACATCCAAATCATTTATATAAATCTGGGGAGAAAAATGAGAGGTAATGTTTCGAGTCCAGTGACCCTTCTTCAGAATCCACAGGCTACTTGGCAAAATGGTTGAGAAAACTACAACCAACTTGAGTGTGTCCTTCTCTGACGCGCCAAAATAGTAACTGTTAGAAAATGGCAATGGATAGTAAAACCAACATGTTACAGGCTGTAAAAGCTGAAAGCTGGATAGTATTCAGAATGTTAGTTGATCTTTCTTCACTGGCACATTGCCATTGAGAAAAACTGCTCCTTTTCCAATACTCTCTGAGCAGAGATCAACTACAAACAACACAAACTAGCAATCACACCTGCAAATTAAATGATTAATTTACCCAAATGAACTATTTCAAGTAAGTTGTGAAGTTTGGAAAATGGCAGGTCAGTGCACCAACATACTTCAGTTAAATCTGAAACTGCCTACTTAAGTTGATGTGGATGTTTCTGAGTGCCATTATGCAAAAACGATAGGGGCTGAAGTCGATCAGTTGCCCAAGACCAGAAAACAACCAGATTGTTGTAATGCAGATGGCTCTTACATTATCCTCTGATCTGGAGACTGAATTGTACCTTTTTAATCCTATATAAAAGTAGCTATATCCTATTATATGGTCTGGCAGCATTTGTGGAGCGAAATCAGAGTTAACGTTTTGGATCGAGTGACCATTCCTGGGACCTTCAGAACTCAGTTCTGAAGAAAGGTCACTCGACCCGAAGCGTTAACTCTGATTTCTCTCCACAGATGCTGCCGGACCCGCTGAGCATTTCCAGCAATTTCTACTTTTGTTTCTGATTTACAGCATCAGCGGTTCATTCGGTTTTTGCATCCTGTTATATGTTGGTTTTATATCCTAATTAATTAAGCAACTGCTTTTGTAACTGTAGTATTTACTGGTTCTTTCTAAAGTCTTTTCCCATTAATGATCAGTGGTGACTTGTGCTGATAATGCTGTTGAAATTTTAACGTTAACTGTAATTAGTTCTTGGCACTGGTAAAAGAAATACACTGTTAAAATCTTATAATAACCTTATCATGCAGCATTACTTATAAAAGCTACATCCTGAGTTAAGTGGAAACCAATTTAATTTTTAAAAAATCTAAAATCACTAATCAGGCCAATAACTTCTAAGACGGGTGTCAAGATCCAATTACTCATTTCCTCCCTACTTAGAGGACAAAGCTCAGTTCTGGACATCACATCTCGGGAAGGATATTTGGTCTTGTAGAACAGGCTGGGAGTGTTGGTGTAGTATAATGTAAAAACACTCAATTTTATCAAGGTTTAAAGAAAATTACATTGTGAAGATAAGTTGCATAGACTTGGCTCCTATCCTTTTAAAGTTAAAAGTTTGTGAAGTAATCTAATTTGGGCGTTTAAATGGCAAAACAATTTGATCAGGCAAATACTTGTGAGAGAAACTAGAACAAAGGGGAATAAATCTCAAAGTTACAGCTTGACAATTTAGCAGTGTAATCAGAACCGTGATCATGTGAAGTGTAATGGAATCTGAAACTTTCTCTCTCAAAAGGCTGTGAATTGTAGAATAACTAATGAATATTTACAAGATTGAGATTGATAGATTAATATTTGGGAGTGGTATCAAGTAGTGTGGTGCATAAGAGAATAAATGGAATTGAGCTGCAGCTTAACTATGAACAGATTAAATGGCAGAACAGGCTCAAGGAACTAAAATATATCAAAGAACTGTGAATGCCGTTGATCTGAAACACAAATAGAAAGTGCTGGAGGAATCTCAGCAGGTCTGGCAGCATCTGTACTGAACAAGCTGAATTAACATTTTGAGTGTAGTCAAGATTAGAGTGGTGCTGGAAAAGCACAGCAGGTCAGGCAGCATCCAAGAAGCAGGAAAATCGATATTTCAGGCAAAAGCCTTTCATCAGGAATTTCGAGTGCAGTGCTGACCTACTTGTATTCTTAATAATAATATCTGGTTGCCAACTCCAAAACATTGCACATTTCTAGCAGGTTTCCTGCTTGTTGTTAGCTTCCCAGAACACAGACTTGTCACTGAAATTTGACAGTGCATCCGTCACTCAGGGAGATTCTGTAAACCACAAGCTTGAATTTACAGGACGGTGGTCTGTTACTCAAGTACAGTAAGCAAACTTTTCCATATGTTCTATCACAAAGATGCAGACCCAATTTAAAATCCAGGGATTTTAAATTGGGTCTGCATCCAGCATTTACCAAGCTAGGGAAGGTGGTGGTGTAGTGGTAATGTCATCTGTCTAGTAATCCAGAGGACCAGAAACATTCCATGTTCATGGGTTTGAATCCCACCTTGGCAGATGGTGAAACTTGCATTCAATTAAAGTTTTGAATGACAATCTACCCTGGTGATCTTGTAAGTCAGGGGTCAGAGGTTAGTGTAGTGGCCATCACTAAAGAAAATGTGCTGGAGAATCTGAAAGATCTGAAGGTGGATAAATCACTCAGACTGATGGACTATACCCCAGAGTTCTGAAGGAAATTGTTAATGAGAATGTAGAGGTGATCTTTCAGGAATCACTGGAATCAGGGAGAGTCGTGGAAAATTATTAATGTAAAGGAGGGAGTGCGGCAGAAGATAGGAAACATTAGGCCAGATATGCAGACCTCAGTCATTGGTAAGGTATTATAGTCCATTGTTAGGGATGAGATTGCAGAATACTTGGAAGTGCATGGTAAAATAGGCTGACTCAACACAGCTTCATCAAAGGGAGGCCATGTCTGACAAATCTTTTAGAATTCTTTGAGGAGGTAATGAGTAATTCAACAAAGGAGAGCCAGTGGACTTGATTTATTTGGATTTCCAGAAGCCTTTGACAAAATGCAACACAGGGGTCTGCTAAATAGGATAAGAGGTAAAATATTCCTGATGAAGGGCTTTTGCCCGAAACATCGATTTTGCTGCTCATCGGATGCTGCCCGAATTGCTGTGCTCTTCCAGCACTGATCCTAAATAGGATAAGAGCCCATGAGGAGGTTCTGGCATGGATAAAGGATTGGCTGACTGACAGAAGGCAGAGAGTGGGGATAAAGGGTTTTTTTTCAGGATGGCAGGTGGTGACCATTGGAGTATCACAGAGGTTTATGTTGGGACAACTATTCATGTTATACATTAATAACCTGGATGAAGAAACTGAGGGCATTGCTGCTAGGTTTGCAGATGACACAAAGATGAATGGAGGGACAGGTAGTACTGAGGAAATGGGGAAGCTACAGAAGGACCTGGACAGGCTAGGAAAGTGAGCAAAGAAGTGGCAGATGGAAAATAATGTGAAGTTATGATATTTGGTAAATAGAATGGAGGTGTAAAAAGTTTTCTGAACTGGGGACATTTTCAGAAATCTGAAACACAAACACATAACTGGATACTGCTTTGGATCATTTCCTGGACGATCAACAGAAATTACATGTCACAGCTCTTAGGTATGTGAATGACGGTGTAATCCTATTAAGACACACCAACAAAATTGCTTTGTGATGATTTGAGCTAGTGTGAAGTATGCTTTGCTTGTGATTCCTAAAATGTTTCTGTGGCCTAAACAACAATAAGTGTTTTAAAGAGGTGCCATGAGGACTCTCCCTGACTAAATATTGTCCCCATTGTTACCCTATTCCCCAATCTTTGCATTCGGGTTGCTGATGGTCCTAACTGTAAAATAGCTGAAAATGTCTTGTGCTTTTCCAGCAACACATTTTCAGCTATTTTACAGTTAGAAAAGCTGCCTGACCCGCTGCACTTTTCCAGCAACACATTTTCAGCTCTGATCTCCAGCATCTGCAGTCCTCACTTTCTCCTAACTGTAAAATAGGCAAGACACCTGTGGAGATAATAGTAGGTACTTGCTGCCTGGGTAACTAAGTTAAAGGAAGCCCAATAAGAATTGGCTGCAGGTTTCCCAATTGTGGGCCATTGGTTTGTGCCCAAAAAACAGGCCAATTTCTAGCCACTGCCTTTTGGACACGTCTGACAAACAAAGTGCCATACCAGTCGCTTTCAACACTTAGATTAGATTACTTACAGTGTGGAAACAGGCCCTTCGGCCCAACAAGTCCACACCGACCCGCCGAAGCACAACCCACCCATACCGCTACATTTACCCCTTACCTAGCACTACAGACAATTTAGCATGGCCAATTCACCTGACCTGCACATAGGGAACTCATATTATGTGAGGTCCACCTGGTTGACCTCGCTACAATCACGATACTCATCCCCTTCACTCTCAGGAGGTAAACACTGTGCCACCGTGCCGCCTACTTCTGCTTGGAAACAAAAACTTTAACATCATCAAAAAAACAAACATCAGCACCATATTTCAACTTGAGACCAAGATCACTCGAGCTAGATTTGAACTTGCAGTGACTTCCCTAACCCAAGACTTACTGATTCTCCATCGCATGCAAGCTCAGCAAAATCTTGTTTACAGTACAGGCCCCAAAATAATTTTGGTATGATCAGTAACATTGCTGTGCTTAATTGAAATTTGATAAGCAGGCAAAGGATCTTGGTTACCAGTTTTTATGGCTGCAATCAGGATGGAACAGATGGTACAGATCTCATGGCCTCTGCCCAATGGAACAAAAACCCATGGCCTCTGACCAATGAGCATGCCACAACAGGGCTAACAGGCAGCATTATTTTCACGACTCCATTTAAATGATTTGAAATCCATGGCCATCTTTTCTATATCTAACATTGTAATGAATTCATACATTTGGCACTCACCAACCCCTCTACAACATTAACACCAGGAAGATAATTTGGCTTTATGACTGAATTGGCTGGAAGAGATTTTGTAGATTGTAAATACTGATTCCTTAAATCAGCTCAGACTTCGTAAGCAGCAGCATTTATTATCCATTCAAAAATTAATCAGTGCAAAATCGAAACATGTTATTTATTTGTAGGACAGCATTAGAGCAAAACCATTAAGTGCTAAACTGTGATTTTCCAAAATAAGTAAATTGATGTTTTTTTACAAGTTTATTGTAGTTTCATTGATTTTTACTGTGGGCAGCAGTGATGCATAAAATTAACACTGCATTTTTAAGACGGGGATTAATCTAACCATGACAGGACAGCTCATTACAGAGGAATACTGCTAATTTGTTTTTGTTTATTCTGTGGTGTAATATAACAGTCTTCAAACTCAATAATAACTCTATTACTGCAAATCACTAAACAAACATCCCAGCTCGCAAATCTTGACTGCTTCTAATTAAACACAACTCTCATCCTTTAATTAAGCAATCTTTTTTTTCATTTTAGCAGCTGAATGCAGAGCAGTCTTGACATCATTAGTTTAATTGCTTGCAGTGCTTTCTGGGAATCAGTCTCTTGTCATGCAAAGCTTTTAACTGTGTTTACACTAATTGGCTGTTTTCATTACCTCCCATACTTGTGATTAGCTGCTTTATTTCCATTGGAGATGGCGCCTCAGTTATTAAGCAATGATGCAGACTGATAAACAATGCACGTAATTTGCCTTTACAAATTATTGCATGTTAAATAATTCAAGGCACAAAGCCATACTAGTCAACTGATTAAATATGCAGAATGATAGATTTAGAAGTCAAACAGCAAAATCAGATTGTTTGGATAATGTCATAAACCATGGAAGTTAAATTGGATGAAGTTTTCGGTATCTGCCTAAGTTTCACCTTTTCACTTTATAAAACATGGTTTTTGAAAAGTAGTCACTGTTGTAACATGGAAACTTGCACAGAGCAAGATCCCACAAACAGCAACAAGACAGATAGATGACCAAATACTCTGCTTGAGTGATGGTTAGATATTGGGAGAACTCCTTTGAAGAATGCCATGACATCTTTTTGTATCTGCTTCAGAGGTCATACTGGGTAACAGTTTCATATATAACCTTGCATTACTGATTGGGCAGCTCTCCCTCAGTGCTGCAAATTTCAAATACATAGAAAAGGTTGGTGAGGATGATGTCATGACAGCGATCTTTGTTACAGTCAGAAAAGTATCTTATTGATTGAAGACGTTTTGAGAAGGGTTCTGTCCACAAGTATTTGAGAAATTCTTCAGTCATCTTGGAAAAAGAGTATCTTCATTCACTTGGATGAAATTGCCATATTGGTAAAGGAAAACCAAGTTCTACACTGAAAATATCATTTTAAAAAGGAGGAACTTTAATAGCTTTTAGTTTTAGTACTAATTTGATAGATCGGCAAATTAGCAGACATATAAAGTACATAGGACATAGAACTTAGAACATTACAGCGCAGTACAGGCCTTTCGGTCCTCGATGTTGCGCCGACCTGTCATACCAATCAGAAGCCCATCTAACCTACACTATTCCATGTACGTCCATATGTTTATCCAATGACGACTTAAATGTACTTAAAGTTGGCAAATTTACTACCGTTGGAGGCAAAGCATTCCATACCCTTGCTACTCTTTGAGTAAAGAAACTATCTCTGACATCTGTATTATATCTATCACCCCTCAATTTAAAGCTATGCCCCTCGTGCTCGCCATTACCATACTTGGAAAAAGGCTCTCCCTGTCCACCCCATCTAACCCTCTGATTATCTTATATGTCTCTATTAAGTCACCTCTCAACCTTCTTGTCTCTAACGAAAACAGCCTCAAGTTCCTCAGCCTTTCCTCGTAAGACCTTCCCTCCATACCAGGCAACATCCTAGTAAATCTCCTCTGCACCCTTTCCAAAGCTTCCACATCCT
>NC_057710.1:45934945-45938875 GCF_004010195.1 Chiloscyllium plagiosum | reverse complement strand
GTAGCCTGTATCTCAGTAATCTCCTCGACAACATTATCATTTTCTAGAGTGAATACTGATGAAAAATATTCATTTCGTCCTTCCCCCATCTCCTCTGACTCCACACACAACTTCCCACTACTATCCTTGATTGGCCCTAATCTTACTCTCGTCATTCTTTTGTTCCTTAAATACCTATAGAAAGCCTTAGGGTTTACCCTGATCCTATCCGCCAACAACTTCTCATGTCTCCTCCTGGCTCTTCTGAGCTCTCTCTTTAGGTCTTTCCTGGCTACCTTGTAACTCTCAAGCTCCCTAACTGAGCCTTCACATCTCCCCCTAACATAAGCCTTCTTCTTCCTCTTGACCAGAGATTCCACTTCCTTCATAAACCACGGCTCCCGAGCTCTACAGTTTCCTCCCTGCCTGACAGGTACATACTTATCTAGGACACTCAGGAGCTTTTCCTTGAATAAGCTCCACATTTCTAATGTGCCCATCCCCTGCAGTTTCCTTCCCCATCCTATGCTCCCTAACTCTTGCCTAATCTCATCGTAATTGCCTTTCCCCCAGCTGTAACTCTTGCCCCTTTCTATCACTAAAGTAAATATAACAGAATTGTGATCGCTATCACCAAAATGCTCACCTACTTCCAAGTCTAACACCTGGCCGGGCTCATTACCAAATCTAATGTGGCTTTGCCCCTTGTAGGCCTGCCTACATACTGTGTCAGGAAGCCCTCCTGCACACACTGGACCAAAAACTGATCTATCTATAGTCCTTGTATTATAGTGTTCCCAGTCAATTTTTGGAAAGTTGAAGTCCCCCATGACAACTACCCTGTCTCTCTCACTCCTATCAAGAATCATCTTTGCTATCCTTTCCTCTACATCTCTGGAACTATTCGGAGGCCTATAGAGAACTCCCAACAGGGTGACCTCTCCTTTCCTGTCTCTAACCTCAGCCCATACTATCTCAGTTGACGAGTCCCCAAACATCCTTTCTGCAACTGTAATACTGTCCTTGACCAACAATGCCAAATCTCCCCCTCTTTTACCATCTTCTCTGTTCTTACTGAAACATCTAAATCCTGGAACCTGCAACAACCATTCCTGTCCCTGCTCCATCCATGTCTCCAAAATGGCCACAACATCAAAGTCCCAGGTACCAACCCATGCTGCAAGTTCACCCACCTTATTCTGGATGCTCCTGGCGTTGAAGTAGACACATTTAAAACCAACTTCTTGCTTGCCGGTGCCATCTTGTGTCCCTGAAACTTGACTTTGGACCTCCCCACTCTCAACCTTTTCTATACTCGAACTACAATTTTGGTTCCCATCCCCCTGCTGGATTAGTTTAAACCCACCCCAATAGCCTTAGCAAATTTCCCCCCCAGGATATTGGTACCCCTCTGGTTTAGATGAAGACCATCCTGCTTTTAGAGACCCCAACTACCCCAGAAAGAGCCCCAATTATCCAAGAATCCAAAACCCTCCCTTTTGCACCATCCCTGTAGCCACGTGTTCAACTCCTCTCTCTCCCTATTCCTTGCCTCACTAGCATGTGGCATGAGCAACAAACCAGAGACAACTCTGTTCGTCCTAGCTCTAAGCTTCCATCCTAGCTCCCTGAATTTCTGCCTTAAATATCCATCTCTTTTCCTACCCATGTCGTTGGTGCCTATGTGGACCATGACTTGGGGCTGCTCCCCCTCCCCCTTAAGGATCCCAAAAACACGATCAGAGACATTATGAACCCTGGCACCTGGGAGACAACACACCAACTGTGAGTCTCTTTCGTCCCCACAGAACCTCCTATCTGTCCCCCTAACTATGGAGTCCCCAATGACTACTGCTCTGCTCCTCTTCCCCCTTCCCTTCTGAGCAGCAGGGTCAGACTCTGTGCCAGAGCCCTGTGCCCCACTGCTTTCCCCTGGTACTCGATGGGCCGAATGGCCTTACTTCCACTCCTATGTCTTATGATCTTATGATCTAACCATGGAATCACCAATAACTACTGCTCTGCTCCTCTTCCCCCTTTCCTTCTGAACAGCAGGGACAGACTCTGTGCCAGAGCCCTGTGCCCCACTGCTTTCCCCTGGTAGGTTGTCCCACCAACAGTATCCAAAATGGTATATGATTTGGAGATGCCGGTGTTGGACTGGGGTGTACAAATTTAAAAATCACACAATACCAGGTTATAGTCCAACACCTCTGAAAGCTAGTGTGCTTCCAATTAAACCTGTTGGACTATAACCTGGTGTTGTGTGATTTTTAACTCAAAACAGTATACTTTTTGTTGAGGGGAATGGCCACAGGGGATCCCTGCATGGCCTGCCAGTTCCCTTTCCATCCCCTTGCCTTTTTCTTATACCTTAGGAGCAACTAACACCCTGTAACCTCTCTCAATAACTCCCTCTGCCTCCCCAATGAACAGAAGTTCATCCAGCTCCAGCTCCAGTTCCCTAATGTGGTTTTCGAGGTGCAGGAGTTGGGTGCACTTACCGCAGATGTTATCAGCAGGGACACTAATGGTGACCCTTACCTCCCACATTCTGCAGGAGGAACATTCAACTGCCTTAACCTCCATCCCCACTATTCTAAATTCCCAAAGAGACTGTTGAAAAAATAAGGAATAAAAAATAAACTCGTTACCTTACCAATCTGGCGCACACAACCTTTTTTTTGGTTAGAGGAGGAGGATGGGTGGGAGAGACTACCCGAGTAGTGTTTCGGGTAATGCAACCACACAAATATATGACTTCCCAGAAGTCCTTCTCTCCTCCCTCGCACCTCTCTGCAAATGGAGGCCAGACTCATTTCCAAGATGTCAATTCCCATGATGTCAAAAAGCTTTGGTATTGAACACCAAACCATATACAAAACAGGTAATGACATTTCTCTACTGCATGGGATGAATATTAGGTCATGTGTTACATGAATCAAGTGTGTGGTCCTGGAAAAGCATAGCAGGTTGCACTATATCTGAGGAGCAGGAGAATCGATGTTTTGGGCATAAGCCCATCATCAGTTCATTCCTGATGAAGAGCTTATGCCCGAAACATCAATTCTCCTGCTCCTCGGATGCTGCCTGACCTGTTGTGCTTTTCCAGCACTACAGTCTCGACTCTGATCTCCAGCATCTGAAGTCCTCACTCTCTCCTATGTGTTACACAAACGATATTTCAATGAGAAATGGATTACATTTGAAAACCTTATAGCTGTTGATCAATATGACCTCAGTGGTGGGCAAGTTGTTGGAAGGAATCCTGAGGGACAGGATGTACATGTATTTGGAAAGGCAAGGACTGATTATAGATAGCCAACATGGCTTTGTGCATGGGAAATCATGTCTCACAAACTTGATTGAGTCTTTTGAAGAAGTAATAAAGAAGATTGATGAGGGCAGAGCAGTAGATGTGATCTATATAGACTTGAGTAAGGCGTTCGACAAGGTTCCCCATGGGAGACTGATTAGCAAGATTAGACCTCACGTAATAGAGGGAGAACTAGCCATTTGGATACAGAACTGGCTCAAAGGTAGAAGACAGAGGGTGGTGATGGAGGGTTGTTTTTCAGACTGGAGGCCTGTGACCAGTGGAGTGCCACAAGGATCAGTGCTGGGCCCTCTACCTTTTGTCATTTACGTAAATGAATTGGATGTGAGCATGAGAGGTACAGTTAGTAGGTTTGCAGATGACGCCAAAATTGGAGGTGTAGTGGAGGGTTATCTCAGATTACACGGTGGCACGGTGGCACAGTGGTTAGCACTGCTGCCTCACAGCGCTAGAGACCCGGGTTCAATTCCCGACTCAGGCGACTGACTGTGTGGAGTTTGCACATTCTCCCCGTGTCTGCGTGGGTTTCCTCTGGGTGCTCCGGTTTCCTTCCACAGTCCAAAGATGTGCAGGTCAGGTGAATTGGCCATGCTAAATTGCCCATAGTGTTAGGT
>NC_057710.1:45931640-45934162 GCF_004010195.1 Chiloscyllium plagiosum | reverse complement strand
TTCCTATCGGAAAGATGTTGTGAAACTTGAAAGGGTTCAGAAAAGATTTACAAGGATGTTGCCAGGGTTGGAGGATCTGAGCTACAGGGAGAGGCTAAACAGGCTGGGGCTGTTTTCCCTGGACCTTCGGAGGCTGAGGGGTGACCTTATAGAGGTTTACAAAATTATGAAGGGCATGGATAGGGTAAATAGGCAAAGTCTTTTCCCTGGGGCCGGAGAGTCAAGAACTAGAGGGCATTGGTTTAAGGTGAGAGGGGAAAGATATAAAAGAGATCTAAGAGACAACTTTTTCATGCAGAGGGTGGCATGTGTATGGAATAAGCTGCTAGAGGATGTGGTGGGGGCTGGTACAATTGCAACATTTAAGAAGCATTTGGATGGGTATATTTATAGGAAGGGTTTGGAGGGATATGTGCCAGGTGCTGGCAAGTGGGACAAGTTTGGGTTGGGATATCTGGTCGGCATGAACAGGTTGGACTGAAGGGTCTGTTTCCATGCTGCACATCTCTATGACTCTAATATTTCACTACAAGAATAAATAAGACACTAATGAGATCATGCTTCAAAAGCAGATTCCAACTTCCAGGAGAATTTGTACATAACTTCATTAAGAAACATATGTGCACTGTCTATATCTCAACCATGTAACTATGGAGACTTACAAATCAGCTCTGATTTTTGTCAGAATGTCTTTGGGCTCTTCATTAAAACAGTTATGAATTTGTTCAGTCAAAAGAGGATTTAATTCTAAAATGATCACTGTAAATAGCAATGTTACAGAGTCTAGAAAATTGTACAACAGAGCAATTGCCCAGAGGAGTCCGATTTCTCATTTGAAAAATTTACCATTTGTGAAATCCCAAATAATCCAATACCATACTATCTTGTCACAGATGCAGTTGAAAATTATGCACCAACATAGACAAAAATTCCACCATTGCTCCAACAAAGTGTTCATTGCAGGAAAAGAGGTCACTTATCAATGACATATCACAATCTAAAGAATGTATCAAGCTTCAAACCAAATCATTTCCAAGCTAATGGAATGTTCATACCTTGGAACAGAGCCTGGAAGATCAGGTCCATACTCCAATGGGACAATTATCTTTATTTGAGGAATTACTACCTAAAATGAACATCAATCTTCTTTTAAAGAATCAATGCCTTCACCCAATCCAGGTGTTAATGGCAGTGAAGAAAAATGACCTAACCTGTTCAGTTACATCAATGTAAGACTCTTCAGCATGTGCTACCATTCAGGGCATGTGGTCAGGCTACTAGATCCATTAAATCTCTGATATAATGGAAACCAGCGGAGAACAAGCAAAATCACAAACTTTACCTCAAGTGTTTCGGTACCTTGTGATAGAGATCTTCCTTGCCACAGATGAATCTAATCAAATGTTTGGAAGGTGTGGGAGAAACGTGGACAAGATGTACTATAAATGTTGTAATGAGAAGTAACCAAAGTAACTTATACAAAAACGTATAAAAATTTAAATAACTCCACTAAAGCCACTATCCTGTCACCAAGTGACCTTTTATTTACACGTACATAGTACAGGAGACTGACCCAGCTAGCTCAGACCCAGTTCCTAGAGCAAGAAGAATTGTTGACATTCTTGTTTACATCTGTTGACAAGACTCTCTGATTGGACCAGGTCATAGAGTCATAGAGTCATAGAGATTTACAACCTGTCCATGCCGACCAGATATCCCAACCTAATTTAATCCCACCTGCCAGCACCTGGCCCATATCCCTCCAAACCCTTCCTATTCACATACCCATCCAAATGCCTCTTAAATGTTGCAATTGTACCAGTCTCCACCACATCCACTGGCAGCTCATTCCATACACATACTACCCTCAGTGTGAAAAAGTTGCCCCCTAGGTCCCTTTTATATTGTTCCCTCTCACCCTAAACCTATGCCCTCTAGTTCTGGACTCCCCAACCCCAGGGAAAAGACTTTGCCTATTTACCCTATCCATGCCCCTCATAATTTTGTAAACCTCTATAAGGTCACCCCTCAGCCTCCGACGCTCCAGGGAAAACAGCCCCAGACTGTTCAGCCTTTCCCTATATCTCAAATCATCCAACCCTGGCAACATCCTTGTAAATCTTTTCTGAGCCCTTTCAAGTTTCACAATATCTTTCCGATAGGAAGGAGACTGGAATTGCATGTGATATTCCAACAGTGGCCTAACCAATGTCCTGTACAGCCGCAACATGACCTCGCAACTCCTGTACTCAATACTCTGACCAATAATAGAAACGCCTTTTTCACTATCCTATCTACCTGCGACTCCACTTTCAACGAGCTATGAACCTGCACTCCAAGGTCTCTTTGTTCAGCAACACTCCCTAGGACCTTACCACTAAGTGTATAAGTCCTGCTAAGATTTGTTTCCCAAAATGCAGCACATTGTATTTATCTGAATTAAACTCCATCTGCCACTGGCCCATCTGGTCAAGATCCTTTGTAATCTGAGGTAACCCTCTTCGCTGTCCACTACACCTCCA
>NC_057710.1:45927826-45931575 GCF_004010195.1 Chiloscyllium plagiosum | reverse complement strand
CTAGTCTGAAAAACAACCCTCCACCACCACCCTCTGTCGTCTACCTTTGAGCCAGTTCTGTATCCAAATGGCTAGTTCTCCCTGTATTCCATGAGATTTAACCTTGCTAATCAGTCTCCCATGGGGAACCTTGTTGAATGCCTTACTGAAATGCATATAGTTAACATCTACCTCTCTGCCCTCACAATCCTTTTTGTTACTTCTTCAATTAACACAATTTTTTTCCAAACAGTGAAGTCATATTCTATGAGATTCATCTGGCTGACATTGGTACAATCATAAAAATGTTAACAATTGAATGGGGCAAAGCAGCTTGGAGAGCAATGTTATGTCAGGGCTTTAGGACCTTGGAGCAACCTTCTGAGGATGTCACAAAGCTGCTTCCAACAAGGTATAAGTAGCTCACTGTGGAACGAGTTAACTAGATTAGAAATGTAGTTAACAGTGTCTTAACAATCTAACAAAATGTGCTGAAGCTGTTTTGTCTCAAATTGTCACGTGCAGTTATATGTAATGTTCTACAGAAGTCGAGAATGTGGTGCTGGAAAAGCACAGTCATCAGGCAGCATCCAAAGAGCAGGAAAATCAATGTTTCGGGCATAAGCCCTTCGTCAGGAATGACAGGAATGATGATGAATCCTGATGAAGGGCTAATGCCTGAAAAGTTGATTCTCTTGCTCCTCAGATTCTACCTGACCTGCTGTGCTTTTCCAGCACCACACTCTTGACTCTGATCTCCAGCATCTGCAGTCCTCACTTTCTCCCAGTGTTCTACAGAAGCCTGAGTTTGGCTAAGGCAGTTCTTAACTTCACCTTCTCTTCAAGTGGTTTTTCTTGAACCCAAACTTTGAAGTGGGGCCCTCAACTCCATGTGGTGGAAGCACCTTAAGAGGCAAAAGCATATAGAAAAACCTTTATGCTTTATC
This sequence comes from Chiloscyllium plagiosum, assembly GCF_004010195.1. NCBI lineage: Eukaryota > Metazoa > Chordata > Chondrichthyes > Orectolobiformes > Hemiscylliidae > Chiloscyllium > Chiloscyllium plagiosum. The sequence continues at coordinate 45,930,649 of NC_057710.1, read as the reverse complement.
TTTATCTAAGACCATTTAAATCATTGGAAAGCCAAAGTCACAATTTATTTGACAATGCACATTCATTTAAAAACCACGCATGATCTGTCATCATGAGCATGCCTTCAGCTCCTACTGTTTAGTTTCAAACTCACGAGTAACCATCCTGTCATCTGGATGCTGAATGCAGAATTTATAATGGACAATCTGTAAAGCCCATGTACCATTGCCATATTTCCACTTTTGTTAGTTAAAAATTTGAAAAGTGCAAGGTACTTTATTTTGGTAAAAGGTGTTTTATTTTGGTTTGGAAGAGCTGCCCTTCACTTACTGTGCTGTGATGCCCTGACTGTGAAATGCCTCCTTACACTTCAGTGACTCTTCCCCTAAAACTTTAAAACATGGCTGCCTGTTCACTGCTTATGCTATATGTTTGCTACATAAGCTGTGTGCACACATTGTACTTGTGACACTAACATAGCACCCTGCCATACAGTGCATAGACTGCAGACTGCTTAGCAACAAGACATGATCCATTTTGCCTTTCGTGTCTTTTTAAAATCTTTCTCCTCTCACCTTAAAAATACGCCGCTAGTCATGAAATCCCCCATCCTAGGAAAAAACCACCTGCCATTCACCTTATCTATGCCCCTCATGATTTTATAAACCTCTATAATCTAACCTGTTAACCTCCTATACTCCAGTGAAAAAAAACTCCCAGCCTCTCCAGTCTCTCCTTATAACTCCAACTCTCCATTCCTAGCAAGATCCTGGTAAATTTCTTCTGAACACTCTGCAGTTTAATAATAGGTAACGTCAATTTTATTGCTCCTTGGATGCTGCCTGAACTGCTGTGCTTTTCCAGCACCATTCTAATCTAAACTGCAGTTTAATAATATCCTTTCTATATCAGGGAGACCAGAACTGGAGACAGCATTCTAGAAGAGGCCTCACCAATATCCTGTATGACCTCAACATAACTTCCCAACTCCTATACTCAATGGCCTGAGCAATAAGGCAAGCATGCTGAACCAGCCTATATATATGTGAGACAAAGTTCAAAGAATCATGTCACATGAAATTGATTGAGTTTTTTGAAGAAGTAACAAAGAGGATTGATGAGGGCAGAGCCGTAGACGTGATCTATATGGACTTCAGTAAGGTGTTTGGCAAGGTTCACCATGGGACACTGGTTAGCAAGGTTAGATCTTATGAATACAGGGAGAACTAGCCATTTGGAAACAGAACTAGTTCGAAAGTAGAAAACAGAGAGGGTGGTGGTAGAAGGATGTTTTTCAGACAAGAGGCTTGTGACCAGTGGAGTGCTACTTTTTGTTATTTGCATAAATTATTTGGATGTGAACATAAGAGGCATTAAGGTATAGTTAGTAAGTTTGCTGATGACACCAAAATTGAAGGTGCAGTGGACAGTAAAGAATGTTACCTCAGAGTACAATGGGATTCTGATCAGATGGGCCAAAAGGCTGAGGAATGGCAGATGGAGTTTAATTCAGATAAATGCAAGGTGCTGCATTATGGGAAAGCAAATCTTAGCAGGACTTATACACTTAATGGTAAGGTCCTAGGGAGTTTTGCTGAACAAAGACACCTTGGAGTGCAGGTTCATAGTTCCTTGAAAATAGAGTCACAGTTAGATAGGATAGTGAAGAAGGCATTTGGTATGCTTTCCTTTACTGGACAGTGTATTGAGTACAGGAGTTGGGAGGTCATGTTGTGGCTGTACAGGCCAATTGATTAGGCCATTTTTGGAATATTGCATGCAATTCCAGTCTCCTTTCTATTGGAAGGATGTTGTGAAACTTGAAAGGGTTCAGAAAAGATTTAAAGGGTGTTGCCAGAGCTTGAGCTATTAGGAGAGGCTGAACAGTCTGGGGCTGTTGTCCGTGCAGCATCAGAGGCCGAGGGGTGACCTTATAAAATCACGAGGGGGATGGATAGAATAAATAGACAAAGTATTTTCCCTGGTGTGCGGGAATTTACAACTAGAGGGCAGAGGTTTAGGGTGAGAGGGGAAAGATATAAAAGAGACATAAGGGCCAAACTTTTCACACAGAGGGTGGTGTGTGTATGGAATAAGCTGTCAGAGGAAGTGGTGGAGGCTGGTACAATTGCAACATGTAAAAGGTATCTGGATGGGCAAATTAATAGGAAGGGTTTGGAGGGATATGGGCCAGGTTCTGGCAAGTGGGACGAGATTAGGTTGGGATATCTGGTCGGCATGGACAAGATGGACTGAAGGGTCTGTTTCCGTGCTGTATATAACTCTATGGCTCTAATTATGTCTCTGAACTCCAAGGTCTTTTTGTTCTACAACACTGCCCAAGGCCCTATGTTTAATTCCACCCTACCAACCTTCGCATAAACCAAATCATCCGCCGACATTTCCGCCACCTCCAAAAAGACCCCACCACCAGGGATATATTTCCCTCCCCACCCCTTTCCGCCTTCCGCAAAGACCGTTCCCTCCGTGACTACCTGGTTAGGTCCACGTCCCCCTACAACCCATCCTCCCATCCTGGCACCTTCCCCTGCCACCGCAGGAATTGCAAAACCTGCGCCCACACCTCCTCCCTCACCTCCATACTAGGCCCTAAAGGAGCCTTCCACCTCCATCAAAGTTTTACCTGCACATCCACCAATACCATTTATTGTATCCGTTGCTCCCAATGCAGTCTCCTTTACATTGGGGAGACTGGACGCCTCCTAGCAGAGAGCCTTAGGGAACATCTCTGGGACACCTGCACCAATCAACCACACCACCCCATTTCAACTCTCCCTCTCACTCTGCCGAGGACATGGAGGTCCTGGGCCTCCTTCACCACC
>NC_057710.1:45885688-45927351 GCF_004010195.1 Chiloscyllium plagiosum | reverse complement strand
TCCTACCTGCCTATCTTCTTTTCCACCTATCCACTCCACCCTCCCCCCACTGACCTATCACCTTCATCCCCTCCCCCACTCACCTATTGTACTCTATGCTACTTTTTCCCCACACCCACCCTCCTCCAGCTTATCTCTCCACCCTTCAGGCTCTCTGCCTTTATTCCTGATGAAGGGCTTTTGCCCGAAATGTCGATTTTACTGCTCCTCGGATGCTGCCTGAACTGCTGTGCTCTTCCAGCACCACTAATCCAGAATCTGGTTTCCAGCATCTGCAGTCATTGTTTTTACCCTGTTTAATTGATTAAGTCTTGCCTTTGTTTGTTTTACCAAAATGCAATAACTTACTTTATCCAAAGCTGTCACTCTTCAGCCCATTGATCCAATTGATCAAGATTTCTTTGTGATCTTAGATAACTTTCTTTACTTTCCACTATTACACCAATCTTGGTGTCACCTGCAAATGTACTAATCATACGTTCTACATTCTCATTCAAATTGTTTATATAAATTTTGTTAAAAATAAAAGTAGACTTAGCACCAAAAACTGTGAAACATTGCTAGTCACACACTCCAGTCTGAAAAACAATCCTTCACCATCACTCTCTTTCTCCTGCTGTTAAGCTAATTTTGTCAATTGACAATTCACCAGTGCCTGAGGAAAGTCTTGCCACACTGCTATGAAAAGAACAAAGGATGAGGCAAAATCTCACATTGTGATTCATGGGATTTCTCACTGGATGATAAATAAATAGGCCGGGTGCTGGCAGGTGGGACTAGATTGGGTTGGGATATCTGGTCGGCGTGGGCAGGTTGGACCGAAGGGTCTGTTTCTGTGACGATACAACTCTATGATGCTGTTGCTCAACTCACCACAGCCCTCAATGCTCAGACTCGTATAAGATTCTATCTTACAGCTTTCTCCCATATTGTGTCGAACAGTTCACAGTATTGATCCTCTCTTCAAATGTTTCTCAGTCTCATTGTCCTGGCATTTTCTAGAGCAGTCACTTCAAATTGCCTGACAAGTCCACCAAATTTTCTAAAATTTATGGTGCAATTCAATTCATTTTGTGTTTTTCTCTTTTGGTGCATTTTGAGCTAATCAAGATAAGTGATGAGTGGTCCAACTCACCTTATTAATATTCTGCTACCTATTTTACAAAACACTCCACACATGTTAAATGTTGAGATAGCTGGACATAGAAATAAAACTAGGTACTCGGTAAATTCAGCTCATTACTTGCTCCCAAGAACCTCCATGGTAGATGCCAGGCACCGACACCTAAGGATACTCACCATTGACATTGGCTACATGCATCCCAAATCTGTGGACATTGGCATCTAATATGTGTCAGCCTCTAACAACCCTGATAGCATATCTCTAATCCACATATATGTGCTTCTGCATTTCAGTGTTGCAGTGGAAATGATCATTATAATGCTCCAGTAAGGACAGTTTGCACCTTGGGATGCCCCAAGCTCCATCTCTGGGCCTTTTGCTCACTGTCACAGCACAGATTCTTTCTTCAGATGGATTGTTTACATCTTGGAATGAGAGAGAGAGAGAGAGAGACAGGTATGGTAGAAGATGGAAGTGGGTGGTACAGCTGTCATTTTTGGCAAGGTGTCCCGAGCACGAGTAGACAGTACAGTGAGCATACAGGATTAGTAATTGCCGCCATGAACATGCCTCAGGTCTGTGCAGCCAGCAAGAAAATTAGAGGGAACGCTGAGAGTGAAGTGTGAAAGAGAAGATAATGGTATTTATCCTGACAGAGCAGAAGAGGTGATTGATCTTCTTTCTACATTACTCCAGACAGCTGAAATTGCACTGACCCAGCTGGCATCATCAGTCCAGGCTGGCATGGTCCAGTATTTTAGCCACCACTGCTGGTCCTCAGGAAAGAGCAAGTACCCCCATTTCTGTACCAACTCTCTGAGCAGGACCTTCAGGTCTCTTCCCATGAAGCAGTTTCCCCTTTTCTATGACGTCCACATCAAATATCAGGAACCATGCCATTCTGCTCTGGGGTTACAGTGTTTGTCCGAGTGCACAAAACACTTTTAAAGATGGTGCGAAGCACAAAGGAAATTGGTAAATTCTGTGATACTTGCAGTTATGCAAACAGAAGATGTAAAACTGGGCTGGAATCAGACATGAAGGAGACAAATGGGTGAGGTTGGTGGTTAATGAGATAACTTTTGTAAGGTATGCCAAAAATCCTACTAGGCCTCATACAAACTAAACTGATCAATTCAATTTGATCTTCACCAAAAGCACCTTAAGTTTCAGAAGATTGTTAGTGTTGTGAAAAACAAACACTTAGGAACTTTTACTGAAAACAAAAAAATGCTGAAGATCACAGCAGGTCAGGTAGCATCCATGGAGAGGCGGCAAGCTAGAGATGTCTCTCAACTTGAAATGTTAGCTTGGTTTCTCTCCATGGATACTGCCTGACCCGCTGTGATCTTCAGCATTTTTTTGTTTTCAGTTCGGATTCCAGCATCTGCAGTAATTTGCTCCTACTTAGGAACTTATTCTTCGCATCAAGAACCCCCGCAGGTAAAGTTTTCTAGTGGGTTTATTGGTGCTAAACTATTTGTTGGCCTGTAAAACCTTAACAATTAATGGAATATGACAACAAGCACATGTGACCACTTCACTACTCATAAAGTATCCCTGGTGTTAGATTCTGATTGTATTTGCCAGGGAGTTGATTTGAACTTGATTGCCAATTCAAACAGCGTATTACTTGAAGAGATTCCAAGATAGAAAGACAATGGAGAAGGAAAAGTTGACTAATTCAAATTCCGTCTTAGATGATTTCTAATGATTAGAGCAATAATAGGCTCAAAGTAGGGGCAGGACCTTATTTCAGCTCCCACCGATTTCTCTGTATAAGAGGGGATAGGGTAATTAACCAAAGTATGTGCAGATTTGGTGCATGTCAGAAAGTAAAGCTGATCTGTTCTCATTCATGTTGTTTTGCCCAAAGCAAACAGCATAATAAATAAACAAATTGGAACAACCATAATGTGGTATCTACACTAATTCAAGTTTATTGAGCAGACCCAGAATAAAATGTCTGCATACACTTTTTAAACAGATACAGACACTGTCTGAAATTGCCAGCATGCTTAACATAAGTGACATCTTTGTAATTGACTCCTTTGGTACTGGCAAATTGTCAGCATAATTTTCTCAATACTGGCACTGTCCATGCTAAACATAAATAGCGTAAATGGAGGGGACTGTATAGCTTTTCTCTAACACTGTGCATTATCTCATTTGTGAGAATGACTTTGTGATGGAAGTGAATGCAAATTAATGAAAGCAGCTATATTACATCAGCATAAGTAAATATTCTGGTTTATGTGTTGGTTTAGCTTCCTTACTCCATTCCAATCTAAATTTGCTTAGGTACCATGTGAGGATCTAAATGAAGACTTTCAAAAATAACCAATGCCAGGACTGGATTTAGAAGTTGCTGATAATAAAGGATATGCTATTCTATTCTATTCTAATAATTTCAACTACTGATTTTGAAAGTAGTTATAGATGACAGGAGAGCCTTTTCAATCATTACCAACTTATTGAACATGCTGCACTTTTATGGTATCTCATCGAATCATTTCGATATTAGTGAGATGGGACTGGAATTAGACGTGATGAATGGGTGGAGGGTAGGTGGTTAATGAAGTGACTTTGGTAAGGTACAGCAAGAAAATGTACTCCGAAACCACATTATTTACCAGCAGAATGATCATATGACAGGTGAAAAAGGTAAAATAATGATTAACACATTGTGAGACAACCAGACAGTAACAGTTTTGAAGAGTTAATATCAGATAAATGGCGACCATCAAAGTTTCAAAGTTTCCAACAGTTAAGTCATTGAATTTGATTAGAATTGATTTATTTGATTTGATTTAAGCTTTATTGTCACATGTACACGAGTACTGAAGTATAGGAGTGCAGTGCAAGGTGCGCAATGTCGCCAAATATGGCTCCTTCTCACGTATGAAGGTACCAAGATATAAGTAGCAACATAGAGAAATAAAATTAAAAGTGACGTATTACCGTTGTTTTTAGTATAAGTAGAAAAACAATGAAATAAAGTTAAAAGTTAACAATTCAGTCCTTCCCAGTATTAAGTAAAAAAAAGGTAAAAGTTCAACAGTCTTTAAGTGCACTCCCTGCAAGGGCTCTGTCTCCTCCACTTTGGCCCACTCTCTGGGATACCTCGGCCTTCCTGCTCTCGACACTGTAGATGCCGGGGGACCTCCCTCACTGATACTTCGGGCTCGCTCTAACCACGTTGGGCTCAGGACCACAGCCATTTCCACACACCAGATCTCCAGCCGACATCGCTCGGGACCATAGCCGCTGACACACTCCCCGCGATGCCATCATCGCTGTTGCCTCTCTCTCCAGAACTCTAGAAGTGAAAAAAGACAAGAATGAAAAAGAATGTAGCAGCATAGAGTGGACAGGCCTACCATGCTGGTGTCACCATCTTGAATAACTGACTCACCCTCCCCTCCCTGCTGCTGATCCTGCTCTCTCTCCTCCATACATTAATTTAACAGCCTATTAACTTCTATAGAATCTAACATCTTAACTTTTATAGCTCAATGAAAAGAGCTAAATTTAATTCCTATGTGAGAAAATCCAGGCTAATATGATGTCACCTGCAAATTGCTTTAATGGACAACTTTGTTCCTCCTAGTTAGCAAATCTCAATGAAACAGAATATTCTTTTGTTAGTACCACGTATCATTAGGAAATACATGAAAGCACTGAAACGATTTCAACAGAAGATTATACATTTATACAGAAATATTGTCTGCAACCCCTAACCTACTTTATCTCTCTCCTTGTCCTATCAATCCAGAACTAGCCCTCCAGTCCACTATGCCACATTCATTAAATTCTCACTGCAAACTCATGCTCCATGGATAACCCATTCTAGCAGCACTTGTCTACTTGGACATGTGGATACATGATTCAAGAACAGGAGTAGGTCATTCAGCCTCTCACGTCTGCTCCATAATAAGATTATGGCTGACCCAGTTGTGATTAAATTCCCCATTCTCATCTGTTCTGAAAACCTTTGATTCGCTCCTCTAATAAGAATCAAACTACTTCCACTTTTAAAAAGATTCAATGACTCCACCTCCATCACGTCCTGAGGCACAAATAACCAAAGTTGAACGAACCTCTGGGAGAAAATTGCCCTCCTTGTCTCTATCCCAAAAAGGTAATCTCCAATTTTAAAACAGTGATTTCTCTCTTCTTCTGAATGCACCCATAAGCGGAAACATCATTTCCATATCCACTTCGAGCCATAGAAGTGTACAGCACGGAAACAGACCCTTCAGTCTAACCCGTCCATGCTGACCAGATATACCAACCCAATCTAGTCCCACCTGTCAGCACCCGGCCCATATCCTGCCAAATCCTTCCTATTCATATATGCATCCAGATGCCTTTTAAATGTTGCAATTGTACCAGCCTCCACCACTTCCTCTGGCAGCTCATTTCATACATGTACCACCCTCTGCGTGAAAAAGTTGTCCCTTATGTCTCTTTTATATCTTACCTCTCTCACCCTAAACCTATGCCCTCTAGATCTGAATGCCCCCACCCCAGGGAAAATAGCCCCAGCCTGTTCAGCCTCTCCTCATAGTTCAAATCCTTCAACCCTGGCAATATCCTTATAAATCTTTTCTGAACTTTTTCAAGTACCACAACATCTTTCCGATAGGAAGACGACAAGATTTGCACGCAAAATTTCAAAAATGTCATGTCCTGATGTCCTGTCATGTCCTGTACAGCCGCAACTTGACCTCCCAACCTTTGAGCCAGTTCTGTATCCAAATGGCGAGTTGTCCCTGTATTCAATGAGATCTAACCTTGCTAACCACTCTCCCTGGGGAACCTCATCGAACACCTTACTGAAGTCCATATAGATCACATATACCACTCTGCCCTCATCAATCTTTTTTGTTACTTCTTCAAAAAAATCAATCAAGTTCAAGAGACATGACTTCCCACACACAAAGCCATATTGACTATCCCTAATCAGTCCTTGCCTTTCCAAATACATGTACATCCTGTCCCTCAGGATTCCCTCCACCAACTTTCCCACCACCAACATCAGGCTCACTGGTCTATAGTTCCCTGGCTTGTCCTTACTACCTTTCTTAAACAGTGGCATCACATTAGCCAACCTCCAATCTTCCGGCACCTCACCTGTGACTATAGATGAGATAACTATTTCAGTAAGTGGCCCAGCAATCACTTCTCTAGTTTCCCACAGAGTTCTAGTGTACCCTTGATCAGGTCTTGGGGATTTATCCACCTTTATGTGTTTCAAGACATCCAGCACTTCCTCCTCTGTAATATGAACATTTTGCAAGCTGTTACCATCTATTTCCCTATGTTCTATACTTCCATGTCATTTTCCATGATAAATATTGATGCAAAATACTCATTTAGTATCTCCCCCCATTTTCTGCCCCTCCCCACAAATGCTACCTTGCTGATCTTTGAGGGACCCTATTCTCTCCCTAGTTACCCTTTTGTCCTTAATGTATTTGTAAAAATCCTTTGGATTCTCCTTAACTCTATTTGCCAAAGCTATCTCATGTCCCCTTTTTGCCCTCCTGACTTCCCTCTTTAGCATACTCCTACTTCCTTTATACTCTTCTAAGGATTCACTTGATATATCCTGTCTATACCTGACATAAGCTTCCTTCTTTTTCTTAACCAAACCCTCAATTTCTTTAGTCATCCAGCATTCCCTACACCTACCAGCCTTTCCTTTCACGCTAACAGGAATATACTTTTTGCAAGGTTTGTGAAGGTTTGTAGCTCAGGTTGAGGTTTAGGGTGTAAGTTTGCTCACTGAGCTGTAGGTTTGATATCCACACGTTTTATTACCTGGCTAGGTAACATCATCAGTGGCAACCTTCAAGTGAAGCCAAGCTGTTGTCTCCTGTTTTCTATTTATATGTTTGTCCTGGATGGGGTTCATGGGGTTTGTGGTGATATCATTTCCTGTTCATTTTCTGAGGGGTTGATAGATGGTATCTAGATCTATGTGTTTGTTTATGGCGTTGTGGTTGGAGTGCCAGGCCTCTAGGAATTCTATGGCATGTCTTTGCTTAGCCTGCCCAGGGACTGGCAGGAGACAACAGCTTTGCTTCACTTGGAGGTCACCACTGATGATGTTACCTAGCCAGGTAATGAAACGTCTGGATATCAAACCTACAGCTCAGCGAGCAAACCCACACCCTAAAGGAATATATTTTCTCTGGATTCTCATTATCTCATTTCTGAAGTTCTTGCCTAATACCGCCAAAATTGACCTTTCTCCAATTTAGAACTTCAACTTTTTGATCTGGTCTATCCTTTTCCATCACCATTTTAATACTAATAGAATTATGGTCGCTAGCCCAAAAGTGCTCCCCCACTGACACCTCAGTCACGTGCCCTGCCTTATTTCCCAAGAGTAGGTCAAGTTTTGCACCTTCTCTATTGAGTACATCCACATCCTGAATCAGAAAATTTTCTTGTGCAAACTTAACAAATTTCTCTCCATCTAAACCCTTAACACGATGGCAGTCCCAGTCTACATTTGGAAAGTTACAATTCCCTACTATAACTAACCTATTATTCTTACAGATAACTGAAATCTCCTTAGAAATTTGTTTCTCAATTTCCCTCTGACTACTAGGGGGTCTATAATACAATCCCAATAAGGTGATCATCGTTTTCTTATTTCTCAGTCCACCGCTTCATAAATACCATTGAGGATCTTATTTACTTCACTCTTTTAAACTTCAGTGAAAACGAGCCAATTTTCTTTTATCTTTCCAGGTATCTGTTGGGTAAACTCTCTCTCTCTCTCTTCCACTTCCTGAATTAGAGCTATTACAGAAATTATTTTTTGTACCCTCTATAGTCATCTCTCTATAGTATCCCCATTTACTTCACATGGATGCATCTTGCCAATTAAAAGAAAGTTGAGGGGAAATTGTCACATTGATTCAAGACCTTTCATTGACAATAATAATGTTGCCATTATCATCCCTTCGCTGCCTGATGCACTCCAAAGCTGAAAATTGACTCCATTGCTTAGGCAAGTGGGGTCGCATATAAAATATTGCACAAAGTTATAGACATCATAATTCTGGTCAAAATATTGGAGATACAGAAGAGGGTGCAATATGAGATTCTTCAACTTAATATCTGGAGAAGGGGTACAGTTTTGATGAGGGATTAATAATAGTTTTAAATTCCCTGCAGCAAAGAAGGGGAGGGAGCTGATTAAAATGTTCAAAATAACAGAAAGCATACGATATCAGTGAAAGTCACCAGAGTCCAGAACCATTATATCGCAGCTACCTTACCACCCCAGGAAATCCCAAGAGTCAATCTCTTTTTATGCGAAGCTGTTCCAAAGATGATTTCTATTTGATCAATGTATATCTCGTTTACGAACAACACAAAATCATGCAAGTGAATGTGCACTCTGCTGATTGTAAATAAGCTGCGTTTCTTTTAAGGCAATCCATTGCTCTCCATTATTAGAAGATCATGTCACAGACTGCATGGGTGGCTGCCTGATATCCAAGAGTGTTGTAGTCAATACTAGCTCATTACTTCATGAAGAAACTGGAAATGCAACCCATATAAGATGAGAAGTAGACGCATTTACCAATATGCAATCAGTAAGTTGGATAGATCAGACAGACCCTTCAACATATCCAAGAAACTGGAGGCAAAATCCCATGGTTTACCACTACAGCAAGTATGTTGCAGGATTGACTCCAATGGAGGTTGTCAAAGGGCTACCGCCCCCATCTATCCCTCCTCCTTCATCTCAGCAGGTGATGGCAGACAGCATTTCAATTTATTTTGTTTCTGTTCTTTAGGATGTTCAGGTGCTTGCTACTTATTTGGTGAACTTGGCAACCCTTAACAGTAGATTCAGATTGTTTTTCAAGGAATTGTGGTGTGAAGAGTGGCACATCTGTTTTGGAGCTCTTCTGAGTTTCCTTTGAAAATTCATGTGCACACAATCCCCTCAGTCTAACTTTCATGTGTGTTCTCTGATGAGTAGTTATTTACATTGGAGCACAGCAGAGGGGGGAGAAAACTGCTCCTCATTTTAAGACCACAAGATATAAGATGTGGAAGCAGAATTAGGCCATTTGGCCAATTAAGTGTTCACCGCTATTCAATGAGATTATGGCTGCTCCAATAATTCTCTCTGCCACTCTCCTGCTTTTTCCACATAACTTTGATTCTCTTCGTATGCTAGAAGCTCCAAAAGTGTCAGGATTCATGGCATCTTGAATTTAAACAAGTGTTATTGAGATATTCATTCCTGCTTGCAATGAACTTAAAGATTATTATAGTGATTTCCTGCTACATTGTCAATGCTACTAATAAAATCCCATTTTCACAAATAGTACCCCGCAAAGCTGTGATTGCAGTGATTTTGTAAACATTTCGTCAATTGTTCTCTTCTCCTTCCTTTTCACTAAAAAGGGATACATCAGGCCTACTGTGTCTTTAACCAAGGATCCAAATGTCAAGTAGTTTGTCAATTATGTCCTGCAAAAATAGCAACAGAGCTTATTGCCCTAAGCTCTCTTGTTCATTTCAGATGATGCAGTAACAGTTACAAACGTATTTAACAACATGCCTTGTTGATCAGATAATCAGTTTCTGAGAAATGTTGTCATGAAATGATGTTCCAATCCAGCTATCTCTTCATTACTCCTTAGCCACGTTGTACTGGGCCCAGCTCCCTCGGGCAAAATGAACTGCTTTAATTTAATCTTTATCAGGCAAGGTTTTTCTCTAAAACCACAATAATTTCCTCCTCTCAGAGGGGCAGAACTGCCCAATTGTATCTATCTGCTGTCCTGATTCAATTTGGTTGTTCCAAGCTTTGTTGACATTTCAAAGTGGCACTCCTGAATTTTGTCTCATCTCAAAAGTTTTATTTAAATTGCAAGAGCTGCAGTCAAAAATATTTTAGTTGGTTCTAACTACAGTTTGTCCACAGAAAGATGCAGACTTTTTTTGTATCACTGTACATCACTGACTGCCTGAGTATTTTTTTTTTGCCCATCCCTACTTGCCCTTGAGAAGGTCATGATCAGCGGCCTTCTTGAACCACTACAGTCCTTTTGCTGTAAGTAAATCCGCAATGCTATTAGGGAGGAATTTCCATCATTTTGATCCAGACGCGCAGTGATATATTTCCAAGTCAGGATGGTGAGTGGTTTGGAAGGGGACTTGCGGGAGGCGAAGTTCCCATGAATCTGCTGCCCTTGTCCTTCTAGATTGTAGTGGTTGTGGATTTGGAAGGTGCTGTCTAAGGAGCCATGGTGAATTTCTGTAGTTAATCTTGTTGATAGTACACACTGCTGCTACTGAGGATCAGTAGTGAAAGGAGTGGATGTGGTGTCAATCAAATGGGCTGCTTAGTCCTGGATGGTGTCAAGTTTCTTGAGTGTTGTTGGGGCTGCATTCATCCAGGAGAAAGTGAGGGCTGCAGATGCTGGAGATCAGAGCTGAAAATGTGTTGCTGGAAAAGCGCAGCAGGTCAGGCAGCATCCAAGGAACAGGAGAATCGACGTTTCGGGCATAAGCCCTTCTTCATGATTCCTGAAGAAGGGCTTATGCCCGAAACGTCGATTCTTCTGTTCCTTGGATGCTGCCTGACCTGCTGCGCTTTTCCAGCAACACATTTTCAGCTGCATTCATCCAGACAAGTGGGGAGTATTCCTCCTGTCTTAAAAGCAAAACACAGCAGATGCTGAAAATTTGAAATAAAACCATTCTGAAAAAGAGTCTATTGATTCGAAACATTAATCCTTTCCCCTGTCTCAGCAGATGCTGTCAGATCTATTTGAGTTTTGCCAGCATTTTCTGCTTCTGTTACAGTCCTGACTTGCGTCTTGGAGATTAGATTACTTACAGTGTGGAAACAGGCCTTTCGGCCCAACAAGTCCACACCAACCCACTGAAGTGCAACCCACCCAGACCCATTCCCCTACACCAAATACTACATGTAATTTAGCACGGCCAATTCATCTGGCCTGCACACCTTTGGATTGTGGGAGGAAACCGGAGCACCTGGAGGCAACCCACGCAGACACGGGGAGAATGTGCAACCACCACACAGTCAGTCGCCTGAGGCAGGAATTGAACCCAGGGCCCCAGCGCTGTGAGGCAGCAGTGCTAACCACTGTGCTACCGTGCTGCTGGTGGACAGCATTGGGCGATCATGAGTTGAATAACACACTGCAGAATTCCTAGCCTCTGGCCTGTAGCCACTGTAATTACATGGCCATTCAAATTCAGTTTCTGGTCAATGGTAACTTCCAGGATGTTGATATGTGGGTTTCAGTGATGGTGATGCTATTGAATGTCAAAGGGCAATAGTTTGATTCTGTTTTGTTGGAGTTGGTCAATGTCTGGCATTTGTGTGGTGTGAGTGTTATTTGCCATTTGTCATCTCATGCCTAGATGTAGTGGACATGGACCTTTTCAGTATCTGGGGTGTTGCAAATGGTGCTAGACATTGCAATCATCAGCAAACCTCCCCACCTCTGACCACTTGATTAAAGGCAGCTCATTGATGAAGTAGCTGTGGGTGGATGGTGCTAGATTACTACCCTGAGGAACTCCTGCAGAGATGTTCTTTAGATTTCTGACCTCCAACAGGCACAATCATCTTTCTATGTCTTCGTTATGGACCTAAACAGTGAAGAATTTTCCCATTGACTCCTATTGACTCTAGTTTTACATGCGCTTTTTGATGTCACACTTTGCAATGGTATTCTGCCTCATCATGGTACTCTTCTTAGTTGTCTGCCACAGAACAAGTCTCCAGCAAGTTGCCCTCCAATGAGCTGGAACTGTGTATTCCCCTTCCTTATTATATCCTCTCCATGCCCACTGCCCCACCCTGTGGAGATCCTGCCTCTTACATCAATCTCTAACAGCACCCATATCTGCAGTGATGACTGTGAATGTCAGATTTCAGATGCATGATTGGGACATTGAGCTATTGGTGCAGGATGACCAATCATCCCGGATTTTCCAACACATTTCTGGAATGTTTTGGCTTGATGTTCTGTGGCCTGGCTATGGGATCCCTAGAGCACTATTTGTCTTGAAATTCCCAGGGCAGTGATGGAAGAGTTTGCTCAAGGTCTCCTCTTACTGCTACCCAATCACTGTTGGTGCCAATACATGCCCAGTCCAAGGCTAGCAATCACCGAATGCACAGCCACAGCCAGAAAGGAGCAACAGCACTCATGGCTGGTACAACTCTCCTTGGACATGGCCGGGGTGGGCTTCATCAATTTTCTGACCCATACACTGCAAGATAGGTAACTGTGCCTCCTCCACAATAACACTGAACTCTGGAGCCCCCTCCTCCTCCCCCCCCCAAGGATGTGGAGATCATTACCAGGGTGCAATGGGTCTTTGATGATGTTGGTAGCCTTTCTGTAGCAGCGATCCATTAAATGGAGTCCATGGATGGAAGGTTGGCTTTCGTGATGGTCTGGGCTGTGCATACAACCTTCTTTCATTTGCTACGGTCCTGGGCAGAGCAGTTGCTATACTAGGCCATTATGCACCCAGATAGTATG
The DNA here is from genome assembly GCF_004010195.1 of Chiloscyllium plagiosum. Classification (NCBI taxonomy): domain Eukaryota; kingdom Metazoa; phylum Chordata; class Chondrichthyes; order Orectolobiformes; family Hemiscylliidae; genus Chiloscyllium; species Chiloscyllium plagiosum. The sequence goes on along the minus strand of NC_057710.1, from coordinate 45,914,661 downwards.
CTGTACACCCTGTACACCCATGACTGTGTTGCCAACTTCCAAGTGGACGATTATCTACAAGTTCGCTGACAACACAACCATAGTAGGACAAATATTGAACAACAACAAATCAAGATACAGAAAGGAGATAGAGGGCTTGGTGCAATGTGAATAATCTCTCTCGCAACGTCAGCAGAACTAAAGAACTGATCATTGACTTCAGAAAGCAAGGAGGCAAACATGCCCCCATCTGCATCAGTGAAACTGAGACTGAGAGGATGGAGACCATCAAGTTTCTCGGAGTGACAATAACTGACAACCTGTCCTGGACCTCCCATATAGATGCAATGGTCAAGAAGGCACAACAATGCTTCTTCTTCCTCAGACAGCTCAGGAAATTTGGCATTCCCATAAGGACCCTCACCAATTTTTGCAGATGTACCAATTAAAGCATACTATCTGGGTGCATAATGGCCTAGTATAGCAACTGCTCTGCCCAGGACCGTAGCAAATGAAAGAAGGTTGTATGCACAGCCCAGACCATCACGAAAGCCAACCTTCCATCCATGGACTCCATTTAATGGATCGCTGCTACAGAAAGGCTACCAACATCATCAAAGACCCATTGCACCCTGGTAATGATCTCCTACAACCACTACCATCAGGCGGAAAACACAGAAACCTGAACACATGCCCCAGCAAGTTCAGGAGGAGCTTCTTCCTGGCTATTATTACACTGGTGAGTAGACTCTCTAGCCTCAAATAATGCTGATCTTGCTAACGTTGACCTCGCTTAGAGTGTGTCCAATGCAATGTAAACCGTATGCCTATGTCTAAGTCTTTTTGATCTCTACATCCTTGCTTACTATGATCTGCCTATACTGCCCATAAACAAAGCTTTTTGCTGTACTTCGGTACACGTGACAATAAAGAAATCAATCAATCATAGCTTCCAATCAATCAGGCATAGATGGGTGTTTCTGGTGCTTGGAGGCAGTGCAGGATGTCGGTATCAGTGGCACTCAGACCTGACAATCCCCCTCAATAGTGAATGGTCGGACACAGGTCAGTGGAGGTCTCTGGCAGTGGAGGGGTGGGTTGGGTTTGGCACCAGAGTGGAGGAGTTGTGATAGACCCATGGAGGGCATTAGCTATCCAGAATGGGCTGATGGAGTAAGGTTCGTGGGGAAGGCAAGCAGGGCTCCTGGAGACCTGAGGTTGGGCAGAGTGGTGGATGCCCTGAAAAGCTGGGGGTGGGGGGTAAACCAAGCAGGCTGTTCCACAGTCCCACCAGCAATTTCTCCTTTCTTACGTCTTGTTAGCCCCCCAATACCCCACCAAAGCCCCTGCTCTTCAGATCTTGTCAACAGCCATCTTGCAAACCCACCTGTAGCACCTCCTACAGAGTTAGTCACCCATGTTGGTGATGGGATAAGTATGATATAGTATTTGAAGATATATTCACTGACCTTGACCACTCACGTGAGTTTGTGTGAACCTTGGAACCATGTCTTTGATCTGTTGTCTCTTTCACTTCATTCATGGTAACTTTGAGAGGTGCAAGCTATAGCTGTAATTGATTTGATTTGATTTATTACAGTCACGTGTACTGAAGTACAGTGAAAAGTGTTGTCTTATATGCTTTACAGGCAGATCATACTACACATGTGCATCAGGGTAACAGAACAGAGTGTAGGATACAATGGTACAGCTTCCAAGAAGGTGCAGAGAGAGATCAACATTAACATTAAGGAGGTCCATTCGAAAGTCTGTTCATATATGTACACAAACCTTTATATCTTCTGCCCAAGGGAAGAAGGGGAAGAGTCACTGTGAGTGAGAGGGGTCTTTGATTATGTTGGTCATTTTCCTGATGCAGTGGGAAGTATAGATGGAATCAATGGATGGAAGGCTGGTTTGCATGATGGACTGCACTGTGTTCATGACTCTCTGCAGAGTCTATCGGTTTTGGGAAGAGCAGTTGCCAAACCGCACCATGATGCATTCAGGTAGGATGCTTTCTATGGTGCATCTATAAAAATGTCAAAATCTTTATGGACATACTGAATTTCCTTAGCCTCCTGAGGAAATAGAGAGGTTGTTGTGCTTTCTTAACCAGTGTCAACATGTGTGGACTAGGATAAATTTTTCATGTAGACAGGGGTGATACTTGTCTCACACACAGATGCTGAGCAGCAGCATGCTAAGCACCGACTGCACTATTATTGTGGAAATGAGCAGGCCGCAAAACTCGTTTGTGCTTCTGGCAGTACTTTCAAAGGAAATGGGTTTAATTGTGCATTGTGATTCCTGCATTGGCACTGAGCATTTAGCCTTGTATTCTCAGGTCTCCACATCACTCTCCTCCATTTATGAATGAAACTGCAGGGTATCTCTATAAAAACCTTTTTTCCTTATTTCTTCTATTTCCACTGGACATTTATTACACAGAAAGGCCTGCTACTTTACTCATTTTGAAGCTGCTGACTATCTAATCACCTTCTTATCTCTGTATTTGTCACACACTTGCTTAGTCCCCATGAGAATTTATTTATTGCCTCTGGCATGTTGGCACACATTTCTCCTGTGATTACTGATGAAAAGAACTCCAACAAGCCCTCATCTTTCAGATTATCCCTTTTATCCCAGTGTGGTCCTTTACGTTCTTTCATGTTCTATTTGTTACAAATGTTACCACCAAAACCCTTCTTACTATTCCCTCTGTTACTTGCATCAATTTGCTGTTTCCGTTGTTCTTTGCGCTCTTGCTTTCCATGCTATTAACTCAGTTTCCCTGGGAGTAAACTATCTTCTGATTGCGATCTTCACTGTAATCAATTAATGCAAATGTTTTATTCTTGCCTTGCAAATAAGCTTTCAGTTTTGCTAAAGTCACAAAGAAGCTTAAGAATCGCAGTAGTTCAATAGCAGGGGCATGGTCATATGGTAATATAGCAGTTTCTGTCGGCCATAATTTCAATGCTGCACTTCCCCACCTAGACTGCTCACACTCACAGGTTAGGCTAAAATCAAGGCTGCAAAATTTGAAATCCAGAATGTGCACCATGTGTATGGTATAGTCTATCTGCTATACAAAGTCATCTCTTTGAGGTGGTCTCAATACTGTTATAACTGGCAAATGCCATGTCTTATCACTGCAAATGACAATAGAAGAAAATTCTTATGAATGTGTTGCTGGAGGACAGCCTAAACTGCATATATATTGGATTGTCTGATGCATTTTGTCCATTGGTTTCTGTCCAAAAATGGGTGTTATGAACAACAAACCAGCAAGGACTATTGAACAAAACCGTTATATCAATTTCCAAAAGACCCACAAGGCTTAGATAGCAGCAGTCTAACTTTGTCAAGGTATTGCACTCTTTACATTGACTGGAAGTTCCTCAGCTTCCTCAGGTTCTGTGACTAGGAGAAAGTGAGGACTGCAGATGATGGAGAGTCTGAGTCAAACAGTGTGGTGCTGGAAAAGCACAGCAGATGAGGCGGCATCCGAGAGGCAGGAGAATCGACGCTTCGGGCATAAGCCCTTCATCAGGAATCAGATTCTGCGAAGTTGGCAATACACCAAGCAGTACAGAACAAACTTGTAACTTATTTTTGAACAAATTGACAGGTTTTTCATGAAGGACATTAATAGTGTGGATCTTCAACAAAATCTCTACATAAATGTGCAATACTGAAGAAAAGAAATCCAGAATATATGGAAATAAATGATTGCAGCTGCTGGTAATCTAAAATAAAAACAGAAAGTGCTGGAGAAATTCAGCAGGATTGGCAATATCTGTGGAGAGAGAGACACACACAAAGTTAACACGGAGTTTGAATCTAATATGACTCTTCTTCAGAACTCAAGAGGGATCTTCTGACGAAGTCATATTAGGCTTGAAACCTTACCTATGTTTCTCTCTCCACAAATGTGCCAGATCTGCTAAGTTTTTCCAACACTTTGTTTTATTCGAGACTGTATCATTATAAGGCAAAGAAGCTATAAACTATGTTTCACAACATTCTGTGTGGTTACATATTGTGCTTTTATGAACATTCATCTAGCGCAGAGTTGAACCAAAGGATATAGGTTTGATTCTAATATGTCTTTAAAAAACGTTTGGATTTAATTGTCCTTGAGCACACACACAATTTGCCAAGAAATCAACATGATTCTTTTTTACAGTACAAATGTTGTTTTCCCTTTACCTTGGTAATTATTGCGAATTGACCTGCGTGCAAGATGATAATCTTCAACAAAATTACAGTTGAAACTTTTAATAAAAATGATCAAGTACAGAAAATTCTAGAATTACTCAGAAAGTCAGGCAGTATCTATGGAGTTAATGGTGGTATTTAAGATAACCTACCAAAGTGGATTTTGTGGTGGAGAGGTTCATAGAATGGATTTGGAACAGTTGAGTAGAAACCAGAATGGTGTACAGTGATGGCTAATAAAATAAAATGCCCAGTAGAAAGGTAGTAAAGCAGTAAACTTGAGTCAGTGTAATGAGTTTAGGTAGTTAGGAAAGGTATCAATAATTATTTATGTGCTGCTGAATATATTGCATTTTCCTTTTGGAACTAAAGAGTGGCAAGAAGAGATAATAGGCCATCAGACTCGAGCTAAGTCAAAACTGGCAGGTCAAAGGCCTGTTGCCATTTCATTGCCATCTTCCACAGGACGATGAGACAAATTCAGAACATTAAAAGGACAGCGCTCAGAGGGGGAAGGCCTGATAGTACAATCTGAGGGACAGTACTCAGAGGGGGAAGGCCTGATGGTATGGTTTGATGGGCAGTGCTCAGAGGGGGAGGGCCTGATGGTACATTCTGAGGGACAGTGCTCAAAGGATGAAGTCCCTGATGGTATGGTCTGAGGGACAGTGCTCAGAGGGGGAAGGCCCGATGGTACGGTCTGAGGGATAGTACTCAGAGGGGGAAGGCCTGATGGTATGGTTTGATGGGCAGTGCTCAGAGGGGGAGGGCCTAATGGTATGGTTTGATGGGCAGTGCTCAGAGGGGGAGGGCCTGATGGTACATTCTGAGGGACAGTGCTCAAAGGATGAAGTCCCTGATGGTACGGTCTGAGGGACAGTGCTCAGAGGGGGAAGGCCTGATGGTACGGTTTGATGGGCAGTGCTCAGAGGGGGAGGACCTGATGGTACATTCTGAGGGACAGTGCTCCAAGTGTGAAGTCCCTGATGGTACAGTCTGAGGGACAGTGCTCAGAGGGGAAGGGCCTGATGGTACAGTCTGAGGGACAGTGCTCAGAGCGGGGAGGGCCTGATGGTACGGTCTGTGGGACAGTGCTCAGAGTGGGGGGGAGGTGTGCCTGATAGTATGGTCTCAGGGACAGTGCTCAGAGGGGGAGGGCCTGATGGTACAGTCTGAGGGACAGTTCTCAAAGGGGGGAGGCCTTGATGGTACAGTCTGAGGGACAGTGCTCAGAGGAGGGAGGACCTGATGATACCGTCTGAGGGACAGTGGTCAGAGCGAAAGCGACTGATGGTATAGTCTGAGGGACAGTGCTCAGAGCGAAAGGGGCTGATGGTACAGTCTGATGGACAGTGCTCAGAGCGAAAGGGGCTGATGGTACAGTCTGAGGGACAGTGCTCAGAGCGAAATGGCCTGATGGTACAGTCTGACGGAAAGTGCTCAGAGGGGGGAAGACCTGATGGTACAGTCTGAGGATCAGTGCTCAGAGCGGGGAGGTCCTGATGGTACGGTCTGTTGGACAGTGCTCAGTGGGTGAGGGCCTGATGGTACAGTCTGAGGGACAGTGGTCAGAGAGGGGAGGGCCTGATGGTACAGTCTGAGGGACAGTGCTAAGAGGGGGAGGGCCTGATGGTACAGTCTAAGGGACAGTGCTCAGAGGGGGAGGGCCTGACGGTACAGTCTGAGGGACAGTGCTCAGAGGGGGACAGCCTGATGGTATGGTCTGAGGGACAGTGCTCAGAGATGGGAGGGCCTGTTGGTACAGTCAGAGGGACAGTGCTCAAAGGCGGGAGGGCTTGATGGTACAGTCTGAGGGACAGTGCTCAGAGCAAAATAGCCTGATGGTACAGTCTGAGGGACAGTGCTCAGAGGGGGTAGGCCTGATGGTACAGTCTGAGGGACAGTGCTCAAGAGCGAAAAAGCCTGTTGGTACAGTCTGAGGGACAGTGCTCAGACGGGGAGGATCTGGCGGTACAGTCTGAGGGACAGTGCTCAGAGAGGGAGGGCCTGATGGTACAGTCAGAGGGACAGTGCTCAGAGGTGCAGGGCCTGATGGTACAGTCTGAGTGAGAGTGCTCAGAGAGGGAGGACCTGATGATACGGTCTGAGGGACAGTGGTCAGAGCGAAAGCGCCTGATGGTACAGTCTGAGGGACAGTGCTCAGAGCAAAATAGCCTGATGGTACAGTCTGAGGGACAGTGCTCAGAGCAAAATAGCCTGATGGTACAGTCTGAGGGACAGTGCTCAGAGCAAAATAGCCTGATGGTACAGTCTGAGGGACAGTGCTCAGAGGGGGAGGGCCTGATGGTACAGTCAGGGACAGTGCTCAGAGGGGGAGGACCTGATGGTACAGTCTGAGGGACAGTGCTCGGGCGGGGGAGGAAGGCCTGATGGTACAGTCTGAGGGACAGTGCTCAGAGGGGGAAGGCCTGATGGTACAGTCTGAGGGACAATGCTCAGAGGGTGAGGCCTGATGGTACAGTCTGAGGGACAGTGCTCAGAGGGGGAGGGACTGATGGTACAGTCTGAGGGACAGTGCTCAGAGGTTGAGGGCCTGATGGTACAGTCTGAGGGACAGTGCTCAGAGGGGGAGGGACTGATGGTACAGTCTGAGGGACAGTGCTCAGAGGGTGCGGGCCTGATGGTACAGTCTGAGGGATGTGCTCAGAGGAGGAAGGCCTGATTGTATGGTCTGAGGGACAGTGCTCAGAGGAGGAAGGACTGATGGTACAATGTGAGTGACAGTGCTCAGAGGGTGAGGCCTGATGGTACGGTCTGAGGGACAGTGCTCAGAGGGTGAGGGCCTGATGGTACAGTCTGAGGGACAGTGCTCAGAGGGGGAGAGTGGAGAGGAAGTGTCTCGTGGCACATTCTGAGTGAAACAAATTGGGTAAATCAATTCTGGGAGCAGCTGCTATTCTTTCATCAACTTAGCCTCAGGACAGCATAATGTTGTCATCATTGAAGCCTGGGCTGTGAGAAATATATCAAATCACAGAAATGATCCAAGGGCAACATAACATTTCATAATCGAACATAATCACCAGCTTTCCTTATTGAGTAACCCCTGGTATGGAACTAGCCAAATGCTGTTCCTTGTACAAATATTATAACTCAGTCTTCATTATGCTTTAATGGAGATCACAATGTTGGACACACAGAAACATGTGGAGCTGAGGCTTCACATAGTTCTCATATAGTGAGAAGGAAGAAGAAGAGCAAGAAAGACCTGAACCAGCAAAACAAAATCATGGAACGAAATGATAGCTGTAGAGTGCCAAGTCAAAGGATGGTGACATCAGAGTCAGAAGTCTTGAGCTTCTTGTCACCTGTCTTTTCAATTCCTCACCTTGCTCCTGTAAAGGGGAAATGCACCTTCCCTCCAAGTGAAGCTACTGAGCATTGGGTCTGGGTCTGTCTGGATCCAAATATTCTGCATATTGTCATGTTCAATAAAGCCTGTTGCTATTCACTCACAAGAATATAAAGGTAAAGTCACCATTACAGAGAGGAGAGCTAGCAGTGAGTGTAACCTAAAGGTCACTACACCTCAGGCTTGTGACAAGGTTGAGAAAACAAGGGGTTCATGGTAACCATAGCTAGTACAAGAATTGTACACTGTTCGCGTCACTCTGCATTACAAACAGCTCTCCAGCAATTGAGCTAACTGACCCAACAAGTGTGTAGAAACTGCAGTTTCTACTGACCTTTCTGTCCTTGCTAGCTTGTTCCAACTCAAGGAACAACACCTAATTTTTCAACTCAACAATTCATAGCTTTCTCTACACAATAATAAACTTCACAATTTTAAACCATAACCACTGTCTTTATTTGGTTTGGATTTTACTTTATTTTTTATTTCTACATGTTGCATTCAAATGGTTGCTATTCACACCTCACCTGAATACATCTCCAGTTCTTTACTATACCCTTTATCACTTTCTTTCCCTTTCGTACCATGAAGACTTTTGCCAGTTAATATTCTTTCCTTCCACCAGATCAGAAATCCTCTCTTTGATTTTGTTTCCCATGACCCCTCTTTGCTTCTGTGAAACCTTATATCATTCCTCTGTTCTGATGAAAGGTCATTGCTCTGAAATATTAACTCTCTCTCTTCACAGATGATATCTGAGCTGTTGAACATTTCCAGCATTCTCAATTTTTATTTCAGACTTCCAGCCTCTGCAGAATGTTGTTTTGTAGACAAACAATTGTGTGAGATAGGTCTGAATTTATATATATTAAAATATCTTTACCCTTTGTTCAGTGACACGTTTGATCTTTAATCTCCTTCACTCTCTAACCTTCACCTGACTTTCCTGTCTGTTCCAGTTGCTGCCCTCCACTTTTTCTACAATTTAAAGACCATCTTCAGTTCTGAAGTCATCAGAGTCTCTCCATAACAATTACCAAATCTGTTGAGTTTCTCCAGCATTCTCCGATTGTATTTCAGATTTGCCGCGTCCACACTGTTTTGCTTTTGTTTTAGGATAGGCCTATAAGGTGCCAGTTTTAATCTCTACTCAGAAACAAAAAACTAATTGCTGGAGAAACTCAGCAGATCTGGCAACATCTGTGGGAAGAACACAGAGTTAACATTTTGAATCTGGTGACCTGTCATCAGAAAGCAGGACTTTCTTCCCATAGATGTTGCCAGACCTGCTGAGTTTCTCCAGCAGTTCCTATATTTGTTTCAGATCTCCAGCATCTGCAGTTCTTTGTTCCATTTTAGTTGATGCAATAAACAAGACAACCAATCAGCATTTTCCTTTATCAATTATTCAGCAATGTGCTTCTTTAAAGTGCATTTAAGTGGATCCTAGCTGATGACAGAGTTGGCTATAACCCTGATACTGTCGATTCAACTGAGTGTTTAGTAATTTAGACTGGAAGAGTGTCCAGTAGGGCAAGAAAGCAAAGACTGTTCACCAACCCTGGAGCTGTAATCCCAACTAGTGAGAAAAATTCAGAACGGAGCAAAGTGGACAAAACTGACTTCAGAAATAGATATGAGCACAGGCATCTCTCATTGAGAAACTGACCAAAGCAAATCTATTAGTGTGTATAATGCTAACTGCTTGCAGAAATTCACACACACATTCAAATAGACTTTCAATTTACAGTTTAATTTCTGACCGGTTTACAAAGAATAACTCCAATGCCAAAGCAAAACACCATTTTAACACAAACATACTCTTGACAGTGTATTTGTTGATATAGCATCTCTTTCCTTTCTAAAATTCTAATCCAGAAGATGGTTTCAGGATTTACTGAAAACAGTTTTATTACTGAATAAGGATACTACAGACGCATATGGAAATTCATTCAGAAAATTGGGGTGGGGGTAAGGAAATGTGGGTAATTCAGTAGACTTGACCAATTGTTATTTATTTTTCTAATAGTAAAACAATCCTAATTTTAATTGACTAATAATATTGTTCCTATGGGTGAATAGAAAAATTTCATTTAGTAAGAAAAATTGTGCTGCTGTTGACAATAAATGATTAGCAATCACACACATTACTGGTAAAAATCCAGAGTGAGTGAAACACTTTAAGAAGCTGTTTGGTTGATTGTTTTAGTCAAGTATACATTCCAATTATGCATATTCCATGGGCATCAAATTGGAGAGAGGAATTCTCCAAAGAAGCAGCATTTTCTAAATGTACGAGAAGTCAAATGGCAAAGAAAGTCTTTTTTTTTTCGATTGATACCCCTGAGCACCACAATCCAGCTTTCACTTAATGCACTGGATTAGTCAAGAAGAAAACAAAAATAAAGTTTCATACACAGCTAGTAAGCCATTTTAGAATCTAAAGTCCTACTGCGTAGCATTGCAAAAAAGCCTAAACAAAGTGAACAACACATAATGGACACAAGAAATATTTACCAGCAATGTGCTACTGTTCAACAAAGTGTGAAATGTATTGTTTGATCTTTGGTACACAGCAAAAAAAGCCACCATTAAACTTGGTTCACAGTCAGCTAGAATTCCAGCTAATGGCAACTTGTTCCCTTCCTAACACCCTGCAAAGATCCTAATGATGCGACTGGGAGTTGACAATCTGCTATTCAGAATAATGAGGTAGGTGTACAATAGAATATTCCCTTCTTTGGTACAACATTACAAAATTTAAAAAAAAACAGTGATTGGTGAAAATAAATGCTTCACAAGTGGCTTTACAATAAAAATACAAATTAAATAAAATGACTTCTATGAGGTATATTATGAGCATCTCTCTTTTTTTCTTATTAAATGTTAATTAGAAGATTCACGAGGTATTCGGCTGCATCTGTGAAGAGCAAATGGACAGGGGTAGAGGCAGAGGTTGCCATTTGAGTTTATCAGAAGTCAAGAAAAAGTAATCAATATACCAGCAAGATACTTCTTTCAGACTAAATTCTATAGACTTGACAAGCCTTTGCAATGAGCTGTTGGATTCTGACAGCATTAATTTGAACAGACACACCTCCACCTCCCCCTTGATTCCATTCAACAGCCTGGGTCAGTGCATCACTGTCAACATGATCATCTGGCCCTATTCAATAAAGCCACTTAATTGATAAAACTGCCCCACTGCTTTCTTTTTCTTTCTCTTTGTGCACTTAATCATAAATCTCCATATTATTGCTGCACAGGGACAGACGTGCAGCCATCATTGTGAACAACAGGACATGGATGATAAGACAGAATTGATCCCTGTAACACAGTTGTAGCTTTGTAAAAGGTCAGGCCCCAGATGTATTCCCAAGATTCTTGCCTGATATGGCAATTTCCTTTCGAGATCCAGTACCGTATGAACAATCCTTAAGCTGTTTTCTCTCTCTATAGTCTTATGAAGATTAAACTTCCTTCAGTATTTCAGTGTCATTCACACCAAACTCCATAAACATACAAGTATTAATCAGCCCATTTAAAAACTGTTCCCTTGCTTCAATATTGTACTATTTTCATTTTTCTTTTATATTTACTTTATATTAATATGATTGTTGAATTCAGCCCTGTGATTGACGCCATATATCCTGATAAATTATTCCTCTCTTTGGTAAAAGCTGAGTTACAGTATATGTTTTTTTTCCTGAAAACAACTGATTATCGAAATAAAATAATCAATCCCCCTAGATCATGAAACATTATTAAGATGCAAATATGATCAATCGCTATTCTTTTTTTCCTTTTCCTCCCCTTCTTTTTGGCCACATCTAATAAATCTTCCAAAAACTGAACGTTTCTGCAGTACACAATAAAATAGACAAGTGCGTCCAATCAGAATGGTCATCCTGAACCTCATCACCATCTTCATTGAAGAGTCTGTGGTTGTGTGGATGTCCATTTAGAAATATAAGTGTCAACCCACTTACAGAAAGCAACAGATTTACGCAAAGTTAAAATCTCTGATTTTGTTTTCTTTTTCACAAAATTTGAGTGGATTCCAGTCCAACAGTGATTAACTGTACAATATAGTAAATGTGACCCTCATGCATGATTGAGTTTATTTTCCCCATCACTTCACCTGCAAAGTTATTAATATTCTCATTGCAAACTTTCCTTGCAAAAAAAAAATACACTCTCAAAAAAAACACCAGAGTCTTCCGGGACTGTCTTGTGTGATCTCCTGCATATTGTTGAGGCTTCAAGGTGCAGAACTGGTCGGAGTGTGAATGTGAGATGAGGAAGAGGAAGGCTGGGCTTGTGCTGCTAATGCCGGACTAGGCATGCCCTGAGAGCTGCTGCTGTTCCCATTGCTGCCAGACATTGCAGGAATGACTGGCCTTCGTGCGAAGAGAACCCCTGGGGAAAAGTAAAAGTTAGAATTTGCTATTTAATACGAACAGACATATATGCAATGGAACACACGTGAGCATAGCACATGCTCAACAGACAGATAGGCATATTCTATTCCACTCTCTAAACAAACTCAAGTTAGTGTGAGGGTGGGTTGGAGACTCAAATGGTACCATTTTGGGTTCTATCTCGGACTAAAATTGAAAATAAAGAGGCAGTTTATTCTGTATCCTCCAACTGTCCATTGAGAAACAAGTCATTCCGCTGGGACAAATGAACAATGCATGTGAGACACTGCCTCTACCTGGCTGTACCTGAAAAATCCAGTCAAATGCTGTACATACATAAAGAGACTCTGGTCTGTTTCAACCAGTAGGACTGTGTGTCTATTTGCAGGAATCTTCTAAATTTCAGCAGAGTAAGAATCTTCATTGTCAGTCGAGCAGGTAAAATATAATGGAGGTTATTAAAATGACACCAGCATTTGATAAATACAGCTATGCTACTTTCTCTTGGAGCAGGATTTCACAAACAAGAGGGCTCAATTTTCAAAACTATTACCAGGTCATTTAAGAATTAAATACAAAACAGGTTTCAGACAAGTGTCAGTAGGTGCCTAGAATTCTGTTCCCATAAGGCTGTGGATGCCATATCACTTTAAGTTACCAAGATGGAGATGAATGTACTTTTGTTTGGTAAAGGCATAAACGTACATAGATCAAAGAGAGGTGAATGTTGTTGAAGTACAGATCAGCCTGGACATAACAAAATGGATGAACAAGTTTGAGAGGTTGACGGATCAATTCTTGTGTACTTTATAAGGCCATGCAATTTTGTATTGCATGAAATTGACTCATGTGTCAAATTGCCAGTGTCATGCACTCCTGTATAATTAGCTTGTTAATATATACAATGAATAACAATATAATTTTTACTGCATTTTGCAGTTTATTAAGATGTATCACTTCCATTATCAATTTGATTTTGTCAGGTATCTGGACAATTCGCGGGTTGTGAATGAGTTCTGCTCTTGAGTATTTTCATGAGTTGATTTGTACGCATGTTGGAGCACAATACTAGGACAATCCCTGGTATGGAGGGATTATTTTATGAGCAGAGACTAAACAGGTTGGGACTGTACTCACTGGGGTTTAGGAGAATGCGAGGTGATCTCATTGAAACACATAGGATTCTTAAGGGGCTTGACAGGGTAAATGCCGAGAGGATGTTTCCTCTCATGGACGAGTCTGAGATGAGAGGGCATAGTCTCAGATTAAAGGGACACTAATTTAAGACTGAGATGAGGAAGAATTTCTTCTCTCAGAGGGTTGTGAGTCTTTGGAATCCTTGCCATAGAGCTGTGAGGCACAGTCCTTGTGTATATTTAAGGCTTTAGATAGATTTTTGATCAGTAGAGGAATCAGAGGTTACAGGGAAAGGGCAGGAAGGTAGACATGAGGAGTGTTGGATTAGCCATGATCCTATTAAATGGCTGAGCAGGCTCAACGCACCAAATGGCCTACTCCTGTTTCTATTTCTCATCGTCTTATGGTCTTAGGGCAATAAAATATTTGTTCATAAGGATGAGGAAACACTCACATGGTGGCTCTTTAAAATTAATATTAATACAGCCTTGTATGGGAGTTTCTTCAGAAGCATGAGTATTCATAAATTAGATGTTTAATGAATTGGGGATCATCTGTACAATTTTAGTAGGTAATAAATATAGAAGTAAATTCATAGTTTTGATTGCAAATTCCTCAAATTTATAGTATGTTCTATTTTAATTATGGAGAACCTTAGGTTACGGGTGGCCTGGTGACTCAGTGGTTCGCACTGCTGCGTCACAGCAGTGACCCAGGTTTGATTCCAGCCTCGGGCGAATGTCTGTGTAGTTGTCCACTGGGTGCTCTGGATTCCTCTCACAGTCCAAGGCTAGATTGATTGCTATGCTAAATGCAGGGTTATGGGGATAGGGTGCAGGGCTGGCTCTGGGTGGGATGCTCTTTGGAGGGTTGCTGAACTGGATGGGCCTCTTTCTACCCTGTAGGGATTTTATGATTAAACAACAAGGCCTGCTGTGCTGGCACAACTGAAACTAAAAAGAATACAAGAGAAAATAATGAGATTTAAAAAATCGCAAAATTTGAAGGAAAGTGCCACTCTTTTCCTGTGACTTTTCAATGAACCCACATTTTGCAGCCACAAAGAATATAATGAGCTTCTTTTCAGTGATTATAGTATTTGTGGGGGAAAGTATGCAATCCCGTTCAATGCAAAATCATCCTGAGTGTATTTCCATTCAGCTCTGAATAATGGGATCAGTATAGGATTTGATGCTGTAATGCCAAATAATTTCAATTTAAAATCTTGTTTTATTTTGCACAATCATCCCTTTTGTCTTTTATTCTTATTTGCCTGACTTCCATTCTATCACTGACTCTCCATCTTATTCTTTCCCCTCTCACCATTTTGTTTGCCTCTGTACTTACTTAAACACACTGCACATTGAAAATGTTAGCTTTCCTCAGTCGTCAACCTGAAATGCTAACTGTGTCTTTTTCCATGATAAGGGCATCTCTTATTTTTCCAAATTCTAATGAATAAAGACACAACCTACTGAACCTCTCCTCAATAGAAAATCCTTCTGTGCTTAACTTCCTGGATTTGATGCTGCCTGACCTGTTGAGTATTTCCAGCCTTTTGCATTTACATTTCAGTTTTAGATCTTGGTGCTGAAGGTACTGAATGTTATTTTGAATTTTCAGTGACTGCATACAAGAGTGCTTTGGTGGTGACCACCTCAGGTCAGTGTCTTCAGTACAATATGGAATACAGAAGCTCGCCTATTGCAGTGCTTTACAAAAGATTATCAGGAAGGACAGGGTCTGAGGGTCATTCAGCACACATTTAGTCACGATGGCCAAATTTGTTTCTGACGATTGTGGATAAGGGTGAACTATCAATGTTATCTACCTACTTGGGATCCTGAGAAGACATCAGAAGGTGGGTGCTAAAAGGGTGTGTTCTCCACTGGAAGACATGAGGAAGTACAGTTTAAAAATCAGGGTTCTTCCAATTAAGGAGGTGTTGAAAAGAAATATTTTCTCTTGAAGGGTCATGAGTCTTTGGAACTCTCTTCCCCAGAGAGTGGTGGACATAGATTTATTGAGGCAAAGGTAGATGCGTCCTTGACTAACAAAGGAATTAGAAGTAGATGGAAATCATAGCATCATAGAATCTCCTCTCACTTTAAAAATGTGCCCCTAGTTTTGAATTCCCCTGCCTAGAGAAAAGACCTTTGCTATTCACCTTCTCTTTGTCCCTCATGATCCTGTAAACGCTATGTAAGGTCACCTCTCAACCTCCTACATTCCAGTGAAAAAGGCCCCAGCCTATCCAGCCTATTTTTATAACTCAAACACTCCATTCTTAGCAGCACCCTTGCAAATCTTTTCTAAACCCTCTCCACTTTAATTTTCTAGAATGATGGAGCAGGTCTTGATGGGCTGAATTTCCTACTCCTGCCCCCATAGTCCTTTGATGCTGGAAAAATGTAAACACCAGCATTCTTTTGCACACTGTGGAATGATTGGAAATATAAACAGGGGCTATGGATAATTATGGCTGGCCTGGTATCAGGCAACTCAAGAGAGGCTTTAAAGTATAGAGACTGTGCCATCTGTCATGAAAGATGGTGAATATTTCACTGCAGTTCCACGTGCTGCTTTTTTTTTTCTGGTCAAGACATAGAATGACACAGTGGCTCAGTGGTTAGCACTGCTGCCTCACAATGCCAGGGAGACTGAGTTCAATTGCACCTCCGGAGATTGTGCAGAGTTTGCACATTTTCCCCGTGTCTGCGTGGATTTCCTCCAGGTGCTCTGGTATCCTCCAACAGTCCAAAGATGTGCAGGCTAGGTGGATTGGCCATTCTAAATTGCCCATAATGTCCCAGGTTGTGCAGGCTAGATGGATTAGCCATGGGAAATGCAGTTTTACAGGGACAGGGTGGGTCTGAATGGTTGCTCTTCAGAGTGTAGGTGTATACTTGATGGGCTGAATGGCCTTCTTCCACACTGTAGAGATTCTATGATAATGTTTGCAACAACTATCTAAGATGCAGATTTTATTTTAGTATTGTTTTGCTTCAGTGTTTAGCACAACATTCTCTGATAACTATTCCAGTCCTATCCATACGTCCATTCCATCCCCCTACCTCCTCATTCAATCTTATTTAATTCCATGTTTCCATCTGTTCCTTGAGGAGCAGGTGGAAATTAAAGGGTAAGTGGACACGGCAGAGAAGGCGCTGGGCTACCAATGCTTACACAATGGTAATTAAACCCTCAGCTCAACAACACAGTCTGGATTCTGCAGTCTGTTTCTCAATCTAAGACAATGAGCACAATCGACCACAAATCAACAAGGGCAATTTCAAGATATTTAACTTTTTTAACTGCATCGGACTGCCACTTCATTAGAATGGATTTTATAGTAAAGACATCAAATTGTGTATAGAACTTAACGCCACTGCACTGCTATAAGTTATTGGATTTCCTGCTTGCAATTACATCGGAAAACAGCCTTCTATTTACCTGTGTAGACAACTCCATTTATTTCTATTGACATGTTGATGCTGCTAATGCCATTTGTAGACAGGTTCAATGCAGTTTCTTGTCTGTCATCTGCTGGGGAAAGCAAGAAGAAGAAAATACCAATATGAGTGTCAAAAAGTAAAATAGCTGAGAGAGTAAACTAGAGATGATAAGCTGACTCCTGGGACCTGATCGCACCGGGATATTTGATTACTAAGTTTCTCTTAACAAATAGCCCAAATGTTTTTCTTCCCCTTCCTTACATGCCTGAAGCTGAAGGTGAAATTGGGTGCAATTAGTAAAATTCTTTATGACCTACAGTTTTCTTTCTAACTCGATTCTATCAGCTTTTAAAAATGAAGTATGGGCATCTAACCACTGCTTTTTAGTTATCCCTCCTCTTTTATACCTTGATCTGTCGTATATTATGAGGTTTTAGTTTACACCCAGATTTTGTAATAAAAAGGTCCTCTCTAGATTAGTGGTACAATATTTTGTAAGCCAAAAGGATATCTATTATAACAGGCATAAGACAAGAGAAAAGTAACCCTTGACCGATCAAAGTTCACTCACCTGATTTAAATTTGAAGCAAAGCTTGGCCATTAACTGTCAGTCATCATCTAACTAGTGCACTATCCAAGGCAACATCTCTACCAATCGAAGTCCATTGGCCAACCAATCACCATGCTCATGTCACATTTATACTCACAGTATAAATATTGTGTTCCGGTTTGTAGTGATCATAATGAGATCAGCTAGGTGGACCTCAAAGAATACAAGTTCCCTGATTGGGGCTGTTAATCTGATCCAATTAGAGAGCCCCACTGACAGATTCAAACAGGAGTGTCAGAAGTTCTGTTCACTCTGACAGCTGGCTCTGAGGAAGCAGGACCAATGTCAAGTACAAGTGCACGTGCAAATAAGGGGTGACTTGATGATGGAATACCGGCTTGTGTGGAGTTATTTTACCTTTCAGAGTCATAGAGTCATAGAGATGGACAGCACAGAAACAGACCCTCCAGTCCAACTCGTCCCTGCCGACCAGATATCCCAACCCAATCTAGTCCCACCTGCCAGCACCTGACCCATATCCCTCCTATTCATATACCCATCCAGTTGTCTTTTAAATGTTGCAATTGTACCAGCCTCCACCAATTCCTCTGGCAGCTCATTCCATACATGTACCACCCTCTGCGTGAAAATGTTGCCCCTTAGGTCTCTTTTATATTTTTCCCCTCTCATCCTAAACCTATGCCCTCTAGTTCTGGACTCCTCCACCCCACAGAAAAAAAACTTTGTCTATTTATCCTATCCATGCTCCTCATGATTTTGTAAACCTCTATAAGGTCACATCTCAGACTCCGACGCTCCAGGGAAAACAGTCCCAGCCTGTTCAGCCTCTCCCTATATCTCAAATCCTCCAACCCTGGCAACATCCTTGTAAATCTTTTCTGAACCCTTTCAAGTTTCACATCTTTCTGATAGGAAGGAGACCAGAATTGCACGCAATACGACTTTTACATTGGTAGTCTTTCGAATTCTTGAGTACAAGATGAAAATCTTCAACTAAAGCAATTTTTTTTCATCAAGTTCTCTTTCACTGAACAACTATTGAGCTTAAAGCAGTATTTGTACTTCTGATGTGTTACTTATCTGGATCTCAGTGAACACTGAGCATGAAGTGTGTGCTTTGGTAGGCATTCAACCATAGACCAAGCATTGTCAGTATCATTGAATCTTAAAACACAGAGAATTATTTGGTTGATTGCTGACTTCATGAAAGAATTATCCCATTTTGCAGACACATCTTTTCTCCTCCCTTCAAACTGCTGTTCAACTCTTCTCTAATTATTCTTGGATTTTGTTCACTACCTATCCAGTGAGTGCTTAGGATCATGGGTCTTAGGAACAGGAGTAGACCATTTGGTCCTTCGAGCCGGTTATGATGATCTGGTTGTAGTCTCAACTCCAGTTGCTTGCTTGCTACGCTATAGTCCTTGTCAGTTAAAATTTATCTAAAACTGCATTGAATGCATTCAATGAACACCAAATCTTTCCACCTCCCAACCCCACACTCACCTCTGCTATTTGCTGTGAAAGAGTACCACAATACTAACAACACTTGGAGAGAATAAAATGTTTCTTCATCATCATCTTAAAAGGCTCTTATGCTGAAACTGTTCCTTTACATCTGGTTTCTGTGACAAGGGAAATTCCTTTCGGAATCCACCCTGTCAAAACTCCTCAGGATCTTACGTGGTTTAATAAAGTCATCTCATTCTAAACCCCAATGGATAAAGGTCCAACCTGTTCAATCTTTCCGCCTAAGATAAAGTTAAAAAATCACATAACACCAGGTTACAGTCCAACAGGTTTAATTGGAAGCACTACCTTTCGGAGTGCTGCTCCTTCATCAGGTGGGTGCACTTGGTGTTCTGTGATTTTTTAACTTTGTACACCCCAGTGCAACACCAGCACCTCCAAATCATGCCTAAAATGAACCCTTCATCTCAGGAGTAAGTCTAGTGAAACTTCTCTGAGCTGCTTCTCATGCAAATTTTGTCTTTTTTTTCAATTAAACAATACTTTGGATGTGGTTTCACCGAAGTCTTATATAGCTGCAGTAAAATTTCCCAACTCATTTTCTATTCCTATTGCAATCAGCAAAAACATTCCAGGTTTTTCTTCCTAATCACCTACTGTACCTGCAAAGTAACATTTTGTGATTGAAGTACCACGATCCTCTGTACCTCCAAGTTCTGCAATTTTTCTCTGCAATTATACACCACAGTAACTGTCTGCATCAAAAATGTTTTGCTTCCTTAGAAAAGCCACATACCATCAAAAGGTACAAAGCCAGAGGGTAAGCTCAGAGGAAAGTAAAGTTGCTTACAGTACCAACATCTGCACAGGATGTTTTCAGGTACCAGCAGAAAACATCACTTACTTAATCTTATGCAATTAAAACAGATGCTGAGAACAGTGGGCTAAAGAGAGTGAAGCTACTACTATGAGCCACAGGAAAGAGAAAGTTACATGATGCAAAAGTCAGCCATTAAAATAACAGACATGTTGCAAGCTTCCTTAGTGAATTATGAAGTCCTTAGATCAAAACCATTATATGTTGCACAACAAACACAAACTTTAAAATAAAAACATAATGAAAAGGAAGCAGAAACTGCATCAAATTGAAGGCTAAAATGTTGTAGCACTTGCTTTAATTAAAACGTTGAAAATTACTGACAAGAAGGCTGATCCATAATATGACATCATGTTCTCCTGCAGGTGGTGAGCCTGGAGGTGAAAAGGCACTTAATCATGCAGACTGGTAGCATACTCTAACCTCTACCGTTTTCTCAGCTCCACCAGGATTAAGTTCAGGGAGAGAAGGTCCCTGGTTGTGCTAGCTGCCCCACCACCACTTGAGGCCCACGGATTACCCTTCATACTGTGCATTGTCCATCATCAGGACTCAGTGCCCCTTTTCACTTCACATTCCACAATTTCTTTCAGTGCTTTTTCCCCTCATTCTCCCCAATTATTCTATTCAATTGTGTAACCTTTTTTTTTATCACCTTTTACTATTAGTCTCTTGTATAAGAAGTGAAACAAACTACTCATTTTGTATTGTAACCTTCATTCAGTATAAGATTTATTTTCTTCACTTCTAACCAATTTTAAACTTTCTTTAACAATGCTTTTACGTTTTATGTGTCAATAAAATTCTTTATTAGTCCTTTTTTAATAACTGCAGGGATTTTTTTCCTGTGCCTCTTCTTCTTTTCCAAGTTTTCCCATTTCCCATCTACATTTTCAATTCTGCCCTTGGTAGTATTTTGTACACAACTTCAAAGTATTTTCATCGAATCACAGAATTATCAAATGGTGCAGCATAGAAGGACCTATTCCACCTATTGACTCCATGCAGCTCCCTTTAAAAAAAAACTCAGCTCATTCTACTCGCTTACGTGTCACATTTTTAAAAGTTTCTTTTAAAGTCTGGTCACTTTAATTATCTCAGGAACGTCAATTTTGTTTGCTACATGCTGTTTACTTCTTGTTGGAACATGTCTCATCTCTATAGTAATTATCACTTTGAAGGTTTCATTTTTTTTGCACACTGCCATTTCTGTTCATTTCTCTTTTCACTCTAACTTGTCTCCCATTCACATCATCTGGGACCATAACAAGTGCATACCTGTCTATGCCAGGTCAGATGACCAAACCTACCACAGAGAACTGAACTTTCTTTTCCCAGGGAAACCACCTTGGTACCAGGATGACTCCAAAAATGTTTACATGTAGAATAAGAGTACAGCCATCATTTGGTCACTAGACTGCTTGTATGTGGAGTTCTCACCCTCATTTCATAGACAGAAAGTACACAGATTCCTCAAAACTGAAATGCTACGCAACAGAACTGCCATTAAATATGTGAGCGCATTTCTGTTATGATCTCAAATGAAACTTCGACGCACATTACACCCTAATCCACTTGCGTTTTGTCCAATTGAACTTCTGCAGCACCTACTTGCCTTTCAAAGCCCAGTCACAGTAGATAGTAAAGATTGGATATATGAGCCTGTGTTCTCAGAGTAGATATCTGGATAATGTCTTGCAGCAGCTGATGCTCCACATAGGTTAAGACACTACGGCGGCAGAATGCTGAAGATTTGACTCAGACCTTGCTCAGGGTATAACTTACCAATGCGTACCCAATATTGATATTTGAATATGAAATGTGGGCAGATGTTTTATTCTACAGCACAGGCATATCTCACCTTTCTGGGGAATGAAAAAAGTTTAATAAAAGCAGAAGGTCTTCATACGCAAGTATGGAAGGTCGGGACCATACAATATGCTGTCAAAAGTACATTAAACATCACTCTCACGAAACAGAAATAAAAAGTCTTTTAGTATAATCTGCTAGGATTTTCCCATGTAAGGCAAACAATATTATCTGATTATTTGAACAAATTACACAGTATACTACTTCAAATGTACAATTATATAGAATATCTTAACATCTAGTCAGAAGACAGTTAATTATTACTTCTTGAAAAAACTATAGACAAATGTTCATGCCCACAGCGAAGAAGACAGTAAGTTTAGAAAACAAGACTAATTCAAGCAGAAATGAACTGAAGTTAAATTTCAAAAACCTGTAGGACAGATGGAAGGAGGTCAGGAGTGCCATACATTGACATGAGGGAAAAGAATTAATTAAATTCAGAGACAGTGAAATGGGTCTCGGTTTCAACACAACAAAATATACATGTCAGCCTGTTACTATGGCAACAAAATGGAAATGACAAGGAAACGTATTCTAGCAAATAAGTAAAGAAAGAAAAGCATGTTGGTTATAGAGAATTTAAGATTCCAAGTGAACAAAGAGAATGTTGCTTTTCATGGTGATGATGTGCAACAAGTTAGAGTAGGGTGGCTCAGTGGTTAGCACTGCTGCCTCACAGCACCAGGGTCCCAGATTCGATTCCAGCCTCGGGTGACTGCCTGTGTGGACTTTATATGTTTTCCCCGTGTCTACGTGGGTTTGCTTCGGTTTCCTCCCACAGTCCAGAGATGTGCGGGTCAGGTGAATTGGCCATGTTAAATTGCCCATGGTATTAGGTGCATTAGTCAGAAGGAAATGGGTCTGGGTGGGTTACTCTTTGAAGGGTTGGTGTGAACTTGTTAGGGCTTGTTTCCACAGTGTAAGGGATCTAATCAAGATTAATGAGAAACCTGAAACAGAATGTAGTGTCTTCACATGAATTTCCCCTCCTCGCCTTACCTCTACTATTGATTTTAATATTCATAGGGATCTGTGTTGCCATGGCCAACAGGTTCTGCTGCAGTGCTTGTTGCATAAGTCGTTGCTGCTCTTCTGCCACAACTGAGACCTTTTTCTCTGGAGGCTCCCCGGAATCCAGCTTCTCACGCAGCTGGTCCAGGGCAGCGGCCTGAGCTGCTGCTACCTGTGCAGTGGCTGCCTGGGCTGCAACAGCCTGAGCTGTGGTCACATGATGACCAGCGATACTGAGTGGGATTGCTATTCGATTGTGTCCGGCTGTCGAGGGCATCGATTCTTCTAGAACAAAAGGAGAGAAGGAAACAATCCATTACCAAAAGATGAGGTCGCTGCAAAGAATTCCATCAAATCCATAATAGGACCACAACTTACATTACTGCCACACCTCAGTCAGGTCATGAGGTTTACAAGGGTCAGATTTTGATGGATTACAAAAATAAAAATCTGATTAATAATTCTTAAGATTTTCTGTGAAAATCACTACTAATATAATTACTAATCACTAATAATATACCACTAAATAATACATCTGAAATTTAAAAAAACTTTTGATGAGAGACTTTGATATTTTTATTCCTAGCCTTCCAGTGCTCTTTAGCTCATAGCCTCCAAAGAATTCCAAATTGACAGGACACGTAATCTATTCTGCACTGTATTGTGAAAGGTGCATTTTAAAGGAAGAAAAAGTACCTTTCTGTGCATCAATGTCAATCTGAAAATTATGTGAAGTACACAACTCTGGTGGAATTCAGAGGGTGAGGTGGCTACGTCAATAAGTGGCACCTTTTCTGATGAGGAGATGAATTCTCATTCCAGAGGTGAAGTCGTTGGTAATTTTTGCCTTGTGCACCACCAGCAATTTAAGAGTGTTCCAAAGGTACAACAGAAATTCTACAAGAAATATCCTGGTTAACTAATGCAACCTCTCTGGACTTTGCCTTTAAATAAAACATTCTAGTATATCCATTATTTTTGTGCACCAATTTGTTAATATCAGAAAAATGCACATTGCTAAGTGTGGCAATGATCAATCATTCTTTTGTCCTATTTGCCTATGTATTAAACTGAAATTGCCTACTCATTTTCTCACAAGAATCATTTCTTATTAAAAAAGTACTTTCCAATATCCTCGCATCTGCTGCTCTGCTTTTGGTGGTTATGGGAAGGAGCTGCCAAACAGGTCTGCAAGAGCTGGTACTTCAGTTTTGTCTTTCGAAGGACATGTAAAGATTATGGGCTACATTTTGCTGCTAAAGGCAAGGTGGGCCTAAGAACATTTAAATGTTCCTGTGTAAAGTAGCCAGCATTTCTTAGGGACTGTCCATGTGCAGTTAAATGTAAAAATCCAAGTGCTGCTGTCTGAGATGCTCACATCCTTGAAAAGCTTTTCAAAAATGGCTCACCCACCATCCAACTCATTGTTCAATCACTTTGAATTTAAACATTTGAATTCAAATGACTGTTAACTGTCAAGCAGCATGAATAGGTGCATTCTTCATTACTCTAAACAACCTCTCTGGCACAGAAAATTAACTTTAAAAGCACACTGTCTCATTCCTACGGTTGTTAATTAGTGTTGGATACATTAAATATTCATTTAACAAAAAGTGCATTAAAGCAAAATACTATGGACACTGGAGATTTGAAATAAAGCCATAAAAAGCTAGAAAAACTCAGCAGATCAGGGAACATCTATGATGAGAGAAACAGAGTTAGCATGTGGACTCCAAAAGCTTTTCTTCAGAATTGAAATGGGCTGGAAAATGATGGTTTGTGCTGTTAGCAAAGGGGTAGGAGGGGCAAGTGGAACAGGCATCATGGTGGATGCACAGGTGTGAAGTGATTTGTAAAAAAATCAGATAGAAGTATGTTGCTGCGATAAACTAACTGCAACCTCAATTCTTAAACATTAATAACAACTTTAAAGGACAGGAGCTTCCTGTGCACTGACAGCTGTCAGTTTTATAAATTCAGAATGAATCAGTCATCTTTATGAACATGGGACAGCCAGAAGTGAGGTGACTACAATGTAATTTCAGTTATTTTCCCTTGCTATGAAGAAGCTTAGGCCTCCAAGGATTGGTACATGGAATGGAAATTTAAACGACTGGGCATTAGGTGACAAATGGAGCAAATCAACTCTTGATATTACCCAACTGTAACACTGAAAGAAAATGCAAAAGCACTTATGTCATAAATTACATTTACTGCTTAGTAGGCTAGCAGGCTATGATGTTTACACACATTTTGAAATTTAGTTTTATACATTTATGAAAAACAACATTGTGCCTTTGTTTCAGTAATTTAATAATGAAATCTTGTATTTGCTTGAATCACAGTTTCTTTGTTTATAAAATCATTGAATGATATAGTACTGAATGATACCATGCACTTCCCATTGAGTCTATATCAGATCCTTGAAAACACTGCCCAATTAGACCTACACCCTAGTATTTTCCTCATAAGCATGCAATCTCTTTCCTTTTCAGTTATGTAGCCAATTTTGTTTTGAAGGTTACAACTGAATCTGCTTCCGTCGTCTTTTCAAGCAGTGCATCCCAGAATATAACAACACCCTGTTGAAAAAGATATTTTCACTTTCCCCAGATTGCCTGGTTATCAACCTCTTCATCCACCCAATCAAAACACATAATTTTGATCACCTCTACTTATACTCCCTAAACGTCTCTGGCCTAAAAACAGAATCCCAGGTCCTCTATCTCTCTAAATAACTGAAGTCTTTCATAGCTAGAACTATTTGATAGCATCATTCAGCTCAACACCCACAAGAGATCAATAGTCAGACACTGAATAATACTCTCATTTACGGCTTTTGTTCCCTTGGGTTCCAGCCAGTAGGAACACCAGGTAAACATGTTTTGTTTGACAAAATTAATCAAGTTTGCTTAAGTGCAATTACAGTGGTGTGTTTTTTTTTATTAAGGCAGTGCATAAACAACTCCTTGCACATTTCTCCTTGCATTTCCCATACTTTTATATTTAAATGAATTGTGGTCGCGGAGGGATGGGGTAACTACTGGTTAAGTGAAACTTTGCTCAGGACCCAGGAAATCCTTAATCCACCTTTGAGTGATGGCTCAGAATGTTAATCACGATCAGCAATTAATCACTTCAACCATGAAACAAGACATCACTGTTCTAATCTCAGTGTCCTGATATTGTTTTAGATCTTCCTATATTTGCTGTTTATAGCATGATCTAAAGATCTTTGATTATGTTGCAACTGTCTCCTCAATATTAATTATTTCCCATGTTACAGAATAGACACTAAATGCACTTATTAGTGACAGGTATCAGTGACACATACTAATAAAGCATGCCATGGTTTAAAACCTCAGTCCCATACTTAGGAATGACTAAACTTTCTTTATATACATACAAGAATGAATGAAGGTGACCAAAATGGTGGACACTATAGTGAAAGGAAGTACTTCCCCATTTCAAGGATTGATTTTAGTTTTATAACTGTACATATGCTTAATGTGCACACACATTCTTACCCTTGATTTCTCCTCATCAATAATTTGAATTCTTAGACAAAGATACCTACAGTGCAAACTACAGCATATCAACTGCGAATAAGTAAATGCGCCTTAAATGTTTAACTCAATGCACAAAAGAATTTGAGTCCCTGGGATATTTCTCCCTGTCTCTACATAGAAACAAAGTTACAAGCCAACTATATGCCATTGTGCCTCTTGAAGACTGTATTCCATTAATTCAGTGTTTTACTATGTAAAAATCTAAACACAATACCTTTCTTTATAGAAAATCCATGGCTAATATGGCTGCCATTATGTGTGGATATAGCTATAGTTGGCATCTGTATCTTAGGAGAAGATAAGATAGTTGGCGTCCCCACAGGGGAATAGCTAAACAATGTAGATCCATAACTCTGCCTTCGGCCCTCTCGTCTGTTGCTATCAATAGCTGCCTGCAACTCTCCAGGTGAGCTCAGCCCTCGCTTTTCACATTCATATGGATATAAGTACTTCATGTATCTGGAAGGCAATGTAAAGAAAAATGTTAGGTATAGGTGCAAATACTCTCTGAAACATAATTCGTACTATTGCATTCTCATTCTCTTCAATGTGTGCTTGGTGTAATTCTGGGACTGTAACATCTTTGAATCCATTATACCCATCATGAATACCAAACACTACCAGAACAAAACATAGTAAACTTTACTTTAAACTTCAGACCACTCTTCCTTAGAATCAATCCTTCAACTTTATTTTAGAAATCATGCCTTTTACAGCGCTATGTGATGTGCTGTCAATTTCTAATCTGTAAAGAAAGGTACTGCATAACACAATGTCACACTGAAGCAGTAAGTGTTCACTGTATTTTACTGTATTATTCACTATAACATGCAAGTGATAATAAATCATTCTCATTCAAATTAATATGAAAATTCAATTGTCGCTCAGAAAAATCAGGTTTGTTGAGTACACAATAGGGACATTATGGAAAACTAATGGATGGTCATGATTTGGAGATACCAGTGTTGGACCGGGGTGTACCAAGTTAAAAATCACACAACATCAAGTTATAGTTCAACAGGTTTAATTGGAAGCACTAGCTTTCAGGTGGACACCCACCTGATGAAGGAGCAGCGCTCCGAAAGCTAGTACTTCAAATTAAACCTGTTGGACTATGACCTGGTGTTGTGTGATTTTTAACTAACGGATGGTGGTATTGATTGGGGGATTTCCATTCAGCTGCAGGTTGTTTTGGGGCTGAGATATATTGGTTAGGATGAGGTACAGTTTGATTAACAGGATGGGAAGAGTGCATAGGAAATACAGGGGATGGAAATGTCTTTTTTTGGGTGGGGAGGGATGTACATTGTCAAAGTCACAGGATAGCTGAGCAGGAGGCAGTCACCCCCTTCCCTGGCAATAATACTGTCAGGTTTCACATTGTTCCTTGGACTCTTGGCACCAGCCTACTTCACTATGGCAGAAATCCAAGTGGTGGTGGAAGGAAATCATCAATTGGCTGTTTAATAACTATTAACTGGACACTGCCATGGTGCTGAATTTTACAGACTCACATGCCATTCTACTCCCTTGGAAAATGGAGCATTCTGTCCTTGTTGAATGAATTCCCAACTGCTGCAGCTTGTCAGTATTCTACTTTATAAACTTGCATGACCCACTTCTGAATAGAATTACAATTATAAATTGGAATATCTTTGTTTTAGAAGAATGAAGTGGGAACTAGAGTTTGTATTTTTTGGCATTAATACTCCAATACATTAATTGGACTGAAACCTTTATGTTTCTACATAGTTCAACAAATTAACGTGTTCAAAAGACTGGAAGTATTGAAGACAAATTCACTAATGATAGAAAGACAGGCAGGAAAGCATGTTGTGAGAAGGACATAAAAATTCTGCAAAGTAAGAAAAGTAAGTTAAGTCAGTGGGCAAAAAAATGTCAAATGGAGTATAATGTAGCAAACACAGACTTATTCACATCGATAGGTTGAATAGAAAAAGTGGATGATTATTAAAATGGGCAATGTTACGGAATGCAGCAGTACAAAGGGATCTGGACTTCCTTGTATGTACATATCACAAAAGTCAATATGCACATACAGCAAGTAACTAGGAAGGTAAATAAAATGTTCTTCTTTAGTGCAGAAGGGATTGAATATAAAAGTAGGGAAGTCTTGCTCAAACTATACAGGACATTAGTGAGGAGAAAGTGAGGTCTGCAGATGCTGGAGATCAGAGCTGAAAATGTGTTGCTGGAAAAGCGCAGCAGGTCAGGCAGCATCCAGGGAACAGGAGAATCGACGTTATGCCCGAAATGTCGATTCTCCTGTTCCCTGGATGCTGCCTGACCTGCTGCGCTTTTCCAGCAACACATTTTCAGGACATTAGTGAGACCAATCTGGAGTCCTATTCAGAGTTTAGGTTCCCTTATTTGAAGAAGGATATATTTGCGCTGGATGCAGTTTAGAGAAGGCCTGTTAGGTTAATTCACAGCATGAAGGATTTTCGTTTGAGGAAAGGGTGAACAGATTGAGCCTGTATCCATTGGAGTTAGAAGAATGATCTTATCGAAAACATATGGTTAGAGTCATAGAGATGTACAGCATGGAAACAGACCCTTCTGTCCAACCCGTCCATGCTGACCAGATATCCCAACCCAATCGAGTCCCACCTGCCAGCACCCAGCCCATATCCCTCCAAACCCTTCCTATTCATATACCCATCCAAATGCCTCTTAAATGTTGCAATTGTACCAGCCTCCACCACATCCTCTGGCAGCTCATTTCATACACGCACCACCCTTTGCGTGAAAAAGTTGCCCCTTAGGTCTCTTCTTTATCTTTCCCCTCTCACCCTAAACCTATGCCCTCTAGTTCTGGACGCCCTGAGCCCAGGGAAAAGACTCTGTCTATTTATCCTATCCATGCTCCTCATAATTTTGTAAACTTCTATAAGGTCTCCCCTCAGCCTCCGACGCTCCAGGGAAAACAGCCCCAGCCTGTTCAGCCTCTCCCTGTAGCTCAGATCCTCCAACCCTGGCAACATCCTTGTAA
>NC_057710.1:45854171-45882794 GCF_004010195.1 Chiloscyllium plagiosum | reverse complement strand
GTGGACAATGACTTCCTGCTGGCCCCTCTCTCCCGTGAGAACATTCTGCACCCTCTCTGAGACATCCTTGATCCTGGCACCAGGGAAACAACACACCATTCTGCTTTTTCTCTGCTGGCCACAGAAATGTCTGTCTGTACCTCTGACTACAGAATCCCCTAACAGAATTGATCCCTTGGAAGCCGACGTACCCCTCGTTGCATTAGAGCCAGTCTCAATACCAGAAACTTGGCTGTTTGTGCTACATTCCCCTGAGAATCCATCATCTCCTACATTTTCCAAAACAGCATACCTGTTTGAAATGGGAATATCCACAAAAGACTCCTGCTCTAGCTGCCTACCTCTTTTAACCTTCCTGGAGTTAACCCATCTATGTGACTGTATCTGAGACTTTCGCCCCTTTCTATAACTGCCTTCCATCACATACTGTTGCTGTTGCAAATTCCTCATCGCTTCTCGGTTGAGCTGCTTAGAGGACAGCTCCTCCCATAGGGAATCTAAAATTCCTTCCTGGAGTTAACCCATCTATGTGACTGTATCTGAGACTTTCGCCCCTTTCTATAACTGCCTTCCATCACATACTGTTGCTGTTGCAAATTCCTCATCGCTTCTCGGTTGAGCTGCTTAGAGGACAGCTCCTCCCATAGGGAATCTAAAATTAGAGGGGATGCTTTCTAAGTAAGTGGTCTCCCTTTAAAAACAGCAACGAAGAGGAATTTCTACATTCAGTGGATCATGCATCTTTGGAATTCTCTAGCTTAGAAAGAAGTCAAGCTTAGGTCATTCAATATATTCAAACCTGAGTTAGGCAGATTTTTGAATTAGAAGGAGCCAAGAGTTATGAAGGGCAAGCAGGAAAGGGGAATAATGACCACAATCAGATCAGCCATAATCTTATAGAATGACCAAGCAGATTCAAAGGGTCAAATGGCTGCCTTTTTTGATCTTATTCTGTTCTTTCACTGGTACACTCAGTGTTATTGAAATCTTTCAAAATTGTTACTTTCGAAGATGAAAGCATTAAATTAGTCTTCATGTAAATTTTAGATCTGAACTGATCTCAGATAATTGAACTCAACCTGAACTTCAATAGTGACTTTCTGTTCTGATGATATGGAGATATATTTATCAAGAGCAATATCATTTATGTGAAAGGTGCATGAAGGCAAAACAACAGCAGGGTTTTCATAGCAACAGCAAGGAGATAAATATTTTTTAACTAAGCAAAATGTAGATGACTCATTAAAGATCAGAGAGAACTTCAAGGCAAATAGGAGAGATGGTCAGAAAATATGTCATTATATGGATGATATTAGGAGTAATTTCTTTCAGAGTTCAATATAGGACTCTCGTTTAAAGTATTTATATAATGGAAGATGACTAATGTCTGAAATGCAGCAAGATACTTAGATACCTACATCCAGAACCTCAACCTGAGCTACAAATTTTCTCAAAACTCGCTAAGATACTTAGGAAATTATGGAACTGTTAGTTTAACATGTATGAAGAAAAGAAAGAGGAAACGTATGTACTTGTAATTATGTTATCAGATTGCCCCAAAAACAACATTATATTTTTCTCCCAAGCATAGAAGTCCAGGAAGATATATGATGCAAGTTTTTAACTTGATAAAATACCTTGGTAAAGTGGAACCAAGTAAACTTTTTAGCTGCATGCAGACCTTAAGGACAAGGAATTAAATTTGCAAATTAAGGACATCAAAAGAAGACGATAAGAGGGAGAAATAGTTTTGCAAAACAATGCAGAACAAATCACTGGCATGAGTTGTGGAACAAGAGCTCCCAATCAGTTTCTGAAAAGATCTGGGTAAATTCCTGTCAACAAAT
The DNA here is from genome assembly GCF_004010195.1 of Chiloscyllium plagiosum. Lineage (NCBI taxonomy): Eukaryota > Metazoa > Chordata > Chondrichthyes > Orectolobiformes > Hemiscylliidae > Chiloscyllium > Chiloscyllium plagiosum. The sequence continues at coordinate 45,880,947 of NC_057710.1, read as the reverse complement.
GAAATTTGGTGAGTAAGAAATTTGTGGGCAAGTAATTGGGGACTTATTAGTAAAGTGAAACTGCTTTGCTGAAAGGCATAAACTTTAAACTTGGTTAGGTGTGCAAAATGGAGTGTCTCAGATTAGCCACCCCATATATTCTCCGACTGATCTACATTGCTATTGAAGTCACCCCAGTCAAAAAGGGTTCTGCTATTGTTCCTTTCCTGTGCTATTATGAAGAATAGAAACTCCAAAAAATTGTGGTTTGGAATTGTTTGAAAGCATGATTCAGGAATCTACTAACATTCACCTGGAGAAATAGACACTATAATTTCAGAAACATCAACCATGGTTCATGAACCTGTTAGATGAGAAATACATAAAATAAATTTAGACACAAGCTAGTAGATATTATTCATACTGACTTTCATATGTTTTTTGATAATGTTCCATATGTAAAGCTTTAAAGGTCACTAAGGATCACGGATAGAAGAGCAAATTTGAAGAATCCCTACAGTGCAGAAAGAGACCATTTGGCCCATTGAGTCTGGACCAACCCTCTGAAGAGCATCCCACCCTGACCCACCACTGTCCCCATCCTATCTTCATAACCCTGAATACATTTGCTAATCCACCTAACTTGTACATCCCTAGACACATTATGGGGCAATTTAGCATTAGCCAATCCACCTGATCTGCACGTCTTTGAATTAGTTCACTAGATTTAGAATTGACTTTGCTGTCAATATCAGAAAATGCCATTAAACAGAAATCTGATGGAAAGAACAGACTTTATTGTTTAAAATAGCCATTTCATGCTGTCTATGACCTTAAACTGCTAAACAAGCAGCCTCTTGTGTCCTTCAGTGTTGTTTCTCCATTGCTTAACAGAGTTTTTTATGTTGTTTTCTCTTCCTAACATGACGGCAATTAAAGGTCTGAAAATTACTGGTGCTGCACCTATAATGTACAAACAATGGTCTAAGCATTGATTGATGCTGACTAAATTAAAATGGCATAACAAACCAGCCTATAGGAATTACCTGTTGAGCTGAGTTTGAGAGGCCTTTATAAGTCACCTAATCATTGAAGCTTATGATTGTGTTAAGCTGAAATGTAGTGTTTGAGTTGGGCCAGCTCCCACATCATAGCACCTAATCCCTCTGGATTGTAGACTCTACTTCACAGTCCCTCATAGGTAGTGGCACAGTATTCGTGTCACCGGACTAGTAATGCAAAACCCCAGGCTAATGTTTTGGGGCTACATTTGACTCCCAGCACAGGAAATTGTGAAATTTTGAATTCACTTAAATTTGGAAATAAAAGCTAATCAAATGCTGACCATGTAACCCCTGCAAACTGTGGTTAAAACCCTAACTGGTTCATTAATGTCCTTCGGAGAAGGGGAAATCTACCAAATTTACCTGATCTGGCCTATATATGACTGCAGACTCCCAGGAATCTCGCTGAATCCTTCATGCCCTCCAAAATGTCCTGGAGCAAGCCATTCAGTTGCATCAAAATGTTTCGAAGTATAAACAGGACAAACAACCTGGCATTGACCTGGGCACCAGAAATGACAACAGGAATGCAGGTCCGTTGACCTTGCAGAGTCCTCCTTACCAACATGTTTTGGCTTGTGACAGAATTGGGAGAACAGTCTCACAGAATAGTCAAACTAAACCTGAGATTATTCCTGATGAAGGGCTTTTGCCCAAAACGTCGATTTTGCTGCTCCTCGGATGCTGCCTGAACTGCTGTGCTCTTCCAGCATCACCAATCCAAAATTTACCTAAACCTGAGATAAACACACTCACAGATTACACGCAATGTCCCAGACATCTCCATCACCATCACTATCACCATCACAATCTCGGGCATAGCCTGACAAACCTGTAGAGAGACCTAACAGAGTTGATGGCACACTAGTGCATAGTCAGGAAGGAGTTGTCTTCAACATTGACTTCAGAACTTTCTGATTACCATCTACTGCCAACCTCTTGTTGATGGAATGTATGGAATGTATGGAATCCACGTGATATAAACTGACCACTCTCAGTGGTCAGTTTATATCACACGGATTCCATACATTCACTCCACATATCAAATAACTGCTAATGACATTCGATACCGCAAAGGCTTTGGGCCCAAACAACATTCTAGCAATAATACCAAAGATTTATATCAAGCAGTGCTACTCTACTACAACAGCAACACTAAAACCTACCTAACAACATGGACATTTACACAATCAAGTCCTAAATGCTCAGATACTGGAACAGTGCATGTCACGGACAATCTCCAGACCTGAGCTGATATGTAGCTTTAACATTCATGTCACAGAAGTGCCAAGAAAACAGCATTTCCAACAAAAAAGGATCTAACCATTTCTCCTTGATGTTCAATGGCATCACCATTGCTGAATCCCACATTATTATCATTCAGGGTTTACCACAGCCCAGAGACTGAACAGGACCTGCCATATAAATGCTACAGCTTTGAGAGCCCCATTTCCTATCCACCATCTACAGGGCACAAATCAGTTGTGATGGAATACTCTCCACTTACTTGGATGAGTGCAGCAACAAAAGCCTGACACCATCCAGGACAAAGCAGGAAGACAGAGAGGACTGCAGATACTGGAGAGCAGAGTCAAATAGTGTGGTGCTGGAAAAGCACAGCCAGTCAGGCAGTATCTGAAGAGCAGGAGAGTCGATGTTTCGAGCATAAGCTCTTCATCAGGAATCATCACATTCCTGATGAACAGCTTATGCTCGAAACGTCGACTCTCCTGCTCCTCGGATACTGCCTGACCGACTGTGCTCTTCCATCACCACACCATCCAGGGCAAAGCAGCTTACTTGATTGCCACTCCATCCACTGACTTCAATATTCACTCTCTCCAGCACTGACACACAGTGGCAACGTTGTGTTCTATCTACAAGATGTTGTTTCTCCATTGCTTGACAGAGTTTTTTATGTTGCTTTCTCTTCCTAACATGACGGCAATTAAAGGTCTGAAAATTACTGATGCTGCACCTATAATGTACAAACAATGGTCTAAGCATTGATTGATGCTGACTAAATTAAAATGGCATAACAAACCAGCCTATAGGAATTACCTGTTGAGCTGAGTTTGAGAGGCCTTTATAAGTCACCTAATCATTGAAGCTTATGATTGTGTTAAGCTGAAATGTAGTGTTTGAGTTGGGCCAGCTCCCACATCATAGCACCTAATCCCTCTGGATTGTAGACTCTACTTCACAGTCCCTCATAGGTAGTGGCACAGTATTCGTGTCACCGGACTAGTAATGCAAAACCCCAGGCAAAACTCCAGGCATTGGAGTAATGCAAAACTCCAACGATATCCCAACAGCACTTTCCAAACCTGCACTCATTACCACCTTGAAGGACAGGGCAACAGATACATGGGAACAGGACATCCTGTAAGTTCCCTTTTAAGTCACACACTACCCTAATGGAGGAGTATCTCACGGTCATTCATTCAAAGTCCTGTATGGCCCTTCCTAACACCACTGTAAATCAACCTGCACTTCAATGACTATAGCTGGTCAAGAAGGCAGCTCATTGTCACTTTCTCCAGAGTAATTAAGAATGGATAATAAATGCTGGCCTAGCTAGCAATGCCCAAATCCCATAAAGGAATGTAAAAAGTTCTTCCATTACGGACCACATGTCATTGTCTCGCCAAATCATTCCTGATCCCAACAAACTCTGGTACTATCTATTTTTTAATTTCTTAAATATTAATCCATGAATATTCACCAAAAAAGTCTCAATTTTAAAACATGCCGTCTTGTTTTTGAAATGCTCCATCACCTTGCTTCTCACTATCTATGTAATTTCTTTCAGATCCACAAACCTCTGAGATACCCATGCTCTTCTCATTCTAGCCTCCTGAGTGTCCTGAATTTATTCAGTTGATAAACAGTGCCAATGTCTTCAGTTGCCAAGATCCTAAGTGCTGGAATTCACTCCCTAAGTCCATCTACTTCACTTTCCCCTTTTAAGACATTCCTTACAATGTACCTTTTTGACCAAGCTTTTGGTACTTTCACCTAATAATGTGGTTTGGTGTAAAAGAGTTTTAGTGACCTTTAGACCTGCACTGGCTGCACTGGCTCAGTTTACCATGAAGGACTGTCCTTCTGAACCTATGCCCTCAGATTAAACCAGTCATCTCCCTCTAATGAGATAGCAGCTTTGTGGTCAGGCAGATTATGGTGACTTTATTTTATTACACTTCTTTGAACCAGATATTTAAATGTAAACCTCCAAGGATCGCCATTGTTGAATATTTTCTCTTTCACTTGCCGTACAAGTTGTTGAACCCTTACTTTGGGTTAACTGTTGGAATGGACAGATAATTTCTCTAATCTTCACAGTTTTTAAATTGCTTATTTATTTTATTCACCACCATATTCCACAGCCCACAGTTCTGAAATTAGCTAGTCACTGCCTCGGTCAACAAGGATTTTGTATTGACTATCAGGAAGTCCTGCTCTCTGACTTACACAACACCCAAAACATTTTCCATCTGTCTACCTTAGTGACCCAACTGAGTTTGGCAATGTATTGAGTGGACAACTGTAGTGAAAATAAGCAATGGATGACAATCCTGATACCAACTGGTTAAAGAATCATGCTGTCATACTGCACAAGCAGCGTGCCTATATAGGGATATTTCTCAGATCATTCTCTTGTAATATTAACTACAAAATACTTTTTTATAACTTACTGGGTTCTCAAGGTGAAAGCAGCACTAGTGATAGAGGTAGGGAGGTTGAGGCCTTTGGTGATTTCGCGCCAGATCTTCTTATTGATGACTTCCACTAAGCCACCTTTTTCAGTGACCAGCTTGTACAGACTGTACAGATCTAACACCTGCTTGGCCATGATGGGAATCCGATTCACTGGAGTCCCTGTGTAAATGAAAAAAATATCCACAATCAATTGCATTAGCTTCAACATATCGACAGACATCCCACTGTTATAGGCCAATTAATTTGACCAAGTAAAACACCTAATTGCTCACTTTCTGTCAAAAAGGAAAAATATTTACTCCTCTTCTCGGGGTATTGACGTTACAAAGATAATTAATATAACAATTACTACTGTATTGTGTTCAACATAATTTAAAGAGAAGCTAGATCTAGAATATTTAGCTCCAACTTGTTTTTTTTACGGAGGAGCTGGAGAGCATGGCATTGACCCAAACTCAATGACAACACTCATGTGAAGATGGAAAAGAGTGAGATTAAACAAAGAAGTGTTTAGGTGACACCAAACTTAGAGTTTTAAGAAAATTGCGGGGCGAATGAAAAGTAACCCATACTAACCCTTCCAGGTATTCAGTTACATCTATTATTTTGCTATTTTTATACATTCCCATTTAGCTAATTATCTTCCTGAAACTCCTCCAGACTTTATTTCAAATAACCTATGGAACTGTTTGCCTTGGAGTAATATAAACCAATAGAATGGATCTATTTAGTCTGATCAAATGCATCGATTTCACTCCTGCTATTACCAAAATTAGTCTGGTTTAATTGTGTGACATGAGTGAAAACTAACTGTCTGTAAAGATGATCACTCTGGTAAAAAGTAAAAATAATAAACTGAAAATGAGCAAGATTAAGTATTCAGTAATGAGTAGATATTCAGTGATGCTCGTAGATAGACCTAAATGTAGCAGTCTAGATTTTATTCAAAGTCCAGGGCACCTTTATCTAAAGAAAATGGCGACAGCAGGTGGTTAAATGATTTAACAGAGGCACTGAAACCAAATGTGTTCATTGGAGACCAATCAGTGCAATCCCAGATGTCATTGCATTTTGGCTCAGTACTTAGCACTGTTGCCTCACAGCACTAGAGACGTCAGGCGACTGTCTGTGTGGAGTTTGCACATTCTCACCGTGCCTGCCTGGATTTCCTCTGGTTATTCCAGTTTCCTCCCACAATCCAGAGATGTGCAGGTTGGGTAATTGGCCATGCTAAATAATAGGAGAAAGTGAGGTCTGCAGATGCTGGAGATCAGATTGTTCAGTCTTCAGGAATGAGGCCTCATTCCTGAAGAAGGGCTAATGCCCGAAACGTCGATTCTCCTGTTCCCTAGATGCTGCCTGACCTGCTGCGCTTTTCCAGCAACACATTTCCATGCTAAATAATATTGCGGGATGTGCAGGCTAGGTGGATTAGTCATGGGAAACACAGGGATACAGGAATGGGGTAGGTCTGGGGGGATGGATGTTCTTCAGAGGGTTGGTGTGGATTTGATGGGATGAATGGCATGCTTCCACTCTATAGGAATTCTATGCAGTTCCTCAACCCAACCACCACCAACAGTGATTTCCCACTTCTCTCACCACAACTGCATCACTCTCTAGGTTAAGTTTGGGAATGCGAATGAGTTTACAATGTTTAGCCACATTCAAAATATTGTCAAATCTTCCAATGATGAAACAGTTCTGTCAATCCGCAGCTTAAATTGAACACCAAGCATGAGCTTGGAAATAAGATGAAATGAAGTTTAGACCCAGAATTCATTAACCTCAACATAACTGCCCTGGAATCATCCACAAACATTTAACAGGATCAACTATTTGCATTCCTTGATTATAAATGCTGGATAAAGGCTGCATGATCTGTATCTGTGGACTCATCTTCCCTTCTTCAAAAACTGAAGGGTGAAGAATAGAGGCCAGAAAAAGTGCTGAAATGAGGAAATAGGGCTTACCGCCCTGAAGTGCATTCTGTCTTCTTGCATTTGCCAGTGTTTTCAACCACGACTCTACACAAGTACATGTGAATAGTTGAGAGATGTCAAAATCTGGGTCCTCAGCCCAAACCTATCCCACTGAAATGCTGCCTCTCCCTGAAGTGCCATGTGAACATGACAGCAAACATAAGGTAATGACTCTAGAAAAGACAAGCCTGGGAAATGCAGCAAGTAGAGATAAAGAACCTTGTTGCAGTCTCATTTATTTCTAATTGCTTATCAGATGAAGGTCTTAGTGTTAGCTGGTGCTCCAGGAAAGAGTCTACTGCAGCACGCCCTTGGTTTTATTTTTGGGAGTGGGTTTCCACTTGTTGATTAGGATCCTGTTTGTAGCTACTCTGTTTATATTTGGATCAAGGCAGATACTCCATCCTCAGTCTTTGGCAGCAGGATCATGAAACTCTCATCTTAAATCCAAAGGTACAATTAACATTTTTCTAAATTATTGATGCCCTGAACGCATTCTGTCTAATTTGTGCAAAACTTTGGCACAGCAATTTCAACCAGGATCCAAAGTATATTGCTTCAGCTTTTGAACAAAACCATCACATTTGCTGGGGTTGTTAAATGCTCAAACCGCACTGCAGATATCATGAGATATGGGATGATGTATCAATATAGAAGGCAGATTATTGAACCTGATAATGTGTGTGTAAGTGGTTCTTTTGTATGCTTGGCCTTTCTAATTAACCCGAGGTTAGCCAAGAGAGCAGTGTAGTAAGCTGTGGATTTATGATAATAGCATAAAGACTAGTTCATTAAATATATGCCTGGCTGTATAAATCTTAGTGCACACAAGTGTTTCCTTCAAGGAGAACTTAGAAATTACATTGGCATGGGATTTGTATTCAAAAATGTTGCATCTTTCCCAGTGAATCAAATAAAGACAGAAACATTTGGTGTTTCAAAATTATCTACTTCATGGTTTTAATTTCATTCTGGTCTTCAGAGAATTTAACACTCCCAACATTGATTGGTGTATAAATTCAACCTTTGGACATATCCCCAGAATTCAAGGTGCTGATTTTTTTGTAAGTATCCATTTTTAAAGGGGTGCAAGGGCCGAGTGCTGTACATCAACATATTATTTTCACTCCTGTAGCTGGATTCAAATTCATGTCGAGCCAATTACCCTGGAGTCACAACTTGAGTTTCCATCTTGCACTCATCAGGATAAATACAAGAATACCAAATTTCAAACAATCACAGCAATTTCTTATTTTTGTTCATTCATGGGATGCGAGCATTGCTATTTGGGGCAGCATTTTTTGTTTGTCCCTAGTTTCCTTTGAAAAGGTAATGGCCCAGTCAGCAACAGCCGCATCCCATGAAAGAATAAAACAAAACTACAGGAGAAAGAAGTGCTGATTGATTGGTAAATTAATTCTGATTGGTGAGGTTTTTCTACGGAGACAGCAACAGGCAGCTGTGACTGCAGTTGGTGCCAGTTGAGGATTTCCTGAACAAAGCAAATCATCTGCCATGATATCCCTTATGGAGAACTGCTCCTTGAACATCCTGGGTAGGTTTTCTTCTGCTCAGAATGTTTTTCCTACTTCTCCCTCTTCCATCTGTTTGTCCTGCTGTGCCTCTAACACTCAATGCCATGTACTGATCCAAGGTAAACTCCTGTCCTTATATTTGGGAGCAAGTACTCTGTGCAGAGTTAGATCTAAATCGTTCAGCATGTGTCCTATATCTCCCTGCAGACTAGAACATCTTTAAATTAACCATGACTACAGTTGAACCAAGAGCCAAAATCAACCAGCAATTAACCAGAAAAGTAGTTTGTAATCCCTTCAAACAGCCTTACTAGAGGTTCCTTTCTGCTGCTGAAAACATGTTCAATCTTACATGATGAGAAGACAGTTTTATCTGGAGAACTGAGTTGAAAAATATCGGTACAGTTACGCAGCCAGACAAACATCTCCACAAAGTGGAATTCAGTTTGACTTAAACAAGAACAGTGCAATAGTATAACAGCTTCCATTATGTAAGCAAACAGGCAGTTACAGTATTAAGTACTGAGGAGCCCAATTGCATGCTCAACCTGTTTTTTATGAAATTAACCCATTTCAGCATTTAAACCCATTTGTTTAAAATCAGTTATATTTTGTTACAAAACTCTATAAAAGAGAGGCAGCTATTTAAGCTAATTATATTTTTGGCAAGAAGTTGGATGTGCAATTATTTATATTTCAATATTTTTTGAATATTGAAAATTAAACTCAGTCTTCTTGAGAAAAACCAACAGATCCCATTTTTAATCTACAATAATGTACTTTTGGGCCAGATTTTCATGCAGTCAGGGAGAATCCATGGGCCTTTAGAAATGGTGAGGGGGTGTTAATGTGGGTATATTGTCCATATTTTCTACAAATCCAATTTTAAACCTCTGGTTCATCAGCCCAACCTCCACCTCTGCCTTGCCCATCCCCTCAACTCCCAAATCCCCAGGCTGAATTTTGGATATGTGACTGTGGAGCAGTGTGGCAGTGTGGTGTCTTCTAACCAGCCTTGGCATTTGGCCTTTCCATTGTCACCTAGGATCTTTTTTCAGGATTGTGGGCCTGGTTCAATTGTGCCCCATATCCTTGGAGACAAAATTGGATTTGGGGTCTTTAAACTGAGGGGGATGTGGAAAGAGAAATTTCCAAACTCAACCTCCCTGCCTTGGGAGCAAAGATCTGAACTTATGTCTCTTTGCAAAATGAATCAATTGGGAATAATTTTTTTCTATGAATGCCATGATCTACAAGCAGGGACGAGCAAGGGTCCAAATCAGAACTCTTTGTTGGCAATGTCTTGTTTAACTCCTTCACCTTTATTAGCTTCAGCACAAAAGTATTAGGTAAATCCAATTTAATGTGTAAAAGCAAGTGGTATAAAATTGATGAAAAACTGGTGTATTTTTACTCAATTGAAACAATGTTTTTTAACTCAAACTGACACATTTTTATTTTAACCAATTCACTTATATTGCTAACTCTATGCTGATGTTTTTTTAAAAAAGTGATTTCAAAAAAATACAGTTTGCATTTCATATTTCTCATGGAATTGCTACAGTGCAAAAGAAAGCCATTTGGCCCATTGTATCAGCATTGGCTCTTTGAATGAGCAATTCTGCCATGTTCACAATATAATCCTATACATGATTCGGAGATGCCGGTGTTGGACAGGGGTGTACCAAGTTAAAAATCACACAACAACAGGTTATAGTCCAACAGGTTTAATTGGAAGCACACTAGCTTTCGGAGCGACACTCCTTCATCAGGTGATGAAGGACAATAATCCTATACATGATTCGGAGATGCCGGTGTTGGACTGGGTGTACAAAGTTAAAAATCACACAACACCCGGTTATAGTCCAACAGGTTTAATTGGAAGCACACTCGCTTTCGGAGCAACGCTTCTTCATCAGGTGATGAAGGACAATCACCTGATGAAGGAGCGTCGCTCCGAAAGCTAGTGTGCTTCCAATTAAACCTGTTGGACTATAACCTGTTGTTGTGTGATTTTTAACTTAATTCTATACATTCTTCCTTTACAGGGAACAGTCCAAATTTGCTTTAAATGATTTGGTTAAACCTGCCTCCATCAGAAGCTCAGATGTTAAAGTTCTGAATTGGAGTTAGGCAAGTTTTGATGGTACAAGCCAGCAACTTTCAAAAGTTGATAGGAGTAGACTGTCCACAGGAAAAGGGACTTCTGGCAAGTGGGAGGCTTTCAAAAGCGAGATAATAAGAGTTCAGAGACAAGATTTTCCTGTCAGACTGAAGGGGTAGGGCTGGTAGGAGTTTGCAACAATGCATGAATAGAAATATCGAGGTTTTGGTCAAGTATAAGAAAGCAGCAGATATCAGGTACAGACAACTGGGATCAACTGAATCTCTTGAACAGTAGAAGGGGAGTAGGGGCATTCTTAAAAATGAAAATCAAGAGGACAAAAAGGGGATATGAGGTAGCCTTGGCAGATAAGGTTAAGGATAATCCAAAGTAATTCTACATGTATGTTAAGGGCAATAGAGCAACTAGGGTGAGAATAGGGCCCTTTAAAGATCAACAAGGTTGTTTTCATGTGGAACCACAGGAGATGGGTGAAATACTAACCGAATATTTTGCTTCAATATTTATTGTGGAGAAAGACATGGAAGCTAGGGAACATGGGAAATAAATATTGATGTCTTGAAAATAATCCACATTACAGAAGAGGAGGTGCTCGAAGTCTTAAAAAGCATAAAGGTAGATAAATCATCGAGACCTGCTCAAGTTTCACACCAGAGATTAGTAAGGAAAATTAAGGCTCATTGTATCTGAGGTAATGTATTGACATGGATAGAGAACTGGTTGGCAGCCAGGAAGCACAGAGTTGGAATAAACAAGTTCTTTTCAGAGTGCTAGGCAGGGATGAGTGGGGTGTCGCAGTGTTCAGTGCTGGGACCCCAGCTGTTCACAGTACACATTAACGATTTGGACGAAGAAATTGACTGCAACATCTCCAAATTTGCAGATGACAGTAAGCTGGATGGCAGTGTGTGCTGTGAGGAGGATGCTAAGAGGCTGCAGGATGACTTGGACAGACTGGCTGAGTGGACAAATACCTGGCAAATGCAACATAATGTGGATAAAATTGAGGTTATCCACTTTGGTCACAAAATAGGAAGGCAAATTCTTATCTGAATGATGGCAGTTTAGAAACGGTGAAGTGCAATGAGACCTGGGTGTCATGGTGGAACAGTCACTGAAGGCTGGCATACAGGTGCAGCAGGCAGTGAGGAAAGCTAATGGCATACTGGCCTTCATAGCGAGAAGATTTGAGTATCGGAGTAAGGATGTCGTGCTGCAGTTATACCGGACCTTGGTGAGGCCTCAGCTTGAGTAGTGTTTTGGTCTCCTAGTGTGAGAAAGGACATTCTTGCTATTGAGGGAGTTCCCGTTCACCAGACTGATTCCCAGGATGGCAGGACTGACATATGAGGAAATACTGGATTGACTGGGCTTGTACTGACTGGAATTTAGAAGAATGAGGGGGGAATCTCATAGAAACAGAAAAAATCCTGATGGGACTCGACAGGCTGGATGTGCAAAGAATGTTTCCAATATCGGGGAAATCCAGAATTAGGGGTGATAGACTAAGAATAAGGGGTAAGTCATTCAGGACTGAAATAAGAAATAATTTCTTCACTCAGAGAGTTGTGAACCTGTGGAATTCTCTTCCACAGGAAGCAGTTGGAGCCAGTCCATCAGATATATTTGAGGGGGAGCTAGACATGGTCCTTGCAGCTAAAGGGATCAAGGCGTATGTGGAGACGACGGGAATGGGATACTGAGATTGCATGATCAGTCATAAGGCTCGAAAGGCTGAATGGGCCTACCTCTGCGCCTATTTTCTAGGTTTCTATGTTTCTAAGTGTATTCAAGGACATTTTACGAAGTGAGGGCCCCTAGCAGAGATACAACCACAGGCGAGGTGCCAGAGGACTGGAGGTGGCTAATCAGGCTATTCTTGATGAAGGGCTTTTGCACGAAATGTCGATTTTCTTGCTCCTCGGGTTGCCTGACCTGCTGTACTTTTCCAGCACCACTCTAATCTAGACTCTGGTTTCCAGCATCTGCAGTCCTTGTTTTTACCTGGAGGTGGCTAATGCTGTGCGCAGGAGAAGTTGTTGGGAGGGATTGTGAGAGACGGGATTCACCTGCATTTGGAAAGGCAAGACAGATTAGTAATAGTCAGCAAAGTTTCATGCATGGGAACTCATGTCTTACAAACTTGATTGAGTGTTTTGAGAATGTGACCAAGAAGATAGATGAAGGCAGAATGGTAGACGTTGTCTACTTGGACTTTAGCAAGGCCTTTGACAAGATTCTACATAGTAGACCACTTAGTAATGTTATATCACCTGGGATTCAGGGAGAGCTTGCCAAATGGATGCAAAATTAGTTTGATGGTAGGAGATAGAGGGTGGTTGTGAAGGGTTGTTTTCAGACAGGGAAGCCTGTGTTCCCCAAGGATCGCTGCTGGGTTAACTGTTGTTTGCCATTTATACAAATGATCTGGATCAGAACTTAAGAAGCATTGTTAGTAACTTTGCAGATATCACCAAAACTTTAGTGTTCATCCCAGAATGCACCAAGTCTGCTTATTTGAACAGCTTCTTATTTTTATACTTTGAAAACTTGTTCTGAATAAGTGGTTCCAACTTCAAGTGAGATACATGACGCTGCAATCGATCTGAGTCTTGTCAATATTGCACCATTTCCTCGGATTTTCTTTACTGTTACTCAGTAAAGATCCATTACCCTCGCAGAGCAAAATCTTAATAACTATCAAATGGCCCATCAATTAAATTTGATTATTGATATCATTGCTGCCTTTGTAATATATAGCTCAGTTTACAATTAATTTCTATCTGCTAAAGAAAATCAACACTAAGTTTAAACCAATGCATTTCTGATCTAACACATCTTTGATAATGCTGACAATCTGGGTTCAAGTAATTAATAAATCAATATACAGTAATTTAATTAAAACTAAACAAACAATGATTCTTCATAGCCATGATGAAATTTGATTTCTTTACATTAAAATGCATTACAACTTCAGCACAGATGGGGCACCCATGAACTGTATGCCATCTCAGATGGATCACTGTCCCTAGTTTCCACTGAAGGAGAAAGTATTTTGCCCACGTAGTGAGACTGAAAATGGCTAGTTCTGTATAATTCCCATGCATTTGCTGGCGGTGTGGTCTGCACAATATTGGCAGAGGTCAAAATGTCATCCTGTTTGCTAAGAAAATGTGTTAAAAACATGGTTAAGTATGGCGGTTACTAGAACCACTTTGTGTGATTATAAAACAATTTGTGAGGATGTATTTTACTTCCATATTTTCAAATCTTTGGAAAGAAATAAATGGGAGAAGGGTGTTTCTAAGTTCATGCAAAGCATTATAGACAAACTCTGCAAATGTGTAAACATGTGCAAAGTTAATACTCTCCTTAAACTACTTTATCCAATGTCCTTAGATTTGCACTATTTTGTCATTTGTGACTATCAGTAATGGTGAATTAGTGCATGTATCAAAATATTTGACCATCCTTCAGTGATTCAGAGTTACAAGTTTGCAGTTATCATCATAATTAGAAGTAGCTCTGCAAGATACAAAAACACACCCCTTAATAGAAGCCATGGGGACATGGTTTCACAGAATTCACAACAGATCAAATACTAAACTACACTAAATCATGAATGTTAATCTTGCATCATCTTTCCAGGCTGCAGCTGGAAGCTGCTATCTCACTTGGTACCATTAAACTCCCAAAACAAAACATTTTAACAACTTAAAATAAATGAAGGCAAGGGCCAGATTAATGAGCCCAAAAGAACTGTCGATATCTTAGACTACACAGCAATCTCTTAAATATTGCTCCATGAGAAACAAATGTAGTATATAGCAAAGTAAAGGAAGATTCTGTGAGATAGCTAGCCACATTACTCAAAAACACAAAACATACTGACTGGAGGTTTTGTCTTGATATAATTGAATATATTGAAATTTTCATCCTTACGAGGAAGGAACCATTATCTGTCTAGCAGTCTTAACAAAGGCATGAAAACCAAGCTGGAACAAGTACCTGCAACTTAATTGTAACATTTTTTTTTGAAAAAGAATTGTGGCTGAGTGTTTTGTTTGGTTTTAAAAATGGAGTCAGGCTACATTGCCTGCGTCTGATAAAGGAGATTTATCCGTTTTCAATATTCAATCAGATGTATTTTACCTGAAATGCACCGACAATAAAAAGCAAAAGAATTCCATGACCGGTATAACTTTTGTCAGCAGCTGCTGGCAGTGATGGGTCATGTATCATTCTTAAGAGAGAGTAATCACAGATAACACTGAAATTTTCTTGTCAGCACAAAGGCAAGTGAAGCAAAGCTTGCACCCCAAATTAACCCTTTTCTGCCCTTGCAATTTTAACACGGTTCTCCCGACACTTTTCAGATGATGTAGTCACTGTGACATCACTAGCAAAACAAATAAATAAATTTGGAGGCACGGAGTTTGAATCAAAAATACATAATGCCGAATTATGAGTAAAGTAAATGACATTTGATGCCACTTGTCACCTTTTGAAAAGTCAGCCAGCTTAGTGTCTTCCATAACGATTTTGCACTCGATATTCATATATGTTGATGCTAGTTCAGGAAAACAAGAGCAACTTACATTCACAAAGCAAAAACAGAGAGTGCTGGAGAAACACAGCATGTCTGGCAGCATCTGTTGAGAAAAGAACAGAGTTAACGCTTCAAATCCAGCGACGAACAACCTGAAACGTTAACTCGGTTTTTCTTTCAACAGGTGATGCCTGCTGAGTTTCGCCAGCAATTTCTGTTTTGTTTCAGGTTTCCAGCATCTGCAGTTCTTTGTGTTTGCATTCAAATATTGTGTTTAATATAATAAAACATTCCCGAACGCATCAAGTAAAACTCCCTCAGCTGCGTCAGGAGACATCGGGCCACATGACAAAAAGCTTGTTCAAAGGGGTAAATTTTTCAGCAGTACATTAAAAAGCGGAGGATGAGTTGGAAAAGTAGAGAGGTTTAAGTCAGGAATTCCAGAGCTTAGGACCTTAGCAACTGAAAGCATGACTGCTAAATATTGAGCAATTAAAATCAGGATTGTTCAAGAGTTCAGAATTAGAGGAGGTGAGATATCTCAGAGGATAGTGGGAATAGAAGAGATGACAGAAACAAGGAGGGGTGAATTCATAGATGGATTTGAAAACAAGAATGAGAATGTAAAAATCAAGATGGACATCTCCTATAGCATTCCAGAAAGAAGTGGGGACTTTGACTTTTGGATAACTAACTAGGTGGTTGCCCCCCCATAACAGAGAGGTGACTACCATTTAATTCAGAAACTGACCTCATTTAAATTTGGCAGGCAATCCAAAGAACGTCCAGGTTTGGGGTAGGAATGGGGGGGGGGAGGAATCAATCAAGTTCAATGCCATTTTGAGGAGGGCAGGGCATGCTCTGAGGTACTTCTGTATCTCCCTTCTCCAAATTAAATTCAGTCTTGTTTGTCTTATACATAAAAAAGGAATGCTTCAGGCAGTGTTTGACACTTCCTTTTTTGCTTTATTCAGCATGGTAGACAGGGCACCTCCTGGACAGATGAATTACTGAATGCTTAAGTGCTCATTTGCGTCTTTTGTTTCTATTCACATGGTGTGGGTGTCACTGTTCAGGCCAGCATTTATTGCCCATTCCTAATTACCCAGAGGCAGTTAAGAATTAACCACATTACTGTGGGTCAGCAGTCACATTTAGGTCAGGCCAGCAGGTTCCTTGCTTAAAGGATATGAGTGAACAAATCATGACAATCAACAATGGCTTCATGGTCATCATTAAACTTCTAATTTCCCATTTTCTTTGAGTTCAAGTCCACCATCTACCATGATGGGATTTGAACCCAGCACTGCAGAACATTAGCTGGCTCTCTATGTTATTATATCAGCAATAACACCACTGGGCCATCTCCTCCATTCCACCAAAGAAAACACAGCAATAACACCAATGAATGTCTTGGCTACTGTGTAGTTAGTGGCAAGAAAGGGAACAAAGAATTGAATCCAAGTTTTAGTAAATGGTTCAGTTCTTATTTTAAAGTGAGATCACCTGTCCCTGTAATTCGATAATATTTTGATTTGATACTGAGTTAAGTTGCAGAAGTATCAGCAATTTGGGAAGCTGAGTTGGCAGGGACACTAAGAAGAATTATACTGCATAAAATAAGAAGCTAAAAGGCACAAACTTGAGATGTTAGAGTATCAGCTTAAAATCTGCCCTAAGATGTTCTATAGTGTTTCACACACTGCATTGCAGGCTCTACAGGAACAGATATTACTGCAAACTGGAGTTATCAAGCACATTGAAGTTGAATGATTCAATCATTTAATATAGAGTAAATAAATTTATAGACTCAAGGCATGAGCATCTACAATATGAAACATTTTTGTCAATGATTTATCATAGTTCTTTTTATCTCAGTGAAGATGCAGTTAATAGCCAGGCACATAAAACAGAAAACAGTCTGCCAGAATTTTGGTACACTAGGTGCAGAATATCAATGTTTCAGCTGTCATTACATCCTAGTTCAACTCTGCAGACATGACTGCTTGTTACTTTGCCATCAAATCTGTGAAGCGCTATTTAAGCCTACACCACTGTAATTCCACAGTCTGCCACTGCTTCTGTTCACAAATCTAACTATTATGTAGTACATCAGTTTACAGTTTGTAGCACAGTGGCGAAATATAGTTTATTTTACTGCTTTCAGATGGTAAGGTGAGAAAATGTGATGTATCTTGAAACTGAGATAAAACAAGTTCATTCTGTTTGATGACTGGACTAACTGTAAATTATCTAGATACTGGGCAGGTAAAGGCACACTCTGGGAAGCAATGGACCAACAATAGCAACAACTTGAGATAATTGAAAATGAGGGAAAAATGTGGTTGCCCCAGAGATGATGGGATTTATGTCCCAGTCATAATGGTGGGCAACTTGAAGTGGAATTTAGAGAAAATGCTGTTTCATAGATTACAGAACAGTACAGTACAGTTCAGGCCCTTTGGCACAAAGTGTTGTGCTGTGCATTGATCTTAATCTAAGACCAACTTAAACTACACATTCCTCAATATACAGCCATCCATGTGCTTGTCCAGCAGTCGCTTAAATGTTCCTCATGTCTCTGACTCTTCTACTACCGCTGCCAGTGCATTCCACACACCCACCACTCTCTGTGTAAAGAACCTACCTCTGACATCTCCCCTATATGTTCCTCCAATCACCTTAAAATTATGACCCCTCGTGACAGCCATTTCTGCCCTGGGGAAAAGTTTCTGGCTATCTACTCTATCTATGCCTCATTACCTTACACACCTCTATCAAGTCACCTCCCATCCTTCTCTCCAGTGTAAAAAGCCCTAGCTCACTCAACCTCTCTTCATATGACAAGCCCTCCAATTCAGACAGCATCCTGGTAAGTCTACTCTGCACCCTCCCTAAAGCATCTACATCCTTCCATTAATGAGGTGACCAGACATGCTCACAATATTCCAAGTGTGGTCAAACCAGGGTTTTATAGAGTTCCAGAAAAACCTCACAGCTCTTAAACTCAACCCCCCTGTTAATGAAAGCTGAAACACCATACGCCTTCTTTACAACCGCATCAACATGGGTGGCAACTTTGAAGGATCTATGTACATGGACCCCAAGATCCTGCTGTTCCTCCACACTGCTAGGAATCCTGTATTTAATCCTGTATTCAGCACTCAAATTTGACTTTCCAAAATGAATTATTCTGCAGTTGTCCAGGTTGAGGATGTAAGATTTGGGAGGTGCTGCTGAAGTAGTCTTGGCAACTTGCGGCAGTGCACCATAAACCATACCACAGCCATGGTATGCAAGTGGTGGAAGGAATGGATGTTTAAGAAAAGGATGAAGTGCTGATAAGAAACTTGCTTAAATTTTGGTTGGTGTGTGAATCTCATGCAGAACCTGCTTCTGGATCATAATTCAGGCTGGTCATACCTTGTGCAGGAACAGTAATTAACATGCTCTTTAGTCCAAAGAATTCTGGAACCAGAGATGTTAATGGGATCAGCTCCCAAGGCTATCAAGTAACTTTCAGAGTGATATGCTGTCCAAATATCAGACTTCAGAGATAGCACATAAGATCCAATAGTATGTATCAAACTTACGGTATTTTAATGGTTCAACTAAAAGGCTAAATAAACAGAATATATAAGGAACTACATTTACTCTAACTCATGAATAATCAATTTGATCACTCGATCGTGGCATATAAATTGTGACCTGAGGTACCTCAACATATATCCTCTGTTGTGTTGCAACCATCTATTTACAGTTCTATACAAATGTTGTCAATGAGTGCAGTGTTTCTGTAAATCATTTAAATGTTGGAATTTAAAAACATAAGGAAAATTTCTAATATTCAAAGCATGACATGTTTCTCCAATTATGACATTAATTTTACAAAAAACTCATGTGCTATATCCTTAACAAGATGAAATCAACAACAATGAAAACAAAAAATGTGTTACTTATTTTTGTCACGAACATCATCCAGTGCTTCTCGGTCATGTACAGTTCTGGATCAAAGACCTTTGTCTATGATACATTTTAAATCCAAATCTCAGCAGACTACTCACTACGCCAGAAGCAAAAAATTTCTATTTCCCATTCTATCTATCCTCTGAGTCTCTGAGGAAGATGAGCCAATTAGTGTTAGATTACTGGTTGCTTGGATCGTGGATTTAAACCAAATGGGAACTGAAGTAAGACTTAGCACATTGACCAGCAGAGAAAGCAGATATGCACCTGAAGTGCATGCACATTGGATTTATATTAAAATTAAAGGCACAAAGACAGTGTTCTCCTCTAACTGATTCACCAGCTTCTTCTATGCTGTTACGCTATTTTAAAATAACTTTGAAATAAAAGTTACCAGTTCTGCTCTCTTTATCTTTACTCCAAAACTGTGGAATATCTTTCTGTCCTCCCAGCATCCACAGATTGATTTTCAACATCAAAATTACATCTGAATTTATGTTGTCTTCTTGTTTTTTTTAAACCTCTGGTATTCTCCTTTAGTATTGTTCAACCTGGCACTGCCGGTTAAGAAAGTTCTAGCAATGATTTTAGAATTTTAACTTTAATACATAAATTTACTTTCAGACAAAGGAAATGAAATTCAAAGAAGAGTTATGAAAGGGCAAATTCAATAAAATGCACCTTTGGTTAACTTGTTAAATTCATTTTATTTCTTAATTATGTTTAGCTCACTGACAATAGCCATCAGTTTGGTATGAAATACAGTGGCAATCGTTTTGGAGTTGTAACCAGAGACAGTGAGAATGAATTCAATACATCCAGCAATGATTTGCCTACTGTTATCAAAGAATTTGTTTAACAAACTTTAAACAAGGGCAAGTAAACTATGAACTCTATCTGATTACCCTAGATATAATTAGATCAATTTGTATAATGAGCTAACGGAACAGGCTACAGGCCTTTTCAACAATAGGAAATAAAACTAATAACTTTGCCTGATCTGGCCTAGATATGATTAGATTTGCCCAATGTCTAATATTTTAAAGGAGCAGGGCACAGGGGGGACCCCACAACAGGAACAGAGAAGAGAACCATGCAACAGGCAGTCATCAGCAACCACAGAAAATCTTATATCAATGTAGGAGGTCGAGGATTGGCAGCTTAATGTTTCAGAGCGGAGGAGTTGCATTACTGATTAAGGAGACTGTCACAGATGTACTTGGATGCTCATCTAGCAAGGTAATTTGAAAGGTGTAATCACAATGGTAAGATTTTATATATAGGCCTCACAATAACCAACGGGAATCAGAAGAACAGATATGTAAGCAGATCATGGAAAAATATAAAAACAACTGATGAAGGCAAGCATGCTGTACACCTTCTTTATCACCTTATCCATTTAATTAATTAATATTCATTAAGAACAGGAAGACATGTGTTGTGTCAGGGTTTGTATGTGAAAGCTCCTGGATGCTACTATGATCCCAGGCTAATGCATCTGCAGGAAGTGGCTGAAGTTCAAGCAGCTTCAGCTGAGAATTTATGAGCTGGAGGCTGAACCACAGGCTTCCCAGCTACGGAGAATGAAAATAGCATTTTCTGGCTTCAATCAATAGATTATAAAGTTCTCATTTCCAAGTATACCCCTGCCCCGGTCATGTTTCTTTTACACAGTGAATGGTATGCCCAGATGGGTGCTGTGGAACAGAGACACCCAGGGGTGCAAATAGAGGGTTCCTTGAAAGTGGTGTCACAGGTAGACAGGATGGTGAAGAAGTCATTTGGCACACTTCCCTTCATCAGTCACAGCATTGAGTACAGAGTTGGGGTGTTATGTTACAATTCTACAAAACATTGGTAAGGCTATACTTGGGGGATGCAGCATACAGTTCTGGTCAATCTGCTATAGGAAGAATGCTATTAAACTGAAAAGCGTGCACAAAAGGTTTACAAGAATGTTACCGAGACTGGAAGGTTTGAGTTAAAAGGAGAGGCTGGACAGGCCGTGACTTTTATTCTCCAGAGTGTCGGAAGCTGAGGGATGACCTTATAGAGGTTTATAAAATCACGAGGGGCATAAATGAGGTAAATAACCAAGGTATTTTCCCCAGAGTAGGGGAATTCAAAACGAGAGGGCATAGGTTTAAGGTGTGAAGGGAAAGATTTAAACAGGACCTGAGGAGCAACTTTTTCATTCAGAGGGTGGTCTGTACATGGAATGAGCTGCCATAAGAAGTGGTAGAGGTGAGTACAATTATAACATTTACAAGACATTTGGACAGGTACATAGGTGCTAAAGGTTTAGAGGGATATGGATCAAATGCTGGCAAATGGGACTAGTTCAGTTTAGGAAACTTGGTCAGCATGGATGAGTTGGACTGAAGGGTCTGTTTCCGTAATTATGACTCTAAGACTCTACTTACATATTATTGTTGGGGCTGGGCAGGGGTTTGATTGTCTGCTTTGAATCTGGCATGGATGAAACACATGACTCTCCTTAAGTGTCTCCAAGCCAAACTACAAAATTAATTTTACAGAGGAGGGCAGTGAAGTTCAAAAATCGTCTATTGAAACCTCTCCCAGAATCTCACTGCCTGGACAAGGGGATATTGGTATCCAAGCTCAAATATTCTTACTATGGTTGCCCTATTAGTCCTGATTATTGTGACTTTGTTTCTTATATCTTTTCGTAGGACCTCCCAAGTTGGGGAAAAGGTGTTGTGACTAGTCGTGTTCGTGAGGACTGGAGATGCTGGAGATCAGAGTCTAGATTAAAGTGGTGCTGGAATTACATTCAAGCAGTTGTTTTTAAGTTGTGAAGTTGATAATTACTGTATTACTGAGTTAGAAAAGCACTGTAACCAACCCCAAGCGTGTTTGGAATAAACTACCAGCAGAAGTGGTAGATGCTGGTACAGTTTACAACATTCAATAAATATTTGGACAGGTACATGAATACAGCTTCAGGGGAATATGGGCCAGACACAGGTAAATAGGACTAGATTAGTTTGGGAAACTTGGTTGGGGTGGACGAGTTGAAACGAAGGGTCAGTTTCCATGGTATGTGACTCTATGACTCTAAATGAACAAGAAACAACCGTTAATTTGTTAGTGCAATCAGATATTATTCTTTATTTTTCAATGCGGTGGAAACTCCAGAGATAGCATGATAAATGACAGTCAAACAAATCTTAATACTACCTATGTAATCAGAAATATAGTTGTTCTCCTTTTGTCATAAAAAGAGAATGGATATTCTGGGGATGTATTCCATTTTCTCCTTCTTGCAGTCAGCTTGTTTGTTTCTAACTTCCTTTTATTGTGTCAATGCTTCTCTGCTGACCAGAAAAAAATATTGCTCAGTGGAACATAAGAGCAGAGCAGGTGTCCAAGCTATTTAGCCTCTTGGGCCTTTCCAGCATTTGCTGAGATTACAGCTAAACTGCAACCTAACTCCATACACCTGCCTTTGCTGCATATACCTTAATACCTTTGTTTAACAGTAACCTATGAATCACAGATTGAAATTTAACAATTAGAGTCATAGAGATGTACAGCATGGAAACAGACCCTTCGGTTCAACTCATCCATGCCAACCAGATATCCCAACCCAATCCAGTTCCACCTGCCAGCTCCTGGCCCATATCCCTCCAAACCCTTCCTATTCATATACCCATCCAAATGCCTCTTAAATGTTGCAATTGTACCAGCCTTCATCACTTCCTCTGGCAGCTCGTTCCATACAGGCACCACCCTCTGCATGAAAAAGTTGCCCCTCTGGTCTCTTTTATACCTTTCCCCTCTCACCCTAAACCTATGTTCTCTAGTTCTGGACTCCTCCACCCTTGGGAAGAGACTTTGTCTATTTACCCTATCCATGTCCCTCATGATTTTATAAACCTCTATAAGGTCACTCCTCAGCCTCTGATGCTCCAGGGAAAACAGCCCTAGCCTATTCAACCTCACCCTATAGCTCAAATCCTCCAACCCTGGCAATATCCTTGTAAATCTTTACTGAACCCTTTCAAGTTTGACAACATCCTTCCAATAGGAAGGAGACAAGAATTGCATGCAATATTCCAACAGTGGCCTAACCAATGTCCTGAGCAGCCTGCAACATGACCTCCCAACTCCTGTAGTCAATACTTTGACCAATAAAGGAAAGCATGCCAAACACATTCTTCACTATCCTATCTACCTGCGACTCCACTTTCAAGGAGTAATGAACCTGCACTTTAAGGTCTCTTTGTTCAGCAACACTCCCCAGGACCTTACCATTAAATTTATAAGTCCTACTAAGATTTGCTTTCCCAAAATGCAGCACCTCGCACTTATCTGAATTAAACTCCATCCGCCACTTCTCAGCCCATTGGCTCATCTGATCAAGATCCCATTATAATCTGAGGTAACCTTCTTTGCTGCCACCACAGCTCCAATTTTGGTGTCATCTGTGAAAGCCAATTGGAGTTTTGGTGAAAAATGTGAAATAAAACACATCTTTTCTATTTCAGAAACTGCTTCACCTCTAAATTGAAATTTAGCTTCAGGTCTCCAGCATTCATAGTCCATCTTTGGCACAAGATTTCAAGAATTAATTCTCAGAGTACAAAACAGAGTGTACGGGGAATGGATATCAGGAATATTAAACGGAAGAGAAATTCAATAACATTGCACCAGTCCCTTGGGGATTAAATCAATCTTGGGACCAAATTTGCTTCCTGGTTAAATAAGGCCACTGTGAACTCGGGTTTATTTGCTCTCAAGGCTAACCTTGCACCAAATCTATTCACCTGGCTAATATTATGATTTCAAACTTCTCATCTTTGTTTTCAAATTCCTTCTCATCCTCACCCCGCTTCCTATTACTGCAAATTCCTCAAGTCCCACAAACCTCTGAGATATCTGCTCTCCCCTAATGTGGCTTCTTTTAATCAGGTTAACATCATTCTCATAGTGGCGGTCACGCCTTCAGTTACTTAGGGCCTAAATTCTGGATTGTTCTCCCTAAACCTTTCTGTCTCTCCACATTGATTTTGTTGTCTAGATGCTACTTAAAACCTATGACTTCAACCAAGCTTTTGGTGATCTCCCCTAATGATGTTTATGTAGCTTGGTGTCAGACCATACTTTATAATAATCATGTGAAGCCTGCTGGGGCATGTGTTATATTAAAGGTGCTAGGTATCTCCTCTGACAATATGTTTGAAATAGAAGAAAGGCAAAATACTGAAGCTCTGAAATAAAATCAGAAACACTCAGGCAGCATTTGTGAAAAGTAAGATGAAGTTGTTTACAGTGTGGAAGCAGGCAATTCAGCTCATCAAAACTACACCGAACCTTCGAAGAGCATCCCATTCAGACCAACCCCATCCCTGTAATCCCGCATTTCCCATGGCTATCCACCAAACCTACACATCCCTCAACACTATGGGCAATTTAGCTCAGCCAATCCATCAAACATGTACATCTTTGGACTGTGGGAGGAAACTAGAGCACCTGGAAGAAACACATGCAGACACGGGGAGTATGTGTAAACTCCACGCAGACAGTCACCTGAGGCTGGAATCAAATCTGGGTCCCTGGCGCTGTAAGTGCCAACCACTGAGCCACTATATTGACTATGCTCTTCTTCAGACATGCAAAGCTACAGAAAGGAGTAGAGTTGCAGGAAGAGAAAGACCCAGAATGACCAAAGTACGCAATGGGAAGAAGACAAACCAGATGAGACTACTATCCCTTCAGGATGCAACCACATACCTGTCAAGATGACAGGTATGAGGAGTTCAAGAATGCTGTTCCATTCATTGAAATAAACAGACACATTACAACAGGAGCGTGGAGTTTCACACTCAAAATCTGGGGTTCTTTGCAGCTATGATATCTTTCTCATTTGCCTCCTGTTATTCCTACCTGATGAATCTGCTGTATTCTTAGGAGAACTGGTGGCAGGCTACTGGGTCCCTGCTCTGACACCTGAAGTGTTCATGACAGATATAGTATGGGTTTGGAGTGTACCGGGGAGCGATACACTATTGGAGTGACCTAGCTGTATACATGCAGGGACAGACTCAGTCACTGTGGCAGGAAGCTGCTGATGGGGTTCAGTTTAGTTACAGGGGGAAGGGTTCTCACTGTGACAATGTCCTTTTTACATCTTCCCTTTCACAGTCCACCTGCACCTCCCTGCTAGCCAAAGGCTGGACAGCACTTGGGTGTATTTCAGCAAGCATTGAGAACAAAGGAGAGACTTTCCTCAGACATGTGTAACTGACCATCAGGCTTGTTAACACTTGGTGAAATGTAGCAACCAATTCTCCAGCAAAGTGGCTACTGCTTCCATGATAGTGGAGTTTAGCACAAATATCTGAGACATCATGGTCCTGCTTTAGAGCTCATTTCCTCCCATCTCTCTCCAAGAATTAATGCTGTCTTTGAAGCATAAACAGTTCTTGTTGCTGCTCTACAAGTTCCCACGTTGTGGATGAACCTCAAGTTTCAACATTTGTGTTCAGCTGAGCACATTTTCTGCAGGACTACCCTGTCTCCCAAACATATTCTTGCTCACACATGTTGTGCTCCTCACCATGTGACAACCAAGTTCTCTCTAAGGCTGTGCCTTCTGTATTTGTGCTTAGGATGAGCATAACAGAGTGAAAATAGTCCTCTGGAGATTCCATGGCTTCCCTCTACAGCAACTCTTCCCCCATTTTTGCAGGATAAAGGATTCAAGTTTGCACTGACGTGAAGAAAGAGTTGAATCTTGATGTTGTGTGTATCATGACATTTCAGTTAGTGGTGATATCAGTTGAATAGGAGTGATGCTAAAGTGCCAAGAGGCAATGGGATTTCAAATGTTATGAGCAGGTCTGTGGACACATCTCACCAAAGCCCTTTCCTAGCACCTGAACCATCCTTTGAAGTATACTCCATAGGAAGGCTATGAATGCAACTCCACCACAGGTTGTTTACCTCCTGAGAGTGAAGGGGATGAGTATCGTGATTGTAGCGAGGTCAACCAGGTGGACCTCACATAATATGAGTTCCCTGATTGGGGCTGTTAGTCTAGTCCAATCAGGGAGCCCAGGCTAACAGATATAACAGGAATGTCAGGCATCCTGTTCAAGTCGAAGAGCTGGATCAGTGCCAGGGAATGTCAATATGTACATAAAGGGCGGCTTGGTGATGGGATACCAGCCTCTATGGAATTATTTCAGTGGTAGCGAGATAAAAGCACACTCCTGAAGAGATAACTCGCTACAGTCGTCTTTGAGTAGGGGTAAGCATTTCTTGCTTCATGCCATTATCTGAGAAGTTTGACTCATTCAATCTGGCTGTCGAAGACTGGGCCCAGTTAGTGGAAAGAACATGTTATTTTTTTCCGGGCAAATGACACTGGGGCAGATGAAAAGCAATGAGTCATTCTACTGACAGTTTTGCGAACCTGCAACTTTTTTGGTTATAAGGAGCCTAATTTTCCCTGAGGCACCAGATCCAGCTGCAAAAAGTGGTTTATCATTTGTTTAAAACCCGCATAAAGGCAAACCAACCTGTCAGGTTTCACAATCAGTAAAACCAATGCTGCAAATTGGATCTGGTTGATGGTTCCAGCTTTCAGATTTCTGCCTGCACTTTTGTCCATCAGGCAAATGCCACTGGCCAAGTTTGGCAGAATCATGGAATTGTTTCCTGGTCAACATATAAGACGGCCTTGGCTCCTTTCACACTCCCTAGACCTAGTGGGCGGCACGATGGCACAGTGGTTAGCACTGCTGCCTCGCAGCGCCAGAGACCCGGGTTCAATTCCCGACTCAGGCGACTGACTGTGTGGAGTTTGCACGTTCTCCCCGTGTCTG
>NC_057710.1:45841774-45853959 GCF_004010195.1 Chiloscyllium plagiosum | reverse complement strand
GGGCGGCACGGTGGCACAGTGGTTAGCACTGCTGCCTCGCAGCGCCAGAGACCCGGGTTCAATTCCCGACTCAGGCGACTGACTGTGTGGAGTTTGCATGTTCTCCCCGTGTCTGCGTGGGTTTCCTCCGGGTGCTCCGGTTTCATCCCACAGTCCAAAGATGTGCAGGTTAGGTGAACTGGCCATGCTAAATTGCCCGTAGTGTTAGGTAAGGGGTAAATGTAGGGGTATGGGTGGGTTTCGCTTCGGCGGGTCAGTGTGGACTTGTTGGGCCGAAGGGCCTGTTTCCACACTGTAGTCTAATCTAATCTAAAACCTTCCTGAAAAATTCCCGTGTATTTAATTAGGACTTCACTCAGGCAGCCATTTTTAATCAAAAAATGTCGAGTCAATCTAGGTGAATCTTTCTCAACCAATTTTGCCCCATCAAGCTTGGGCTCAAGCCTGTTACAATAATCATTGGTAATTGAACCAGCTGTGTTCATAAGAAACTGGAACTGAAGTTGTACCCTTCTCCTGTAATGGTTCCCCGGTATAGGTTCTCGGCAGAGATGAGGTCTTGTCCACACTTAAGGATTGGAGTCCAGAGCGAATTTTGTTAAAGACAGCTTCTGCAATCATCAAAATTACCCTCCATTAGAACTGGGTGGCCATTTAATCTGATGTTTATTTTGACTGGTTGGATGTTGCTGAGCAAATTAGCTGTTCCAAACCAGGTGGAGGATGCAATGAGCCTCTCACAGCCTCTCACTCGCAGATACACTACTGGTGATACTGCCACTGGAAGAGTTCCAAATTGTTTTAAATTTTTTGGTCACCCTTCTAGTCACAGCCGATAATATCAAACTTTGGACGCAGAAAGATCTGGTCCTGGAAAATTTGAACCAACTGGTGATGATGAGGGAAATCAAAACCAGTACTGAAACCCTTTTGGACCCAGACAGACTAAATCATAGTTCAGGACTGCAGATCATTATGGGGAGCAAGAGTGATTGTCCTTATCAAAGGTCAATGCCAGATACTGGCTGAACTCCACCAGGGTCATCAAGGGATTTCCAAAATGAAGATGTTGGCGAGAAATTTGGTGACCAGGATTGGATGCAGACATAGCTGCACTGGTAGGGCATTGCCCAGAGTGGCAACGAGGACAAAAATTACTGCCAGCTGCTTCCCCACATACGTAGGAATGGCTGAGTTAAACCCTGGAATTGGTTGTACTTTGACCATGTGGCTCCTTCCATGGGCTCAATGTTCTTAGTCATTGTGGACATCTATTCAAAATGGTTGGATGTACATAGAGTTCTTTCGTCAAACACGGGGATGATGGCAGAAAAACTGTGCACATTTTTTGCAATACAGGGGCTCCTGAAAGTGTTGGTCACAGATAATAGGCCATCGTTTACCAGCAGGGAATTTGAGTATTTCCTAAAGTCAAATGGAATTTGTCATACAACGAAAGCTCCACACCATTTATCATCCTCCGAGCAGGAGGATCAATCCAAACCATGAAGGCAGGCATAAAGAAACAGCCTACAGCTTCACTTGATACCAAACTAGATACCTGGTTCCTGTTTGATTAAAGGATCACCCCTCATACAGCTACAGGGATAGCTCCAACAGAGATGCTAATAGTGAGAAGTCTCCACACCAGGTTAAATCTGATCTTTCTGGAGGTGATGGGCGGAGGATAAAACAGCATCAGGAAAACCAATGCCAGACACAAGACATTGCTAAGTGAGAGAGGCAGTTTACTTCAGGGGGTGAGGTTTGGTGTAGGAATGATGGGAATGGCCCTGCAAGGGTAAGAGGCATGGTCAATGCGAGGTCAGGTCCAGTAACGTATAAAGTTCAGGTAGGTGTGATGGTCTTGAACAAACATGTGGACCATATGAAAGCTACAAACTCACAAACAGTGCTGAAGCAAAATGAGTCCAACTCCTCAACTGCCTTTCTGACTGTTCCAGAACCTGTGGGTTCTCCCTCTCCCTGTTGAGGATACCTCAGAATCTGAGATGGACACAGCGGATGTTCCTGCTTCGACGCCTTTGCAGCATGAAGAGGAGAATACATTTCTTCTGAGACAGTCTTGGCTCAAGAGGCGAGCTATCTAGTATTACACATCATCTGTATCAGAGGAGTTGGAGGAACCTGATCAGGTACTAAAATGCCCCATGGGGAGGTACAAGGAAAGGAATCAGCCTATGTCCTCAGACTCAGAGGGGGAGGGATTTAATGATTGTAATGAGGTTAGCCAGGTGGACCTCAGAGAATATGAATTCCTTGATTGGGCTGTTAATCTGGACCAATCAGGAGCCCTGGCTAACAGATATAAACAGGAGTATTAGACGTTCCGTTTACTCTGAGAGCGGGCTCTGACAGAGCTGGATCAGTGCCGAGGACTCACTTGTGTAAATAAAGGATGACTTGGTGATGGGATACAGGCCTCTGTGGAGTGTTGACTAATTTGAGAAGCTGACTGGAGAGACGTGAATACGTGGATTAGCATGCTGTATCAGTCAAAACAGAACTATCTGGGTAAATGCTGGGGAGGCTACAGAGTGGTAGATAGCACATGAAAATGGTATGAAACTCTCTTTTCCTATCATCAAGAGGTAATTAAAGCTTTCCTGATACTGTATCCAGATCCTGGACATTACGCTTTGTTTGGTGACAGCTTCCACATGGTCCAGCCCGACAAATATGTAGCACATCCCTCCTGTTCATCACTGCCACCAAGTTGAGCTTCAGGTAAAAGCCCGAGAACTGAGAGCATCCTTCCTTCTCTTTATTTGTCTCTCCATATCTTCACATTCCAGATTACCTACAGCTATTCTGACCACTATCTGAGCCCTTTTAAATTGCAACCCTTCGTTGATGGAAATTCATTACTGCACCTACATTCTGTCATTGTCTTGAGTTCTGCAAGCAGGATGCTAATGCAGTGGCTAAGTAAAAGAACCACAGCAAAGCCCTCGACATAATAAACAAGTTCCTAATCCATTACTGGCCTTCCACTGTATGTGCATCCCTGAGGAGAAAGGTCTGCTATTATGTCCTGATGCTTCAATGTATAGGTTCCATACCAGCATCATGTTTTGCTTGTTATCAAAATCTAAAGCTGAAGTTTATAGCAACTAGTTGAATGGAAAATGATCATCAATCTGATGGAACCTGAAAATCAAATGTTCATGCTGCTGTTTCAGGTTGGATTGTACTGTATGTATTGGAGGCTAGTCTGTTCTGCAGTGATTGGAATCAAGTTAGGTTTGGCCACTTTTGGAATATTGCATGCATTTCTGGTATCCTTCCTATCGGAAGGATGTTGTGAAACTTGAAAGGGTTCAGAAAAGATTTACAAGCATGTTGCCAGGTTATATGATTTGAGCCATAGGGAGAGACTGAATAGGCTGGGGCTGATTTCCCTGGAGCATCAGAGGCTGAGGGCTGACCTTATAGCTGTTTATAAAATCATGAGGGGCATGGATAGGGTAAATAGACAAGGTCTTTTTCCTGGAGTGGGGGAGTCCAGAACTAGAGGGCATAGGTTTAAAGTGAGAGGGAAAAATTTGAAAAGGACGAAAGGGGCAACATTTTCATGCAGAGGGTGGTACGTGTATGGAATGAGCTGCCAGAGAAAATGGTGGAGGCTGATATAATTACAACATTTAAAAGGCGTCTGGATGGGTATATGAATATATGAATACTGATGAAGGGCTTGTGCCCGAAACATCGACTCTCCTGCTCCTCGGATGCTGATTGACCTGCTTTGCTTTCCCAGCACCACATTTTTTGACACTGACATATGAATAAGAAAGATCTAGAGAGATATAGGCCAAGTGCTGGCAAATGGGACTAGATTAGGTTAGGATATCTGGGCTGCATGGACAAGTTGGACTGAGGGGTCTGTTTCCATGCTGTACATCTCTATGACTCTATAACTGTGTTCCAGTTATTATCGAAGCAGATTTCCATGATTTGACAAGCAACGTTTACATTTGCTGAACTGTTATGACAATTGACCATTATTGGTGAAAGGCCTTTTTAAAAAAAGCAAACATAATATCCAACAATGACAAACTCACAGTGCTGCTTACCAAACAAGCTCAACTATCTCTGCCAACAGTTTGTAATACAGTGCTGAAATCATCAAATCATGGCATAATGTCAACAAGTCACTCACCTGTGAGTTAACTCATTGCCCTCCTCAAACTCTTTTGTCTTCTATCTATTACCATTAAAGTGAATCTCTGAGTTGAATTCTCACTCTCGGAAATTTCTCAGCTCAACAAACTAGGTCTACAGTGGTTCACAATCTTTGTAAGTGATTTGGATGTGGGAACCAATTATAATAATTCCAAATTTGCTGATGACACAACATTGATAAGAATGTAAGTTGTGAGGAAGGAACAAGGAGACTCCAAGAGGTCTGGAACAGGCTAAGTGAAAAGGCGAGAACATTACAGGTGGAATATAATATGACTGAGTGTGAAACAGAAATGCAGAATATTTCTTAAAGGGCACCAGTTTGAAAAACGAGGGGGTCCAAAGAGACCTGGGTACCCCTGTTTGTGAGTTACTTTTAGTTATCATGCTGCAGTTGGGAAAGCATTCACTATATTGGCTACACTGCAGAAGGCTTTGAGTATAGGAATCAAGATGTATTGCTGCATTTGTGTACAGCCTTGGGGAAACACCACTTAGAGTTTTGTGTACAGTTTTAATTCCCTTATCTTAGGAGGGATACAGCTGCCATAGAGGGAGTGCAGTGGAGGTCACCGGATTAATCTCTGGGATGTGGGATTGTTTTGTGAAGGGAGACTGGGGAGACTGTCTGTTTTCCCTCATCTTTCAAAGAGTGAAGGTGTACTCATTGAAACATATTAAGTTGTTACAGGATGTGATGGGGTGGATGTAGATGAAATGTTTCCCCTGACTAGTGAGTCAAAAAGCAGAGGACATAATCTCAGGATATGAAATCGACCATTGAAATAAAGATGCATTTCTTCTCTCAAACGGTGATGAATTTGGAAATTCAATACCTCACACAGCTGTAGAAACTCAATCATTAAGCATGTTCAAGACAGCAATTAATAAATTTCTGGAGGCTAGTGACATGAAGGGTTTCTGAGATAGTGTGAGAAAATAGCATTGATATAGACGATCAGCCATGATCGAAATAAATGGTGGAGCAGGTGCAATAGGCTGAATGGCCTACTCCTCATCATTTATTCGCATAATGATTTAATAACTCCATAATGACTTAATTTTCTTTAGGCTTTTTTCACGATACTGTGATCAAACTGAAATGGGTTGGGAGTCACAAATGAGATGTTAAAGAGTGACATGCAGTTCTGCAGCTGTAGGTTAGACTCTCTTCTTCAGGAAATGAGGTGCAAATGGAATAAAAACAGAAACTGCTGGAGAAATTTAGCAGTCTCGCAGCATCTGGGAAGAGAAACACAGATTTTACGTTTCCGTCCCAGTGTTCCTTTTTTAGAACACTCGGAAATGGAGCACTTCAGGAGAGGCAGGGAGGGTTGGAGATGGTTTGATTGTCATACATTTTCTCAAAAAAAAGTCAATCTAGTCCTGTGGGACATTTAACAAAAACATTTGAATTCAAACTGCACTCACAGTTCAAAAGTTCCATCTAAAGCTACCATCAACTGTCGTATAAATGTAATAGAAGTTTGAGCATTTCAACATTCCTGTCCAGGAATTGCAATATTACAAACTTGCCATGAGTTGCTCTATTACAGGGGTGGGAAACCTGTGGCCTTAAAGCCGCATGCCTTTTGAATGAATCCAAATTTTGCAGATAAAAACTTTTATTTTTTATTAATATTTTTTTCGTCCTTTATTATTTTTATTTTATTTAAAATACCAGAGAATAAAAGAAAATTCAATGAAATAATCCTCACAGACTGACCGCCACAATTTAAAAAATGTGAATTTTGAAGAATATATAATTGAAGTTTCTTGGATGCGACCTTATTAGATTACAACTAACATAATGCAGCCTTCCAACATGAAATGATTCCCCACCTCTGCTCTATTACATGCTAAACTGTGAATTCTTTCCATATTAATAATACAGAAGTAGAGTAGCAGTCTGCTTAAAAACAACACAAGAAGTGGACAGAATCTGGTTTTGTTTGTTTGGCAGGCATATATTTAATTATTTATAGGAAGTACTTTCTGAAACGTAATCAAAATTTCATTAACGTTGACAGAAGCAACATCAGTTAAAAATGTTGCTTATTTGTAAGTCTGTGAACACTATATATCTCCTCATAGAAACAAAGGATCGAATTCCAAAGACATTTTTTTTAAAAACTGACTTTCCGTTGAGCGATGACTGAAACATGCCAAGGGTTTTGTCTTTGAAGTCATTCCAAAATGCTTTATTGTGCTAGTGTTTTAGGTAATTATAAAGAAACAAAACCAGGTTAATTCAAAAGAAAATGCTGATCTTGACGGAAACTATAATCAATTTATACTAATAGTCTGTAGAATCCTATTAATCACATGCTACTCTCTGTGTACTACTGTAGGATCCCTCCATCCATTCTTGACTTTCTAAATGTTAGAGAAATGAAGGCACAACACTTTGGAGAATCAGTTTAAAAATGAAAATTGCACAGTTTTACTCCACTTACAAAAAAGATGATTTAATAGCAAAGATTTATTGACAACAGACTGTTCTGACTACATTTAACACTCTGAGGCTTCTGTGACAAACCTTTGCCATTTGGCAGGCTATGATTAATGATTGGAAGGGTCAAAGGGTAGTGTAAAGGGCACTGACCTTCCAGCTAGTTTTGTCTCACGGGATTCGGAATCATACAACAGAAATTCACTTTTAAGCTGTACACAGCTGGAATCTTCAATGATACATTGATTTCAATCCTGAGGCGGCAGATAATTATTCTGCAAACAGGCCTATTTTAATTGTAAATACATTTTTAAACACTTTGGATCAAAAGTGGTTCAGATTTCACTCCATTTGTTTGCCTCATTTTCATTCCTACATTGGCTTTGTTTTGACTTTTGCAAAAATATGATTGTACTTCTGGATAACATGACAGTTAGATCCACAGAATCAAAAAAAAGAAGAAATTGAATCTGTTCTAAATACATTTATTCAAAATTCATTTATTCTGGAAAGTTTATTATGGAACACAGAATTACTGACCAGTGTATGAACCCATCAAAAATGGCCTCTTAACCAGTGCATTTCCATTTCTTGAAGTCACAGTAAATCTTTAGATTGGCTGCCATCACATACGCTATGTTACATTGTTGACAGCGAGCACCCATTTTAGATTTAAGTTGTATTCCATTATTCTGTTGAAAGCTTTAGCATTTCAACAAACTTTCATAGTAAAATAATTGACACATCACATTGAAGAATTGATCAACTGGACCTTTCATTGTAAACTACAACCTGTTGTTACATGATGAATGGACCACACCAAAGGTAATGAATCTGGATTTTCAAGCAGTTGGTGAGACTCTGAAGGCCATTAGAAATGTTGGGCGGAACCTGATTCTGGGATATTTGACCCCTTTCGGTGCCTCCAATCTCTGTAAGCAGAGGATAAAGTTATGGGCTGGTGTGAACTGCAAGCTCATCACCTCTGTACCCAAATGTGGCTGTCTCCATTGTGGAGATAGGCATCTTATGGGGCTTGGAGATAGTGAGGACTGCAGAGGCTGGAAAGTTAGACTTGATAAAATGTGGAGCTGGAAAAAGCTCAACAAGTGAAGGACTCCTGATGAAAGGTCCTGTCCAAAACGTCAACTCTCCTGCTCTTCTGATGCTGCTTGACCATCTGGGGCTTAGGGGAAGCTATTCCAATAGACTAATGGACATCTGAATTCTCAAGGAAGAAGGCACAGGTTGACATGAAATATGAGGGGGTTAGCAGAGTGAATAGAGGGGCATGGATTACCCTGGTTGGGAGATGGGGAGCTTGAAGTGCTTGAAAGGTTTCAATTGCTTCCCAAATCCCATGCCTCCCTCAGAAATCAAAATTGCATCCATCTCAACTGTACACATCTGCAACCCTCTGGAGTAGAGAATTCCAAAGATTCACAACAATCTAAGTGAAGGAATTTCTCATCATCTCACTTCTAAAGGCTCAACTACATATCTTAAGGCTGTACCCTTGTCCTGAGCCACAGAAATTGATTTTTCAGGTTGCCTGTATTGTCAAGCCCTTTTGTTGTCTTAAGTGTTGCACTGAGATCACCTTTCAACCTTCTAAACCCCTAATTCAATCAGCCTCAAGACAACCATCTCAACTCCGCAGCTGATCAAATAAGCCTCTACCATACCACCTCCAATATTCCTTAGATGTAGAGATCATATTTCCAGTATTCCAGGAGTCCTCATCAAAAAACCTATATAGTTGTTGCAAGACTTCCTTGTACTGCAGTCATCTGTCATAAGGATCAATATGGCTGTATCTAAAGGCTAACCTTCAGTGGGCAACAACATGGAAAGGTTTCACACTTCTTCTAATCTATTATCAGAGTCAACAACCTTAAACTTTCCTATGCTCCTGTCACTTTATTGCCCATCATCTTGTCTATATTAGCTTGCAGCCTCTTTTTGTTCTCTTCATAGATTACAGCTTTACACAGTTTTGCATCATCACCAAGCTTGGGTAAATTATTCTTGCTCTCTTGGGTAAATTATGTCAAAGTAATTCACATATAAAGTAAATAACTGAGGGTTCAGCACTGATCACTGAGTATTAACCTTACATGTGGTATCTTATCAAACAAGATTTGGAAATCCAAGCTTGTAATTTAACATTTTTAGGAAGGGGGAGTCAAAGGAGATTAGCAATGGCAGTGCTACTATTATGTTTATGTAGGATGGAATTGGAAAGTTGACTGGAAAAGCAGTCAAACTTGCCATGGGCAAAGATGTGGATCACATTTCTCAGAGCTATGGACAAATGACATAAGGGCGGTGGGTGGCAAAAACTGCAAACAAAAAATACAGCCATGGAGTGAATGCAGGACTGGATTTATTACCCAGGCCAAAATAAACATTGACACTTCAAATCATTGCAGTCCCCTAATGAGTAATCAGGGAATAAAACTATACAGAAGGATTCATTTCTGTTTTCTTTTTGAGGACTCTTCTTGAGATTTTCAAGGACTACCAATTGATTTTGTGGGCTAAATTATGTTTTCTGAAGGTTCCTTTTCAGCCCCATGAGCCCGTTCATCAGGTGATGGAGTCATATCATAATAGTACCTTCTGTACATATGCTCTTATATGGGTCGTTGATTCATACAGAAGTAGAATTAGAATTTATTCAGATTCTCAATAAACATTACAGTCCATTAAACTTTAAGTCACTTGACGTCACAACACACAGCAAAAACATTAATTTCTTAAACTTCACAGTATTTAAATTGTCACAAGGCTGAAGGCATAATTAAGCAACAAATGTTCCTTTTCCTGAAGTACCTAACACACTTCTACACACATAAAGCCACTACCCTCAGCACACTTTCCACAACCTAGTGAGGGGTCACAGCTAAATTTTTGCATGTATGTCAGTTCCACATTCAAGTAATTCACAGCACACAAGACACTTTGAGGCAAGGGTTTGTGGTACAATGATAATGTCCAGATCTCTGAGCCAGAAGACTTAGCTTCAATTCCCACCTATCCTGGAGTTCTATCCTAATATGCTGAACAGGTTGTTTACAAGTAGTTACCATAAGTAATCCACTAAAATTGACAGCAGAGATTACTATGACACTTAACAAATAAATATCTTGTGGTTTCGTCCCTACCTCTGGATAAGAAGGTCTGAGTTCAAATCCTACCTGCCCCAGAATTGTGTCCTAATATGTCCAAAATAAAATTACTGTAAAACACTTTGGGATGTGATAACATAAAAATCCAAAGTTTTATGAAATGAAACTATTCAATATTAAATTATACAATTGACACAGTGTTCATCACAGTAGGGAGCAAGGCCCTGGAGGAAGACTCGGGCATGAGGCAGGAACCAAGGCTGAGCAGTGTAACTCGGGCCCCAGAGAGTTTGTAGTTTGACTCTCCCCATTGCAGTGTCCTTTCCCCACAACTCCGAGTCTCTTGACCTGATACCCCAGGCCATGGCATCACTCCCCAGGCCTTCGCCTTCACCACACAACCCCATTACCTGGGACCTGAGTTACACTGCTCAGCTTTAGTTCCTGCCTCATACCTGAGTCTCCCTCCAGGGCCTTACTGCCTGCTCTCTCAGCAGGTCTGACCTTCTCACTTCCAGTTCGTCCAACATTACTACCATTCATCCAATCACAGCTGGTTCTCTCCAAGAATTCATGAACTCACTATAAACCTGTCAGCAGCAAGTATGGGAGAGAACTGGTCCATGATTGGATAAGCAGCTTCTCATCACTTCCTTTTATCATGTTTAAGGAGGTGAATTTTCTCAGGGTGGTAGCCCCTGTGAGTGGACTTCCTCAGGTGGTAGCATTCCTGGGTTTGGAGGGTACTGTTTAAGGAAACCTGGTAAGTTATTGCAGACAGGACCAGGAAGAGAAATCATGGACCCTGATGTTCATACTGGGATCCTTATTCACACTGTTAAATCTCATCACTTAACCTTCAACAGCATCTGTCAAATACATTTGTGATATGTTTGGGTTCTATAGAATAGTACAGGAAGAGACCATTCAGCCCACTGTGACTGCAGCAGTGCTTTTGAAGAGAAATCTAGCCAGTTATACCACAGTTCTCTCCAACCTCTGCTACCAGCTGTTCATTCCCATCTATTTCCCAAATTCCATTTGAACACTGACATGTATACATATCCACTACCATATTAGGAAGGGAGTGCTTTCTAATCATAAACATTGTTAGTGTAAAATGTTGCTTTGTGTCACTGCTGGTTCTTGTGCCAATCAATTGAAATGAACGGAGACTGGAGCTATCTGAATATTAACCTGGAGTCACTGGAAACAGTTTTTAAAAAATTTATTCTTTCTAGATCCTTCATAATTTTGCCTGCAGTTTCTTGGCTCTTAGGAAAAAAACCACAGCATCTCTGTAATCCCTCACCCCTGGAACCATTCGAATAAATCTCTTCTCTCGAAAGCCTCCATATCCTTTTGGTGCTCACAAACTGGAAACGATAGTTACAGCAGGCACATACTGTTTCATATAGGTTCAGCAAAACCATCTTGATTTTTGCACTCTCTGCCTCTATTTAAAAGGCCTACCAAAAGCTTGGATTCTGTATAATGTACTTTACAACTGTGACTATGTCAGACATAACTTGGTTGATCACATTATGTAACCAATCTTCTTTGACCCAACCCAATGTCAAATCATTTTTCCACCTCCTCAGCGCTCTTCCTGAGGGCTACTTTTTAATTTTCAGGAACATCTTTTTTCGCTCTCACCAGCTCATTTATTGGGTGATGCAGTCACTGAAATATTTCCTGTAATTGTTTTTGATATATGGGGCGTTTGGTATCCAGGTATCCAGTTCCTCGTTATGAGAGTATTTTACTTGGCA
Organism: Chiloscyllium plagiosum; assembly: GCF_004010195.1. NCBI lineage: Eukaryota > Metazoa > Chordata > Chondrichthyes > Orectolobiformes > Hemiscylliidae > Chiloscyllium > Chiloscyllium plagiosum. The sequence continues at coordinate 45,842,401 of NC_057710.1, read as the reverse complement.
GAATACAACTTGCAGAAGTTAGCAACAAAAGATTTTCCAAAATAACTGAAACACTTCATCAATGATTAATCTAAAAACTCCTTCCACAGGTTAGTAGTCAAACTTAGAGTCATAGAGTCATAGTGATGTACAGCATGGAAACAGACCCTTTGGTCCAATTCGTCTACGCCGACCAGATATCCCAACCCAATCTAGTCCCACCTGTCAGCACCCGACCCATATCCCTACAAACCCTTCCTATTCGTATACCCATCCAAATGCCTCTTAAATGTTGCAATTGTACCAGCCTCCACCTCTTCCTCTGGCAGCTCATTCCATAATCATACCACCCTCTGTGTGAAAAAGTTGCCCCTTAGGTCTCTTTTATATCTTTCCCCTCTCACCCTAAACCTATGCCCTCTAATTCTGGACTCCCCCACCTGAGGGAAAAGACGTTGCCTATTTACCCTATCCATGCCCCTGATAATTTTGCAAACCTCTATAAGGTCACCCCCCAGCCTCCAATGCTCCAGTGAAAACAGCCCCAGCCTGTTTAGCCTCTCCCCTCGCTCAAATCCTCCAACCCTGGCAACATCCTTGTAAATCTTTTCTGAACCCTTTCAAGTTTCACCACATCTTCCGAAAGAA
>NC_057710.1:45797498-45841121 GCF_004010195.1 Chiloscyllium plagiosum | reverse complement strand
AGGTCAGGCTCACTGGTCTATAGTTCCCTGGCTTGTCCTTACCACCCTTCTTAAACAGTGGCACCACGTTTGCCAACCTCCAATCTTCCGACACCTCACCTGTGACTATCGATGATACAAATATCTCAGCAAGATGCCAGCAATCACTTCTCCAGCTTCCCACAGAGTTCTCAGGTACACCTGATCAGGTCCTGGGGATTTATCCACCTTTACCCATTTCAAGACATTCAGCACTTCCTCCTCTGTAATCTGGACATTTTGCAAGATGTCACGATCTATTTCCCTACAGTTTATATCTTCCATATTCTATTGCACAGTAAACATTGATGCAAAATAGTCATTTAGTATTTCTCCCATTTTCTGCAGCTTATACATTTCTATTGTACATGGATAAGACAAGAACATTTTATCCAGGCATTCGCGATTCTATTTATAGCATCTCAGATGTCAATCATAGATTTAAAGTTAACAGTGGACAAAATGTTAACAGCATGTACTGTATTCTTCCCCAGATTGTACCTTTTGATCTTATGCAGTATTAAGCTAGGAGTCCTTTTTGCGTTACCTCAGAAGTTCCACGTTTTCCTGGCTCCAAGTTCATTGAGTTTTCCCTTGTTGGGCAGGTTAACAACTGATCTCCCTCCTTACAAACCTCCATCTCTCCTCACACCACCTCTTTGCAGCCAACTTCTTCCCTGCTGCCCCTTGAAGCAAACTTATTCAACTCTATTTCTTGCAGATATCTTATCCTGCCCCATCCATAGCAACCTCATTGTCCCTTGTTGTCTGCACCTTTCCCTCACCCACCCTTCAGTTTACTTCTATCCCTCTGATCCATGCAGCTTAGATTAGATTAGATTAGATTAGACAGCTGTCCCTGTTAATTCCCCACCTTTCTAGCCTCCACCAATCCACCTCTCACAGCCTCCTCAAAATCATGGGCCCATGCTTGGCAATCCCCAGGGCTCAGACCTCAGTCAATAAATCCCAGGGCTTAGACTCACACTCAGCAATTCTGATTAGTTCACAAGAAATAGAAGCAGAATTAGGCCATTTGGCCCATCAAATCTGCTCCACCACTCGGTCATGGCTGACATGTTTCTCAAGCCCATTCACTTGTGTTCTCCCCAGAACCCTTGATCCTGGTACCAATCGAGAACGTATCTCTGTCTTAAATACATTCAATGACTTGCCCTCCACAGAACTCTGTGACAATGTGTTCCACAGATTAACCACCCTCTGGCAGAAGAACTTCCTTCTCATCTCAATTCTAAAGGTTCGTCCCTTCATTCTGAGGCTGTGCCCCCAGGTCCTAACCTCTCCTACCAGCTTCTCAGTATTCTGTAATTTTCAATCAGATCCCACCCCTCCCCCCCTCATTCTTCTAAGGTCTATTCAGTACAGACCCAGAGTCGTCAATTGCTCCTCATATGACAAGCTCTTCATCCCCAGGATCATTCTTATAAATCTCCTCTGGGGACCCCCTCGAAAGCCAGCTCATCCTTCTTTCGACATGGTGCCCAACAATATTTCAAAGATAGTCTGACCAGAGCCTCATACAGCCACAGCAATACATTTCTGCTCTTACATTCCAGGCCTCTTGAAATAAATGCTAAAATTGCATTTGGCTTCCTAAATGCCAACTAATCCTGCATGTTAACCTTAAACAAAATCCTGAACGAACACTCCAGAGTCCCTTTGTGCTTCAGATTTCTAATGCCTTTCCCTGCTTAGAAAACAGTCTATGCCTCTATTCTTCCTAGCAAAATTTATACCTCATACTTTCCCTCATTGTATTTCATCTGTCACTTTTTTGCCCAGTGTCCCAGCTTGTCCAAGTCCCACTGCAGCCTCCCCACTTCCTAAGCATTGTCTGTCCCTGCATCTATTCTTGTGTCATCTGTAAACTTAGAAACAATGCCCTCAGTTCTTTCATTCTGATCGTTAATGTGTAATGTGAGTAGTTGTGGTTCCAACACTGATGCCTGCGGAGCTCCACTAGTCATCAGCTCCCATCTCAAGAAAAGCCCCTATATCCTTACTCTGTGCCTTCTCCTAGTCAGCCAATCCTCTGTCCATGCCAGTTCCTTGCCCATAATACCATGGGCTCTTATTTGATAGCCTTATGTGCAGCACCTTGTCAAAGACCTTCTAAAATCCAAATAGATCACATCCACTGGCTCGCCTTCATCCAACTTGCTTTTTATCTCCGCAAATGATTCTAACAGATTTGTCAGGGTTGACCTCCCGTTAATGAAGCTGTGCTGACTCACCACTCCACCACCGTCCGGATACTTTGCATCATCTTCCGCCTTTTCTGCCACCTACAAACAGACCCCACCACCAGAGATATATTACCCTCCCCACCCCTATCTGCATTCTGTAAAGACCATTCTCTCCGTGACTCTCTTGTCAGGTCCACATCGACCCCCTCCACCCCAACACACCCTCCCTGCACTTTCCCCTGCCACCGCAGGAATTGTAAATTCTGCACCCGCACCTCCCCCTCACCTCTGTCCAAGACCCCAAAGGAGCCTTCCACATCCATCAGAGTTTTACCTGCACTTCCACACATGCCATTTACTGTATCCGTTGTTCCTGATGCAGTCTCCTCTACACTGGGGAAACAGGATGCCTACTTGCAGAACGCTTCAGAGAACATCTCCGGGACACCTGTACCAACCAACCCCACCACCCTATGGCCAAACACTTTAACTTCCCCTCCCACTCCGCCAAGAACATGCAGGTCCTGGGCCTTCTCCATCGCCATAACTTAACCACCCAATGCCTGGAGGAAGAACACCTCACCTTCCATCTTGGGACTCTCCAACCACACGGCATCAATGTGGATTTCACCAGGTTCCTCACTTCCCCATCTAACACCCCCACCCCCCCACCTTATCCCAGATCCAACCTTCCAGCTTGCACTACCCTCATGACCTGTCCTACCTGTCCATCTTCCTTCCCACCTATCCGCTCCACCCTCCTTTCCAACCTATCATCCTTACCCCACCTTCGTCTACCTATTGAATTCTCAAGTAGATTCACCCCAGCCCCACCTCCTGTCCAGTTCAGCTCTCCACCCCCTTGGCTTACAAGCTTCATTCCTGATGAAGAGCTTTTTCCAGAAACGTCGATTCTCCTGCTCCTTGGATGCTGCCTAACCGGCTGTGCTTTTCCAGTACCACTCATGACTCTATTTTACCAGCACTTACAAGTGCTCTGCAATTTCATTCTTAATAATGGACTCTAAAATCTTACTGACGACCGAGGTCAGGCTAATCAGCCTATAGCTTCCTGTCTTCTGCCTCCCTTCGTTCTAAAACAGGGGTTTGACATTAACCATTTTCCTGTCTTTTGAGACCCTCCCTGACTCCAGTGATTCCTGAAAGATCACTACCAATTCCTTTATAATCTTCTCAGCCATCTCCTTCAGAACTCTTGGCTGTAGTCCATCTGGCCCAGGTGACGTATCCACCTTCAGACTTTTCAGCTTCCCCAGCACCTTCTTTTTCATGTTTGCCACTACACTCACCTCTGCCCCCGACTCCCTTAAAGTTCTGGTACACTGCTGTTGTCTTCCATCGTGAAGACAGATGCAAAGTACCTATTCAGTTCCTCCATCATTTCTTTGTTCCCATTACTACTTTCCCAGCCTCATTTTCCAGTGGGTTCAATATCCATTCTTGCCAGTCTCCAGGGACCCACACTCAGCAATCCCAGGACTCAAAGCTATATTTGGCAATCCCAAGAGCTCAGACCCTTGGCATTCCCCAGAATTCAAAGGTGTGCTCAGAAATCCCAGCAACTGAATTCGTTGCAGATACTTAAATCCCAGCTCTGCCCCAAATCACAGCCTTGACAAAGGCTATCATGAGGTCAGGAGCTGGGTTAGTCTGGCGGCATCCTAACTAAGCATCTTACAGTAGATTATTTTTAAGGAAGTGCTGTCAATTAAACCTTCCATTACTCTGCTGATTACTTTTTTTTTCATTTGTTCATGAGATTATGGGCATCACTAGTTGGGCCAATATTTATTGCCCATCCTGCATTGCCCTTGAATTGGCTGACTTGCCAGGGCCAGGTCATAGGGCAGTTAAGAGTCAAACTCATTGCTATATAGAATCATAGAATTTGTAGTGGAGAAGCAGCTATTCAGCCATTTGAGTCCATACTGACCCTCCAAAGAGGTTCAAGAATCATGATATAGGAGATGCCATAAGTAACCCGTTGATTTGTTTTTAGGTCTTGTCAGGATTCTTGGCAGAAGCAGTTATGCAGAGGCTGGAACGAACAGCCTCCCCATGATCCAGCCCAAGCTTTGGGTCCGCTATGTGGATGACACCTTTGTCATCACGAAACAGAACAAATTAGAAGAAACCCACAAACACATATACAACATCCTTACTGGTATAAAGTTCACCAAATAGGAAAAGAACAACAACACTCTCTTCGATGTCACAGTAGAACGAAAAGCCAATGGAGAGCTGCAGATCAGCGTCTACAGGAAAGCGACACATTCAGACCAGATACTCAACTACAGGAGAAATCATCCCAACACCCACAAACAGAGTTGCATCAGGACATTATTTAACTGAGCCACAACACACTGCAGCACCCAGGAACTACGCGAAGCCAATGGAAAACACCTATACAATGTAATAAAGCGCAGTCTGCTGATTCTTACACAAAAAAACCTAAACAAGAAGACACAACATGCCCGGAGACTCTAGCCACACTACCATATATTAAAGACATCTCGGAGATGACGACCAGATTATTTGGACCCCTTAGCATCACGGTTACCCACAAACCTACCAATACACTGAAACAGCTCTTGATAAATCTAAAAGTCTGGTCATCATCTCCAAGATATCTTCAATGCATGGTAGTGTGACCAGAGTCTCCGGGCATGTTCTGTCTTCTTGTTTAGGTTTTTTTGTGTACCAACAATCAGCAGAATGAGGACTGCAACAAACATTACATCGGACAGATGGGCAGGAAACTAGCTACCAAGATACACGAGCACCAACTAGCCACCAACAGACATGACCAACTATTACTGATACCATTACACACAGACAATAAGGGACACCAGTTCAACTGGGACAACATATCCATCCTGAGACAGGCAAGACAAAGACATGCACGGGAATTCCTGGAGGCTTGGTATTCAAACCGGAACTCCATCAACAAACATATCAATTTGGTCCCCATTTATCAACCTCTCATAAAAAGAACTGGAAGTGATATCGCCCACCGCAGCAGATCAAACGATAAATAGCAAGTGGGACAGAACATCAGCGCTTCACCGAAGGCTCACTGATGGTGTTACCTAGCATGGTGACGAAATGTCTGAGAACAAATCTTCCAGCTCAGCGAGCAAACTTACTACCTCAACAATGGTAAAGTTTAACTCTGCCATGAATTGCCCTATTAAATATTGCTTAATGTGCCAATGCAGAAACTGTGTGAGATTTCCATGTTTGTGTTCATTGAGTTGCTGGGGAAGACAATGCTGAATAAAAAGGCAATCTAATTACTGTCTCAGACCTAAATGGTTATTCCATAAGGTAAAATCTATAGGGATGGTATATCCTCTATTTCAACAGTGATCATTCTTGCAATTGATATTTATATAGTTTCTTTCACTTGGAAAGCTGGAAAAGAGCTTGCAAAAGTTGAGAAGTTATTTGAGTTAAAGAATAAATTGAACCATTGCAACAGAAATGATTTCACTCTACAGTGATGATTTCAATGAGGAGCAATCTACAGTCTATTCTACTTCAGCATTTCAAAATTCCCTCATTTTATCCACTTGCAAATGTTCTTACACAACTCAAAGTAAGTCACCAAGAGCAGAACGGCCTCATGTTCATAAATTCATGCCATTCAGATTCTGAGCTCTCTGCATTTCATTCTGCAAGCTTTTATTATCTCCTTGTTAGCTGGAGAGATGCCTGCAAGTCAGCAATGGAAATTTTAGTGTTCCATCCCAGGAATGTCACAGAGTACACTAAACATGAAAGGGTTTTTCATTTGCTTTGCAGTTTGACGTTTTATTTAAAAACTGACATTAAGGAAATACATTTTCCTCTCTTTGTTGGTATAAGCAAAACTCTGGCTCATATATAACGAAGAAAAACGTATTTCGTATTCACCTTGAACTTTTCACTACCATTAGTGAACTTAAGAAAATATAGTCCTTGATATCTATAAGTTTTGGTGAAGGTAATAACTTCTTAAATCAATTTGTGCCCAGATGGAGACAACGCTGCATTGTTAGTCCATCCTCAGTTGCCAGTTCAATTGCTTTTCATGCTCCAACAAGGAGTCAAAAGACTTAATAGATAATTAAATCATGCTATGCTGAATGAAGAACATCAACATGCAGATCTTAATGTAATCAACATAAGGTTCAATACTAACTGCAACATGTGTTAATATTAATAGTAATTGGAATATTATGGGGATTCATCAATGGTCAAAAACTGTGTGGGACTCTCTGGCAAATGCATCATCTATAGTCTCTGTTATTACTCCATGAGTAATACATGATTTTTTTTTTATTGTTCATGTGATAAGGGTATATATAGCCCATTCTTAATTGAAAATATAGTGATGACCTGTCTATTGAACCGCTGCAGTCCTTCAAGTAAAGGATACTCACATGCTGTTAGAATGGGACCCAAAAAGAATGTCAAGAGATCAAAGTCAGGATTGTCTGTGGCTTGGAGGGAAATATGCAGGAGATGGCTTTCCTGCATATCTGCTGCCTTCATCTTCCAGGTAGTAGAGGAAGGTGTTATCAAAGGAATCTTAGAATGTTACTGCAGTGCATCATGTACATAGTAAACACTGCTGCCATTGTCCATTGATGGCGAGGTGAGCAAATTTTGAAGATGGTAGATGGGACGTCAATCAACTGTGGTGTTTTCTCCTTGATGACATCAAATTTGAGTGTTGTTGGAGCTGCACGCATCCAGGCACATGAGAAATATTCCATCACAGTCCTGACTTGCGCCTTGAAGATAGTGAATAGGCTCTGGGGAGTCAAGAGGTGAGTTACTCACTGCAAAATTCTTTGGCTTTGATCTGGTTTTATAGTCATTGTTCAGTTTCTGGTCAACGATATCCCCAAGATATGGAATTCAGCTACGATAATGTCATTAAACATCAAGGGAAATGGTCAGATTCTGTCTTGCTGGAGATGGTCATTGCCTTGAAAGTTTGTGTTGTCTGTGTCACTTGCCAATTATCAGCCTAAACCTGAATATTGTCCAGGTCTCGCTGCATATTACACGTCTGAGATTGACCATAAATGGTGCTGAATATTGTGTAAACAATCCAACTTCTAACCTCATAACGGAGACTATAGATGATGCAGTTGAAGATATTGGGATTAAGACACTACCCTAAGGAACTCCAACAGTGATTTTTTTGGGCTGAAACACAGAAATGGAGGAATAGGCCATTTGGCTCTTTGTTCCTGCTCCGCTATTCAGGCGGGAATTGAATCCGGGTCTCAGGTGCTGTGAGGCAGCAGTGCTAACCACTGTGCCACCGTGCCGCCCACGCTATAGATGATGCAGTTGAAGATACTGGGATTAAGACACTACCCTAAGGAACTCCAACAGTGATTTTCTTGGGCTGAAACACAGAAATGGAGGAATAGGCCATTTGGCTCTTTGTTCCTGCTCCGCTATTCAATGTGATCATGGTTGATCATTCTCATTACTCTGTCCTCATTTTTGCCCTATACCCTTTGAGGTCTTTAGCCCTAAGAACTATATATATTTCTTTCTTGAAAACATTCAATGTTTTGGCATCAACTGCTTTCTGTAGCAGAGAATTCCCACCTCAGGTGACTGACTGTGCGGAGTTTGCACATTCTCCCCTTGTCTGCATGGGTTTCCTTTGGGTGCTCCGGTTTCCTCCCACAGTCCAAAGATGTGCAGGTTAGGTGAATTGGCCATGCTAAATTGCCCATAGTGTTAGGTGAAGGGGTAAATGTAGGAGAATCGGGTCTGGGTGGGTTGCGCTTCGGCGGGTCGGTGTGGACTTGATGGGCCGTCGGGCCTGTTTCCATACTGTATCTAATCTCATCTAATCTAATTGCACATGCTGGCCAATCTCAGAGTGAAGAAATTTCTTGTCATCTCAGTCCTCAATGACCTACCATGTATCCTTAAACTGTGACCCCTGGGAACATCCAATCTGCATTAACCCTTTCTAGTCTGGTTAGAATTTTATAAGTTTAACAAGATCCCCTCTAATTCTTCTAAACTCCAGTCAACACAATCATGTAAACCAGCCTCTCATCCACTAACTTCATCTAAAATTCCCGCTGCATCGGGAAAGCAAGTAACATAAGCAAAGACCCCTCCCAGCCTGGTTATACTCTCTTCCACCTACATGTATGAACAGATTCAAGAACAACTTCCCCACTGTTATCAGACTTTTGTATGACCCTCTTTAATGTTAATGTTGATCTCTCTCACTGCACTTTTTTGGCAGCTGTAACATAGTACCCTGCACTCTGTTCTGTTACTCTGAAGCATGATCTGCCTGTAAAGCACATAAGACAACACTTTTCACTAATTCGGTACACATGACTGTAATAAATCAAATCAAAAGGTAGTGAATTATGCACTACCTTTTATGACTGGATTAGCAGGACTGTGGAGCTTAGATCTGGTTAGTTGATTGTGGGATTGCAGGGCCTTTATTTGTGTGTTGCTTCCACTGTTTGGTATTTAAATAGTCCTGTGTTGTATCTTCACCAGGTTGTCACCATACCTAGTACTGCTCCTGACATATCCTCGTGCACTCTTCAATGAACCTGGGTTGATCTCCTTGACTTGTTGTTAATAGCAGAGTGCAGGATATTTGGGGCCACAAGGTAACAGATTGTGGGCGAAGAAAAGCCTGGCTGCTGCTGATGGCCCATAGAGGTTCATGGATAGAGTCATAGAGACGTACAGCATGGAAACAGACCCTTTGGTCCAATTCGTCCATGCCGACCAGATATCCTAAACCCAATCCAGTCCCACCTGCCAGCACCTGGCCCATTCCCCTCTAAAGCCTTCCGATTCATATACCCATCCAGATGCCTATTAAATGCTGCAATTGTACTAGCTTCCAACACTTCCTCTGGCAGCTCATTCCATACATTTACCACCCTCTGTGTGAAAAAGTTGCCCCTTAGGACTCTTTTATATCTTTTCCCTCTCACCATAACCCTATGCCTTCCAGTTCTGGACTCCCCCCACCCCAGGGATAAAAAAAAACTTTGTCTATTTATCCCATCCATACCAATCATGATTTTGTAAACCTCTATAAGGTCACCCATCACCTCCGATGCTCCAGGGAAAACAGCCCTAGCCTACACAACCTCTCCATATCGCTCAAATCCTCATATCCTGTCAACATCCTTGTAAATCTTTTCTGAACCCTTTCAAGTTTCACAACATCTTTCCGATAGGAAGGAGACCAGAATTGCACGCAACATTCCAACAGTGGCCTAACGAGTGTCCTGTACAGCCGCAACATGACCTCCCAACTCCTGTACTCAATACTCTGATCAATAAAGCAAAGCATACCAAACGCCTTCTTCACTATCCTATCTACCTACAATTCCACTTTCAAGGAGCTATGAACCTGCACTCCAAGGTCTCTTTGTTCAGCAACACTCCCGAGGAGTTTACCAATAAGTGTATAAAGCCTGCTAAGGTTTGCTTTCCCAAAATACAGCACTTCACATTTGTCCAATCCTGCATTGCTGCTTCTGCTCAAAGTCTGTCCCATAGAGATCAATGTTACTGTCAGACAACACCCTGGAAAATATCCTCAACATGAAGACTGCATTGTGTCTTTGTAAGGACTGGGCAATAGTTATTTTATCGATACTGTCATGCACAGATGCAGCTATGACAAGTAGAATGATGGGGACAAGTTTAATAGATATTTTCCCTCCTGTTAATTCTCTCACCTCCTATTTCAGATTTAATTCAGCACCTTTGTCCTTTAGGACACAACCAGCTCAGTCAACGCTGATGTTACTGAGATATCTTTGGTGATGAACATTGCAGTCCTCCACCCAGGCCACATGTCTTTTTCAATGGGCAACTGTGGCAGTTGCATTTCATTGATTAATTTATACTACATAATCTAAAGGATAACTATTCCATGTTGAGCATAAAAACCCACTGTAACACATGAGATGCAACCGAACCATGTGAAGCTCAATGAATAAGTCAAATAATAAATGATGCTCTATGGCTACTCAAAAACAAAGGGATTCAAGTCCGTTACATGAAACTTGATAAGCAACACTGAGAGGCTGGTCAACAGTTAATCTTACAAATGAGATGAATAAATAATTGTGCAATATGAGTGGCTCTGAACTGTATACTGTACAGGCAAAGAAAGGCTTATTTTAGTGTATGCTGTGCTGAACTATTCAATATCACAAGGTAGCAATGGTGGGAGTACAGTTGACATCCAGTTGACATCAGATAGCAATACAGATGACAAATCATCCATGCGCTTGAGTGCAAGTCATGCTCCTAATCATTCGAAAATGAATGATGCTCTGAATTATATGATACATGGACATTATGACATAGCATTAAAACAATCTTTGATACTCTCAACTAAATAATCAATTGACAGTACAATTGCAGATGAAGAATTGGTATTTAAGCTATGATACTGCATTCTGATCAGAACTTGTGAAAATATCTTTATACATTACATAATATCTTAAAGAAACAGGTGAAGTATATTGGAGTTGAAATAAGACATGATTGCTAAGTTGCCCTCCTACCACCTCCCTCAAGCATCAAACCATGGGAGATTGACTAGTTTCCATTTATTGTTTGCATGCTACTGCGACATCCACCAGAGATTTATAAGGCTGGAAGGATAACTGCAAATTCCAGAATGTAGGTTTGACTGTTTTTTTTTTTAAATATGTATTTTTCAGTCCATTTACAATCTCTCTTCAACAATTATAATGTATTTGCATTTTCAATCAAAAGCCATGTTGAAAAGTTATATACAAGACAGAGCAGGATAGCTTTGTGGTATTATCGCTAGACTATTAATCCAGAGACGTGGACAAAGTTCTAAAGACCCAACTTTGAATCCTGCCATGGCAGATGGTGGGATTTGAATTCAATAAATATTAGGAGTCTAATGTTGACGATGAAACCATTGTCGATTGTAGGCAAAGCCTATCTGGTTCACTAATGTCCTTCAGGGAGGTAAACTACCATCAATAGCTGGTCTGACCTACATGTGACTCTAGACCCACAGCAATGTAATTGACACTTAACTGTCCTCTGGGCAACTAGGATGGGTAATAAATACTGGCCTAGCCAGTGATGCCCACATCCCATGAATAAATAAGAAAAATGAAATCAGCATGACACAATAGCTGAGACTGGCTTAATTCAGTTCACAAATAGCTACGTACGTTTAGACAGAGGGGCTCAAGCCTTATCCATAGGCAAATAAATTTCACCTCACCTATTATTGCAATACATCAGAGAATTCTACACAACTGAACTTCTCACTTAATGATTACAAGTGAGCAGCTCTATCTGTTCCTGGAAATCTAATACTGCATCCTCTCTCCCCAGTTCCGTTGCTTCCTTATTGATTGCAAGCAGCAAGAATACTATTCATTCTAATATTGAGTAGGAAAGTTGTACAGGTCCATGAATAAATGTATGTAACTATCTGTAGTGGATAATTACTGACACCCAATGTAAAATGTGAAGGTCAACTTTAATTCTGACGCAATCAGATGGGTACGACTTACTGAGGTAAAAACACTGCCTGCACAAGGAAAAACAGGTGACCAGAAATCTGGATCGCTTGGGAACTTGGGCTGTAGTATGCTGAATTAAATTGAATCTTGACAAGAGCAGACAAATGAAATGGCAAAAAGAAAAGCAAAATGAGAAACTGGCATTAATTTGGCAATTTTCACAATCATTAGCCAGAAAGGTACTTTTTGAAGGTAACACTATGACTCTAATAGCAACATGATAGCAACCAGCTGATCTATTTCTTCTTGTGATGTTAACTGAGGAATACGTATTGGCCAGGGATGATCAGAGATAACATCCCCACCCTTACTCAAAACAGTGCCTTGGGATGTTCGACATCCACACAAGCAGGAGCATGGACCTTCAGTTTAACAATGGATCTGAAGTTCCGAACATCCAACAGTTAAGCTTCCTCAGTATTGCACTGGAATGTTAGATTTGATTTTGCTTTCAAGCCCTGGAGTAGAACTTGAAGCCAGAACCTTGTGATTTGGAGGGAAGTGCCCTATTATCTAAATTAATGCATTCAATACTTTATAAATCAAGGGCCTATGGCTGGGGTAATTTAACTGAATAATAGAATGGCTAACAAATAGTTGATAAGAGAGTTGAGGATGGCAACTTACAACTCTGGAGTGCCACAGGTTCAGTGTGGGGCCCACAATTAGAGTCATAAAGATGTACAGCATGGAAACTGACCCTTTGGTCCAACTCGTGCATGCCAACCAGATATCCCAACCTAATCGACTCCCATCTGCCAGCACTTGGCCCATATCCCTCCAAACCCTTCTTCTTCATGTTCCCATCCAGATGCCTTCTAAATGTTGCAATTGTACCAGCCTCCACCACTTCCTCTGGCAGCTCATTTCATACACGCACCATCCTCTACGTGAAATAATTGTCCTGTAGGTCTCTTTTATATCTTTCCCCTCTCACCCTAAACCTATGCCCTCTAGTTCTGGACTCCCGCACCCCATGGAAAAGACTTTGTCTATTTATTCTATCCATGCCTCTCATGATTTTATAAACCTCTATGAGATCACCACTCAGCCTTTGACACTTCAGGGAAAACAGCCCCAGCCTGTTCAGCCTCTCCCTATAGTTCAAATCCTCCAACTCTGGCACCATCCTTGTAAATCTTTTCTGAACCCTTTCAAGTTTCACAACATCCTTCTGATAGGAAGGAGACCAGAATTGCACACAATATTCGAAAAGTGGCCTAACCAATGTCCTGTGCAGCCACAACCTGACCTCCTAATTCCTATATTCAAAGCTCTGACCAATAACGGAAAGCATACCAAATGCTTTCTTCACTATTCTATCTTCCTCTGACTCTATTTCAAGGAGCTATGAACCTGCACTTGAAGGTCTCTTTGTTCAGCAACACTATCTATGACCTTACCATTAAGTGTATAAGTCCTGTCCTGGCTTGCTTTCCCAAAATGCGATACCTTGCATTTATCTAAATTAAACTCCATCTGCCACTCCTCAGCCCATTGGCCTTATTTATAATGTCTTGGATGGGCAAAGTGTCTGTACTAGATGAATTTGCAGATGAGAGAAAATTAGGAAGGAAGACAAGTAGTGATGACGACACAAAGAATCTGCAGAGGGATGCAGACAGGTTAAATGTGTGTGAAAAAGTTTGGCAGATAGAATTTGCGTGTGGGGAAATATGATGGTATGCACTTTAGGAGGAAGAATAGAGGAACTGAATATTATTGAAATGTGGAAAAAAACTGCTAAAAACTCAGGACAAAAGGATTTTTCCAGTCCTCATTCTTGAACCACTAAAAGCTAGCATCCAGGATGAGCAGGTAAAGGGAAGGCAATGGACTGTTTGCCTTTTTTTGAAAGTGAATGGAGTATAAAGTAGGGAAGCTTTGTTAAAATTATACAAGGCACTAGTCAGACCAATGCTTGAATACTGTGGACAGTTTTGGGCTTCTTACTTAAGGAAAAAATATCCTGGCATTACAGGCTGTCCAGAGAAGTTTCATGGATTGGTAGCAGGTGTGGAAGGAAGCCAGGTGAGTAGGTGGGGAGGAATTCTTAGTTCTGTTCATTAACTGCTACAGCACTAATGGAGAACAGTGTTCAAACTAGTAAAACACCATCTCATGAGCCACCTTGTCTGGTCTCTTCCTGAACAAAGATCTTGTTTATTAACTTCAGGGACAAATATAATGACTGAAAAGAAATGCTTTCTTCTATTTTTGACTTCAGGAAAATTCTTAACCCATTGACAGCTGCATTTGCACATACTGAAAGGAGTCCACAATTAAAGCATAGGTCCTACGCTTGGGTCTTGAGCAATTAAACAGGTTACAGAGTTGTAAATAATTTAAACAGTTATCACAAACAAGGGTTGAAATTAATAAAATCAAACACATTTCAGTAACAGAAAAGGATGAAATGGATAGAAAACTAAAGCAAATTAGTTTTCTGTTTAAAAAAATAAACATTTTAACTTAAAAGGAAAATAATTGGAAATAAAGCCAAGAAAAAACATAACTTATATAAGACCACTTTATGAAGGGAGTTTAAAATGGCAAAACTAATTATGATGGAAGATTAGCATTGCATATAATGAGCAATGAAAATAATTTTTATGGACATGTCATAAGGGAATTGTTCATTTGGCGGTGGGGCTATGCTGTAAACAAAAATGAGGCAAAGAATGACAAAACGACAAATGTACTGAATAAGTACTTTAATTCAGTTTTCATAGAGGATGTGTGTATTAGGAATGTAAACGATGAGATTCCTTAAGAACAGTTAGGAGACTTAAGATCAGGTTTGTGCTATTTAGCCCAATGAGCCTATCCTAGCATTCAATTTGATCATTCAACATCATTGAGTGGAGAACTTCACCATCATCTCAGTCTAAAATGGCTTTTCTTTGATACAAGGGAAGCCAGCAGAGAACAAGCAAAGTCACCAACTTTACCTCATGTTTCTACACCTTATAACCATTCTCCAAATGTTGTCATATCCTTTATAATAAATTTTAATAATTTCCCCATTCATTCCCCCTACAGATTCATTAGAATGTTCTGGAGATGATGGGGAGTTACATTTGAGAAATAACGTTTTATTCCATTCTGGTTAAGAAGTGATGGTTTACAAATCTTTAAGATTAAAAAATATTATAATAAGGTGAAACATTGTTTTCAGAATGGTATTGACAGTCCACCAATATAAAGATAATAATCAAAAAAAAAGTGAGGTTAGAACAAGTTATTTAGTTATCCATGGCTTGGATTATCTGTCACCAACCTCTTGTTGAAGCAGAGTCCATAAATTCTTTTAACAGAAAATTGGCTGCTTCAAGAAGAGTAATATTAAAAGGATTGGGGAGTGAATTGTGGCATGCAATTAAATGAAAGAATGCTGGGGATGGAAAAATAGTCCAAATTGTTGTTTGTATGCTGTAAAAACCAGAATTTCATTAAATAGCATTGACAGTTTCAGCTGTCAATCGTGATCATTGTGAGCGTTTCCATCATAAGCAGTATATTTGAGGTAACAATGTAAACCTTGTTAACCCCAAGCAAATAGCGACAATAACATATAGTTACTCTCTTTCATCCTTGCATCACTATCCATGTCTTTTTCGCTCGTCTTGTTCTCAGTCTTGTTTTTTATACATCTTGATTCATTTGTCACAGCCTGGCTCAGTATCTCTGTGTCACTTGTGGACAATCTGCTTCAAGTGCTTACAAACCTCGCACAAGCTATAAGTCAACAAACTTCACATCTACTTCCCCTATTCATACTTCATTTAGATCTGTAGTCTGAAGCACATTTTGATTTTACCTTTGTACCAACATGGACACAGCCAATTCCTAATCCAAACCTCCAACTCACCCTCAATGCCATATCTCCGTATTTTCTGCAGTAGCCTACCATGGGGAAATTCCTTAGTTGTGAATTTCTTTTGAGTGTCATGAGGATATAATAAGATGGTTTACAGGTGCAAATTCATTTTGCATTTCATCCAATATCAAATTATATATTTCAGTCTATCATGGTATTTTATCTGTGTATGAGCATAACATTACTAAGAAGATGCACAATGCCAAATCAATATTGCAAGTATTTCAACAAGAAATTATCCCTGAATAGAATTGTTGAGCAACACCCTCAAACATAAGGGCTGCCAAGTTACTAAAAAACTATTGGCCCTTGGAAGTACTGTTATGGCATGTATCACAAGATTATATCACATACATATGAGGCTCAGTGGTGCAAAAGCAAATTTAATCCTTTCGTCACTATAATTTGCCAATTTTGTATTTATAACTTTTATTGAAAAATGAAAGATGCAAGCGAGAGTGACATGAAATTTCATGTTAATTTTTGTTAAAGTAACATTACACCAGCAGAAATAGACTATTTTAGAAGCATTGTAAGAATGTTTGATATGGATCATACAACTACTTTCAGTGTTTGCAAATATATTCCCATTTCACTTGTCTGCACCACAAATGTAAGCTACTAGGAGGATACTGCAGAAGGATAGTTAACATTTATTGCCTATTGTTTTTCAGCTCTTTTCCCTTCGACCAACATCATTAACCTACATTGGAGTACAGCCTCGGCATGAGCCCAGAATTACTTGCTCAAGTGGTCATTCCTCATGCATTGACAGTGAGCAGTGACAGGCTGATGAACTTTGGGATCATTACTACCAAGCTCATTCCTGTATATTTGACATCTTTCTGTATCACATTCCGACAAGGCTCATTAGTGGAATGAAGGAGAATCATAACATCCTTATCAATGCCCATGTCAACTTACTTGGGAGTGCAAAGGGATTAAACAGAAGCCTTGTTGTGTATGTGACCTAATACTCAGTGCCGTCATGTTCTGATATTGTATTGTCATTTTTGTTACTGAGTTATTCATGTGAAAAATGTAGAAGACTGAAGAATAAAATGCAGTTGTTTCATAAAAAGAATATCCAAGAGGCATTTATCAAATGACCTGGTTGATCCAGCCATCGAGGAACATTGGTTTCATAATATTTATTGAATAATTAATGAAAATTCCTTTTATAAAAGAAAGTAAGTGAAAACATGTTGGGGATCAACTGGTAATTGACAATGCTATACCGTGTTCTACCTGAATTGGTTTTTATATCAAAAAATGCATTTTTGTTCAATCAACATTTTTACTGATAAACTGCTAATATTTCAAGCACCAATATATATAGTTTCTGGGATTTATTAATCTTCTGGTCCATGAATCTAACTCTGAAAAGATTCATGTTTTCAGTTGAGCAGTAAATCATTAACCTTCAAGCAAGGTTTGTTTCCTATTGAATGGACATTTCATTAATGCCAACATCTGCACCGAACACTCATTAATATATTGCAAGAAAAATGCCTAAACTACTCCTTTTATATTGCTGAAAATCATAGGTTAACAGTTAGTGACTTTTCTTCATCATGGTTATTGCATACTGCATTTTCTATCGATACCAATATATAAATATATTGTTACAAATGTAACTATTAGGAGCAGAGTTTTCGCTCAAACACTGGCTGACTGATCTCATCTGAATTAAACTTAGGATGAATATGAAGTTAATTAAGGAAAACTATTCTGTTATTAGGCTTGGGTAAATTAAGGTATTGTGGTAATTGGTTGACTAAAATGTATGCCCAGATTAGTTTAATTTAATGTCTAATGCCACGGAAATTTCATCACTGTTAGCTATTCAATGAACTGTGGCTCAAATAAAAAGCAGAAAGAACTGTGGATGCTGGAACTCAGAAACACAAACAGAAATTGTTGGAAAGACTTGGCAGGTTTGGCAGCATCTGTGGAGAGAAGTAAGAGTTAACATTTCGGGTCCAGTGAGCCTTCTTTAGAACCTGTGAGACCGAATGCCTTTTTCCGGCAATTTCTGAGGATTGAATACACCATTTGCTAAATGTCTCTTGGATACTCTGTTTATGAATTTGTTTCTGGAGCTGGATTTTATTCGTCAACCTTCTCATGTTTTAACATAAAAACCTATGTAACAAAAATGACAATATAATGTCAGAATGCAATTAGCCTCAAGCCTCTCCCCCATTTCCCAATGTCAGTGTTGGAGCTCATTTGAAAACTCCAAAGTTATGAAATTAGTTATGAAACTCCAAATCATGAAAGTTATGAAATGCAGTTTTCTCATGAACGATTGTTTATACTTTGCTAACAATGTACTTGTCGGAAAATTATGCACACACCAAAATTTGAAATAAGAATATCACATACAAAGTGCGCTGATTATTTATCACAACATCTTAAATTGTTTCCATTATTAGGGAAAGATTTGCCTCCAGCTTGGCTTCTTATCTTTATCACCTCTAATTAGCAGTAACATGTTATTTACACTACACTGCTCTATTGAAGATCACTGCAAGCTTAAAATATCTTGGGCAATGTGCAATCCTCCAGTCCATTCAATTCCTTAATATACTGTAGACTTTAACAGTCCCCTTTTTTTAGAAATATTTATTGACCATTCTTCCAGTTCGCACCTCTCTCATTTCTTCACATTTTCCAAAGTCCTTGACTTTCTTAGGCATTTACAAAGCTATGTTTCATTAATATCTTTAATGCTTCTGTTCATTACTTGACTGAAACTATCTCCTTCATGATTCAATTTGAAATTCCTCTCTTCATTTTATATATATATATATATATATATATATCTGACAAGATCATTTTATCTGAGCACAAAGAATGGTAGAGAAACTCAGCAGGTTTGCTGGCAGCTGTGAAGAGAGAAATTAATGTTTTGATTCTGGCATGTCTCTCCCTCAGAACTCTGAAGAACAGTTCTGAGCAGTCATACCTGACTCAAAATGTTAAGTCTGTTTTTCTCTCTCCTCATAAATGCTCAGCCCTGTTGAGTTCCTCTGCCATTGTGTTTTTTTTGTTTCAGACTGCCAGCATCCGCAGTATCTTGTTATTGTTATAATACTATTTCAGCATCCGTTTCATTACTGTTTGTTGCACCTGTGTATAAACTGGTTATCACATAACTGTCCAATAACAATTGTACTTCAAAAATACTTTGTTGGTTGTAAAGCACTTTGGGACATTCTGAGGCCATAAAAGACATACTTAAATCAAAAAATTGTTGTGATGCAGAAGAAGGACATTCAGCCTATTAAATCTGTACAGAATAAATGTAACCCCTTGTTTCAAAATCTGTTTTTTTTTCATAAGAATAATGCAATCCAATACAATAGAATTATTAAAAATCATTCAAGGCTATGAAAGAGTATCTAAAAACAGATTGTTTCCAGCAATTAAGGGGTCAGGAATGAGACCCATATACACAAGTTTAAGTACAACAGATTTGAAACAGACGTTATCGGAAATTTGTTTGCACTGTTGAAAGTGCAAACTTCCCAGGTTAGTGATTGAGAAAACTTAGCATTTAAGATTAGGTTAGTTAGGTGCTTGAAAGAAATTGAGCTATAAGGTTTAGGGTACGGAGTATAATTAGAACAATTTGTCCACAAGGAATATTAATGATGGTATGTACTAGTTCAGCCAAATAGTCTATCTCTATGTTATAGATTCTATAGGTTCTTTATGAGTTAGTAAATGCTGATGGTGTTAAGCAATACTGGAATAAATATACCTATTTCCTTGCAACTTTAACTATCACATCAGATTTTATTGAATTCAAGTAATCATTCAGAGACTGTGATCAAAGATTTTGATCTGTCATTGAAATATTTTCAGTAATTTAAAGGTTAATTTCTACATATTAAATTGCCTTTGCTATCTGTGGCCTTGATTATGGATTCATTTCTGAAAGTTTATGAGAATGAGATTGTTTCTGTCAAATTTAACTTGCAAAGTAATAATGTGTGACAACATTATTACTAAAAAACATTTCTTATTCTGTGGTAGAAGAGTCAGAAAATACAACTGCAGTTTACTTCCCTTTCATGTTTTAATATTCTTTCTTGGGTTGAGGGTAGCAATTGCAAGACCAGTAGTTGTTGCCCATTCATAACTGCTCTTGAACTTAGTGGTTTGCCAAGTCACTTAGGTGGGCAATTGAGAGTCAACCACATTATTTTAGGTTTGGGACAGTGGTCTCCAATGTGTTTAAGCACAAGGTTACATTTTGAATTTATGTGCAACCCAGGATCCACCGCAAAGAAAATATGGAAAGAACAGTTCATTTTTTATGCTATATGAATCAAAAACCAAGTCGATATAATTATTCATTTTGTCCTCTCCTCATCAAGTCTCAATATGACACCATTGCCAGTGCCATGATATAGTTTGAGTTTGCTAAATGTATATTGTCCATTAAAGGAATATCAGAGAGAATGATGTGTACTTGGACTTGATCATCTTCATTTGGGAAAACACTGTGTTACGCAGGTATGTGGAGTCAAAGTAAGCTTTCACTTTAAAAGCACAGAATGATAGGAGTAGGTATTTTCCTACCATTTCCGAGTCTCCAAACATTGTTGTCCCTTGATTTGAATTTCGGCTCATAATCATTTTGCAATTTAATTATCTCTATGTTATCTCTATTGCTTTAAAAATCAAACACATGATGGAATTTGGTAACCAATCCACCAACACCTACTTGAAGAAATAGGACAGCCATAATAATTTGTTCCATCACATCCAATTACTGAAATCTTTTGTTGAATTCTTTGGCTAACTTGCTCAGGCGTGCATAGACGTTTTTCTGATGGAAACATGTTACTTTGATTTTTTTTCTAGTATTTATTTGCTCCAAAATTGGGAAGTGTTGCAGCAATTTATTTTTTGATTGGGAGATCCAGTTTTGTTTGCAAGCCAACGCTGATCTTGTGTGTTAAATCAATGCCCGTTCCCTACATTCACAGTTTAATTCATTTAAGTTTTGATGTTATGTCTGTAAAAATCATGAAGTTGAGCAACCACTCATTATCTGACAGCTCACAGCCTTGAATTCTGAAAAGTGATGACTTCAGCCATTAGATCTAAATATCTTTGCAGGGTAAACCTTCAACTTGGCCAACTCACAACAGCATGGAGGGTGAATTCACCATGGACAGCATCGAGTTAGTTGAGTAAGGATTTAAATGAGTGGTGCTGAAGAGCTGAACAGCTCTTGTTCAAATCAAAATTCAAATCTTTAAAACAACTTTAATTCCATGAGAAAAGCCCATAACTTTATTTACTAATGCTGCTGATGGATTGTACGATGTCAATTGGTGAAAGAAATCATGATTATTTCAGTAAAAAGCTCATATTTGTTCTAAACATAGCTGGTCCACCATTAACTGTGGTGGAAACCATTTTTTTGATTAAAATGTATTTCTCAAGTGCATACTTTTTGAATTAATTGTAGATATCTTCACCCTTTTTATTCGCTCAACAAGCAAAAGGGTAAGAACATTGTCTTTAGCTTTTATTCCCTGAAAAACCATGCACACAAAAGCAAACAGCTGGGCTCCATCAGTCATGTTGATGGATTCAGTGAACCACAGAGTCCTGCAGATCCTGCTGCAGTTGCTGAGAGATGCCTTTGGACAAAGGTTCCACTCACCCTACCATTGTCAAAGCACTCAGTGATATACTCTGGATTGCCATAATTATTTCTTCTTTATTCTGAAAGTCTTTGAATAGTCAATGACCACAGATATTGCTTGTTTAATTACTTTGCCATCTATGAATGATTTTTTTTGTTTTGTCAAAAGATGAAAAATGCTAAATGATGCTTCAGTACAGTCCTTACCTTTTGCTGCTGGTTTAGAAAAAGTGACTGTTTGAGGTTTCAACCTAGCCTTCAACTTGTCAACCTACTTTTTCCAAAGCATGCTGATCAAGGGAAATCTATCCTTGAACTTACTTTCAAAATTATCATTTATAAGTGGTGTCATTCCAAATTGCCCTTTTAACTTATCAATATACTTTGGTGACATATAAAGCAAATACTCCCTTATTTTATTCAATTATGAACCATAATTTATTTATCCATTCAGTGTGCAAGTTGTACCATTTAGGTTTCTTTATTGATGACCCAGCTTCATCACTCATTGTTATTGTTTCCCTTTGTAGTTAGTGACTGCAGGTTGGCCTTTGGATAGGCCCCTCTGGAACTTTATTTTGCATTCAATATACAACGTCATGGTCATCATTGGACTCTTAATTCCAGATTTTTTTCAATGAAATTAATTCAACCATTTTCCATGACAGGATTCAAAGTGGTCCCCCAGAACATTACTTGGATTTCTGGATAAATAGTCCAGCAATAATTCCACTGGGCTATTGCCTCCCACAGTCCAGAATGTTGTTGGCTTCTTTCAAGTGTGGAAGCTTGAGAGGTCCCTTCTGTGGCCATGATTTGGCTCCAGGGCCTCTAGTCAGCTGGGGATGCTCAAATATTGGATGTGAGATGTGGCATAATTTTCCTTTGTCCTGCATGGATCTATTAGATAAACAGCTGAAGTAAAGAAACTGCTGGTCTACAGAGATACAGCACAACTAGCTGAGCTGCTCTTGTAGAGAGTCTGCATAGATGCGATGAGCTGAATAGCCTCAAACAGTTCTAGTACTGGCTGTACACATACGTTTTTAGCATATTGCTTTTTGATTTGTTTCCAATGACACTACAAAACTGCAATAAGAGTCCATCTGGATTGAAGTGAAACACCACATAACAATCTAGTAAAACCAGTTTAGACCATGCACTTTTCTCTACCTGCACAACTCCCAGAAGCAGAAGTTATGCAGTAGCATGATGATTGATGTATGTACAATGAGGGGGACAAGGGAATGAGGGTGGGCAGTGACATTGACTGTCAGAGCCACCGTGATCAACCAGCTGATTACAATCTACGTGTTAAGAGACTGGGGGGTCTTGGGTCACAAATGGGTCAAACTAAATAAGGATGGTAAACCAGATGGATTTTTATGATAGTTGCTGATAGTTTCATGATCACTGTTACTGAGACTGGTTTTCAACTATAATGGGTAATTGACAAATGGGTAATTGAAAGGTGTGTGAAACTGGTGAAATTCACACTGAGAATTCAGTTATCTGCATTGGGAAATGTTGCCTATGTAGAAGTCTTTTTAACCTGCTGAACAATGCTGTAAAACTTGCACTGCTTCCAATGTACACTGACATCATAAATGTGTTCTTCAGAATTTCCATTTGTCAGTCTGTCTTCCAGAATCATAAAGATGCTATTTTACAAACTGTCTGCAATTTTGTTAGAAATACGGAACATGGGAAATATATAAACTCATTGTATTGTTCTGACATATTGTTACCAACTGAATTCTTGCGTCAGGGTGCAATTAGAAAGACAGCCTACAACTGCCAACGTTATTCTTTATCTTAGTGCGATTGCCAATTTCATACCAATTTGTGTCAATGATCAAACAGGTTTTGTACATGATCTCAGCAAAAATTATATTTGAAACTTCTAAATTTAGTCAGAGAGAAGAGGAGCTGAGAAAGAGGAAATTTCCCACCCATTGATCTGGACATCAATCAAACCTCAGTTGACTTATTGTCCACGCTCCAAACATTCAGAAACCTTCAAATAATTAAAGCCTGTGTCCTTTGCATTTTTAATAAAACATGCGTTTTCATAGTTTGGGCCGCACTGATGCCCTCAGACAAAAGGTTAATGAAAATCAAGGATATGTATAAGGGGCCAATATTAGACATCTTGAAACAAGGTATTGCAATAGATCATGAATCAACAAATGGTGAACTGGTACAAAGAGGCACAGATCAAGGATTAACATTGAAATAAGCAAAAGAAGAAGTTAAAAGATGGTAGTATGGTGAATAGAATCGGTAGGAATGTAGGTAGCAACTATAGCATAATTTAGTAATGAATTGATTTTAAAAAACTAAAACCTTTAAGAAGCATAAAGAAGAAGAATCAGGGTACTAAGGTGTGATTAGAGTAGTTAGTTCCAGTACTAGAGATACACTGAAGCTGATTACCTTCTACTGTACTGTATTCTCCATTGTAAGAATAGTCAAATGAGCTGACAGTACAAGCCAGATCTTTGGATGGTTACAGAGGTCACTAGGCAGAAAGTGAGTGTGAGATGGCTGGTATCTTGATAAGATCCTTCTCCCACCATTACAGGAACTAGCCAGTCAATGGGTGCATTCCCTTATCCACTGTGACTGAGGAAACATTCAACCCAAGGAAAGATGCAACTGGTGGGGAATCTAGCATTTCCGAATAACATAGTGAACCCCTCAAATAAAATAAGATACTACAGAGGCTGGAAATCTGCAACAGAGAGTATGCTGGAGAAACTCAGTAGCATCTGTGGAAAAAGAAACAAAGTTAGCCTTCTGAAGAAGAATAACATCATGCTCACTGCACAGATGCTGCCAGACCTGTTGAGTTTCTCCAGCATTCTCTGCATTTGGTAAGGAGCCCCCCACCTCCCAATGTGGACAGATTGCTTCATTGGTGTCCACAGGTCACCTTGTGGAAGAGGACGTGCTTCCACTTTACCCACACAATAGTAATAGCCCAGAAACTGTGGCCATTCTTATTTAATATTTCTTTTAAACATTATGCTGAGAAGCAAGTTCACCTTGAGGTGCCCTGTCTCTCACCCTTGCCTGTGATATCAGGCTGCTGTACTCTCAGTGCAGGATAGTCTCCCATTAATCGACCAGCATCAAGGATCCATCTGCCATTCTTAATTGGGCAGCAAGTCTGCCCCCAGCCATTGTTTTGAGAATTACATCAAGTAATTATTTCTAGTGTGGTCCTGGGCAGCTAACTGCCTTCAATCCTGACATCAAGGTCACAGTCTATGTTGAGGCGAGGGAAGAGAGAGAGAAACACAACACACTCTGAAAACAGGCATGGGGATTGATGTCCATTGATCTGCGCCTAATGCTTCTGATACAAGCAGCACACAAACTTCAAGCTGCCAGGTCATTTGAATGATTGTAACATGCAGCAAATGGTAACCATGTTGGTGATGCACTGGGGACCACAAAGACTGCAATGATTCAAAAGGCAGCTCACCATCACCTTCTCGAGGCCAATGAGGGATGAACAATAAATGCTGCAAAAACCAGCAACATCCACACACCAATAACAAATAGAAACAAAGTAATTGTTTATTCTTAACCGTAGCATTACAATGTTAGCCTTGGTGGTCAAATTTTAATAACATGATGTGGCATCACAGCAATACTTATCAGGTATGTTTCTTCCTGCTGACACTGCGTGCTGGATTCTATAATCACAAATGGACAGAAAGTCCATTCCCTACCCCCTCAAAAACCTGACCCTAAGTGAACAGAAAATATGGCACAATGATATTGTGTCAGCAATGTAACATCATCATACCACTCCCCAAAGTTACCGAAATCAGGAGGGTGAGGAAGGAGTCAGTGCACTCGCCATTTTCTAAAGAATCATTAACAAGCTATTGAGTTTGTTCAGGATCTAATCATCTGCAATTTCTCATTGCCTGAGCTTTTTTGGGGCATCGGATCTGAATACGTTTGAAATGTTTTACAGCAGCTATAACAAGGACAGAAGAACATTAGGACTCTAGATAAATGCAACAGCAGCAGCCTCTGCTCAGGACGGTGATGGTATGTTTATTCCTTTAAAACTTCACTTTGAATCTTGTCAGAAAGAAAAAAAAGATTCTAAAAGCAGAGGGCATTTAAATAAGTAACTTCTGCTCAAAGCATTACTCCCCTTCTCCCTACAGGGACAGGGACAGAAAGCCCGGGCTGATGTCCCGAGCACAGTGTATTCTCTAAACCCCAGCTTCTGGGGACCCACTCTCCCAGGCACTGCCCCTCTGCCACTTGATGTCCCTGTCTACAATCCCAATTGGGCATGAAGTCAACACCCAGCCTTCTTTCCTCCTGACACTTTTAATTAGTGTCCTTCCCATTGGTTGTACTTTAATTGACCATCAGACACAATAGCTGATGAGCTGAGATGACGGGAGTTGTGGGGGCTAAGTGGGAACATGGTGACCAGTCACTTTCCCCTTCAATTCCATTAAACTTCTGGAAAACATTAAATCCAACCTACGGCAGAATCTTACCAGAAATCAGCTAAAGGTTAATTTTGTTGAGTTTCATGGAGAGTTCTTCTCTCTCTGCGAGGTCTAGCCTTTCATGCTGTCTTCCCAAACATGCCTTATTATCTCTGCAAAATGCAGCACAGTACTCATCAAGCTGGTTGGGTCCTAAAAGACATAGCTGCTAGACCGGGTGTGCAGTAGGTGGCAAGGGAATCAACAGTATGGAAAAACATACTTTACATCATCAGGGCGGCATGGTGGCTCAGTAGTTAGCACTGCTGCCTCACAGCACCAGGGTCCCACGCTCAATTGCACCCTCGGGCAACTGTCTGTGTGGAGTTTGCACATTCTCCTCGTGTCTGCGTGGGTTTCCTCCGGGTGCTCTGGTTTCCTCCCATGGTCACAAAGATGTGCACATCAGGTGAATTGGCCATGCTAAATTGCCCATAGTGTTAGGTGCACTATCAGAGGGAAATGGGTCTGGGTGGGTCACTCTTTGGAGGGTTGCTGTGGACTTGTTGGGCCGAAGGGCCTGTTTCCACACTGCAGGGAATCTAATCTAATCTGATCTAATCTTACCAATTTGCCAGCTACAGACGTATCTGTCCATGACAGTATCGGAAAGAGTGACCATCGCACAATCATTGAGTAGATAAAGGCCTGCCTTCACATTGAGAATACACTCAAGAGTGTTAAGTGGTACTATCACCTTCGAACAGACTTCGAACAGATCAGGCAACTCAAGTTTGGGCATCCACAAGGTGCTACCAGCACAATCTGCAACATCATGGCCCGGCATATCCCCCACTCAGCCATTGCCATCAAGCCAGCGAATCAATGGAGAGTGCAGGATCAGCACCAGGCATACCTAAAAATGAGGTGTCCACTTGGTGAACTTATTTGCACACCAAACGGCATAAGAAGCAAGTGATAGATGAAGCTTAGTGATCTCACAAACAATGGATCAGATCTAAGCTCTGCAGTCCTGCCACACTGAGTCATGAATGGTAATGGGTAATTGAACAACTCCACATATATCCCTATCCTCAATGATGGGAGAGACCAACACATTAGTGCAAAAGGTAAGGCGAAGTATTCACAGCAATCTTCAACCAGCCAAGGGCATAGTGCGTGATTCAAAGTGACTCCTCTAGTGATCCTCAGCATCACAGGTTCCAGTCTTCAGGCAATTCGATTCACTGCATGTGATATCAAAAAACAATTGGAGGCACTGGATACTGAAAAGGCTATGGACACATTGCAGCAACATTACTGCAATATTACCAAAGACTTGGACTCCAGAACTTACCAGAATAGCTCCCAAGCCCAGCTATTGCAGCAAACTCTTCACTAGTTGGAGTCATATCTGGCACAAAAGAAGATGGTAGTGGTTGTTGGAGTTTAGAAGAAAGTGAGGACTGCAGATGCTGGAGATCAGAGTCAAAAAGTGTGGTGCTGGAAAAGCACAGCCGGTCAGGCAGCAGCCGAGGAGCAGGAGAGTTGACATTTTGAGCATAAGCTCTTCATCAGGAGTGGCTGTTGGGGTTTAGTCATCTCAGGTCCAAGACATCTCAGGAATTCCTCAGGATAGTGTCCTCGACACAACCACCCTCACCTGCCCTTCACCATTAAGGTCAGAAGTGGGGATGTTCACTGATGATTGCACAACGTTCAGCACCATTAGCAACCCCTCAGATATTGAAACAGTCCATGTTCAAATGGACAATGTCCAAGTTTGGGCTAATAAGTGGCAAGTAACATTCACGCCACACAATTGTCAGGTAATTATCATCTCCAATAGGAGACAATCTAATCGCCCATGCCTACATCTTCCTGGTTGTCTGAAATGCAGAATGCACTCTGTTTCCCAATATTTACAATTCTTGCCTTATCCAACACAAAATATAATTTAAAGAAAAGATGAAAATAGACCTTTCAACTTGTTCACACCACCAGTGTGGACCTGGACCAGCACTCTTGCTTATTTCCAATCCCATTCAGTCTACATGTCTGATCTCAATCCCTTCCCAACACATGGTCAGCTTGTGAAGCAAATGCATGCACAATATGTGATCAACAAAACTAAAAATATTCCACGGTTATAAAATGTTCAAACAACAAGCTCATTTTGCTTCAATATTTCAATTGTCAATGACTTGATGAATATTGGCATTTTATCACACAAACTCAGGAAGGTCATTCCATTATACTGCATCAAAAAGGTGATGCCAGAATTTTGAGTTCCCAGCAGAGTGCCACACACTCACGAACCACTTTTGAAGGCAAAATTGAAATATAGCACCCCTGAAATTCTGACCTACATTCCCTAAAATGCACTGCACTCTTTTAGAAATATCAAAATCACTCATGAGTCCAGTTTGCATGTAATAAAATCCATTCAAGCTTGTAGTTTATCTGAGATCATTTGATGGTCACTGAATTTAAGTAAGTTCAACCGAAGTGCTTCCAGAAGTTACTGAAGGAAAAAGAGAAGTATAGGAAAACATGGTATTTGAAGTGATGTTAATGATTCATGTTGGAGGTTTCCTCTAAATTACAAGGTTTGAATTTTTGAAAAATCAGCTTTTGGATCTGACTGAGTAAGTTCTTGTGAAGTACTCCCATTTTTGCAGATGCTTACTGTTTTGTGAGATACAATTTTCCTGTATTTAAATTTTAGATCCAATTTTAAGCCAGGTAACTTTGCAATACATGGAGGTGACATAAGAATGATCTATATACAATTTATATAGATCTATATACATCTTTGTACAATGTATATAGATGATTTAGAGTTGGGGACCATGTGTAATTTGCAGCTGAGTGGCAGAGCAAAGTGTGCAGAGGACTATGAAACTTTGCAGAGGAACATGGATAGATTGAGTGAGTGGAGAAAGGTCTGGCAGATGGAGTACAATGTTAATAAATGTGAAGTCATCCATTTTGGTAGGAGTAATAGTAAGAGGGATTATTACTTGTATGGTAAACAGTTGCAGCATACTGCTATGCGAAGGGACCTGGGTATCCTTGTACATAAATCACAGAAGGTTGGTCTGAAGGTACAACAAGTAATTAGGAAGGCAAATGGAATTTTGTACTTCATTGCTAAAGGAGTGTAAAAGCAGAGAGGTTATGTTGCAGCTGTATTGGATGCTAGTGAGGCCACACCTGGAGTTGTGTGTGCAGTTTTGGTCTCCTTACTTGAGAAAGAATGTACTGGTACTGGAGGTGGTGCAAAAGAGATTCACTAGGTTGATTCCGGAGTTGAGGAGGTTGGCTTTTGAGGAGATACTGAGTAGATTGGGATTATATTCATTGGAATTCAGAAGATTGAGGGGAGATCTTATAGAAACATATAAAATTATGAAGGGAATAGATAAGATAGAAGTAGAGTAGATGTTTCCACTGGCAGGTGAAACAAGGAGAAGAGGGCATAGCCTCAAGATTAGAGGGAGCAGATTTTGGACTGAATTGAGAAGGGCCTTCTTCACCCAGAGGGTTGTTAATCTATGGAATTCCTTGCCCAGTGATGTAGTTGCTACTTCAGTAAACATTTTTCAATCTAAGGTAGGTTTTCTTTGAACAATAAAGGAATTAAGGAATACAGTGAGAGCACAAGTAGGTGGATCTGACTCCATGTAAAGATCAGCCATGATCTTATTGAATGGCGGAGCAGGCTCGAAGGGCTGGATGGCCTACTCTTGCTCTTATTTCTTATGTTCCTATGTTCTTAAGATTATAAGAAATAGCAACAGGAGTAAGTCATTTGGCCTCTCAAGCATGCTCTGCTATTCAATATGTCAGTGATGCCGAGTTTGGGTTCTGAAAGGGCCACTCAGCTCCTGAATTCATTAAAGCCTTGGTTCAAACCCTGATAAAAGACGTGAATTCAAGAGGTGAGGGGAGAGTGATAGCACTTGACATCAAGGCTGCATTTGACTGAGTGTAGCATCAAGGAGCACTAGCAAAAGTAGAAATAATGGGTATTGGGGGCAAACTCTCCACTGGTTGCAGTCTTACCTGACATATAGGAACATGGTCATGGTTTTTGGAGGTCAGTCATCTCAACTCCAGGACATCTCTGCAGGAGTTCCTCAGTGTCCTAGACCCAACCAACTTCAGCTGCTTCATCAATGACCTTTCCTCCATCATAAGGTCAGAAGTTGGGATATATGCTGATCAGTACCATTTATGACTCCTCAGACACTGAAGCAGTCCATGTTCAAATGCAACAAGATGTGGACAATGTCCAGGCTTGGACTGACAAGTGGAAATAACATTCACGCCACACAAATGTCAGGCTATGACCATCGCCAAACAAGATATTCTAACCACTACTCCTTGACATTCAGTGGTGTTACCATCACTTAATCTCCCACTAACAACATTCTGGGGTTATCATTGACCTGAAACTCAACTGAAGTCACCATATAAACGCAGTGGCTAGAATAGCAGGACAGAGGTTAGGACTACTGCAGCGAGTAACTCACCTCCTGACACCTTAAAGTCTGGCATCTACAAGGTACAAATCAGGAGTGTGATGGGTGCAGCTCCAACAACACTCAAGAGGCTTTACGCCATTTGATTGGCAATGCACCCACAAGCATCCACTCCCTCACTACCGATGCTCAGTAGCAGCAGTCTATAATATCTACAAGATGCACGGCAGAAATTCACCAAAGATAATCAGATTGCACCTTCAAAACCCACAACCACTTCTATCTAGAAGGACATGGGCAGCAGATACATGGGAACACGACCCCCTGCAAGTTCCCCTCCAAGCAACTCACCACCCTGGCTAGGAAATATATTGCGCTCCTTCACTGTCACTGGGTCAAAATCCTGGAATTCCCTCCCTAATGACATTGTGGGTCAACCCACAGAAAATCGACTGAAGTGGTTCAAGAAGGCATCTCACTACTTTCTCATGGGTAACAAAGGACGGGCAATAAATGCTGGTTAGCTAGCAATGCCCACATCCCAGAAAATGAATTTAAAAAATGTTTATGACTGATCTGGCATTCCTCAAACAAAAGTCAGGATGTCAGGTTGCAGCTTCATAAGACTTTGGTTAGACCACACTTATTACATTCAAGTCTGGCCCCCGCATTACAGAAAGAATGTGGAGGCTTTGGAGAGGGTGCAGAAGAGGTGTTGCCTGGATCAGAAGGTATGAGCAATAAGGAGAGGCTAGAAAAACTCAGGTTATTTTCTTTGCAACGGTGGAGGCCAACAGGAGAATTGATAGAATCTACAAAATTATAAGATTAGTTTGACAGTCAGAATCTTTTTCCCAGAGTTGAAATGTTTAATACTAAGGGACATGTATTTAAGGTGGAACAGGAAAGTTGAAAGGAGATATTAACATAGAACATAGAAAAATACAGCGCAGTACAGGCCCTTCGGCCCTCGATGTTGTGCCGATCCAAGCCCACCTAACCTACACTAGCCCACTATCCTCCATATGCCTATCCAATGCCCGTTTAAATGCCCATAAAGAGGGAGAGTCCACCACTGCTACTGGCAGGGCATTCCATGAACTCACAACTCGCTGAGTAAAGAATCTACCCCTAACATCTGTCCTATACCTACCACCTCTTAATTTAAAGCTATGCCCCCTCGTAATAGCTGATTCCATATGTGGAAAAAGGTTCTCATGGTCAACCCTATCTAAAACCCTAATCATTTTGTATTAAGGGTAAATTTCTTTATACAGTGAGCAGTAGAAGTCTGGAACACACTGCCAGGAGTGGTGGTGGAGGCAGATAAGATAGGGGCATTTAAGGAACTTTTAGATAAGCACATGAATATGCAAGAAATGAAGGTGAATATGAACCAAGGGAGACAGAAGTCATTAGTTTCATTTGGCATTATGTTCGGCTCAACATTGTGGACCGAAGGACCCGTTCCTCTGCTGTTCTGTTCTATGTTCTATATCCAATTTCCTACCTTTTCCCCTTAAATCAGAACCAACCACACTTCTTCAGTATTCCTGTCACTCATCCATATAACTTCTGGAAAGCATCTTTGCAAATAAATAAAGGCCTCATAAATATTGATAATATCATTAAGATCCTGACATAATTTTGCCATGGAGAAAGTGAGGTCTGCAGATGCTGGAGATCAAAGTTGAAACTTTATTGCTGGAACAGCACAGCAGGTCAGGCAGCATCCAGGGAACAGGAGATTCGACGTTTCGGGCACAGGCCCTTCTTCAGGAATGAGCAGAGAGTGTTCAGCAGGAGAAGATAAAAGGTAGGGAGGAGGGACTTGGAGGAGGGGAGTTGGAAATGTGATAGGTGGAAAGAGGTCAAGGTGAGGGTGATAGGTCGGAGTAGGATGGAGGCGGAGAGGTCAAGAAGAAGACTGCAGGTCAGGAAGGCGGTGCCGGGCTGGAGGGATTTGGCTGAGACAAGGTGGGGGGAGGGGGGGTGAAGGAACTGGTGAGGTCCAAGTTCATCCCCTGTGGTTGGAGGGTTCCCAGTCGGAAGATAAGATGCTCCTCCTCCGACCGTCGGGTTGTTGTGGTTTGGCGGTGGATGAGTCCAATGACCTGCATATCCTCGGTGGAGTGGGAGGGGGAGTTGAAATGCTGTGCCACAGGTTGGTTGGGTTGGTTCGTCCGGGTGGCCCAGAGGTGCTCTCTGAATCGCTCCGCAAGTAGGCGGCCTGTCTCCCCAATATAGAGGAGGCCACACCGGCTGCAGCGGATGCAGTAGATGATGTGGGTGGAGGTGCAGGTGAATCTGTGGCGGATATGGGAGTTTCCTTTTGGGCCTTGGAGAGGAGTGAGGGGGGAGGTGTGGGCGCAAGTGTTGCACCTCCTGCGGTTGCAAGGGAAGGTGCCGGGAGTGGTGGTTGGGTCGGTGGGGGGTGTGGATCTGACAAGGGAGTCGCGGAGGGAGTGGTCTCTACGGAAAGCTGATAGGGGTGGGGAGGGAAATATATCCTTGGTGCTGGGGTCTGTTTGGAGGTGGCGGAAGTGACGGCGGGTGATGCGCTGTACATGGAGATTGGTGGGGTGGTAGGTGAGGACCAGTGGGGTTCTGTCCTGGTGGCGGTTGGAGGGGCGGGGCTCAAGGGCGGAGGAGCGGGAAGTGGAGGAGATGCGGTGGAGGGCACCGTCGACCACGTCGGGGGGGAAATTGCGGTCCTTGAAGAAGGAGGCCATCTGTGTTGTACGTATTTTGAACTGGTCCTCCTGGGAGCAGATGCGGCGGAGTCGAAGGAATTGGGAGAATGGGATGGCGTTTTTACAGGGGGCAGGATGGGAGGAGGTGTAGTCCAGGTAGCTGTGGGAGTCGGTTGGTTTGTAGTAGATGTCCGTGTAACCAATTCCAGCCAACGTTTCTCCATTTTGTAGTTCCAGATGGGATTGCACAAAATACTAAACTCCCAGATAAGCAGGGGTGAACTGTCTCTCTTTCGCACTATAAAAGGAACCATTTCAACTGGGCTTTCTAAAATTGACAAAATAATGAGTTTATTCATTGCTAAATTCACCAAAAAATAAGAATACAATGGACATGCATGAAGATTAGAAAATAAAGTCCAAAAAGATAAAAGTTTTAAAAAACGTTCATCCTTTGAATTGATCAAAGAGTGGGATAGCTGAACATTGCAGTTTTTGCAAGGGATATTACCAGAATCATTAACCTTAGTAGTTGAAAATTTGATTTTGAGATCCTTGACTTTGTGGTCGATCAAATTCTTTGGACTGTGGGAGGAAACTGGAGCAAACCCACATGGACATAGGAAGATCACAGAAACTCCACACAGACAGTCCCCCAAGTGCTAACCACTGAGCCACCGTGCTGTCCTGTTGAACAGTTCTCTTCAATGGTGTGTAACTTTGTGATTCTATCAACAATTGAATTCGCACCAGGGCAAAAAGGAAGTGATGTAATGTTGGTTTAGTGTTATCGTAGCATCTAAAGACATTGGGCTTGCAACCCCATCTCCTGCCCTCTCACCACCATCAGATTGTGGATACCACAGGAAGCCCAAAGATTCATGACAATAATTAAGATTTGATTTTAGAAATCTTTCTATCCTTAACAGTGTGCATGGGGGGATCATGCAAAACCCTCATCCAACTTATTGTGATCATCAGTCACTTATTGGAAGCCCAGAAAGGAAAAGTGGTCCAGAGAATGCGCTGCCCATAATTTTATATTGGCTTAAATGAATAGTAATACATATTCTAAAAATTAATCCTCTAGCCCTGAGGTAATCCAAAAGAAAAATGGGGGTAAAAACTGGGGGAAAAAAATGACAGATATCATTCACAACCATAATTATGTTTCATTCTGCTTGATGGAAATCAATAATAACTTAATTCTAATCAACTTATCGTGAAATTTCCAACCTCATTGAGGAGCAATATTGATGCCAATTCACAACCACTTGGTGGCAATTCAAGTTTGTGCAAGGATATTTCCTTATTTATTTCAGCAAATCCTGACATAATTACTTAGAAGCAAGATGGAGCGAAAGTGGATCATCAGGGAATATTACAGATGCAACTTAATGAGTTTTAGAGTAGATTTTAGATAGTTATGTTTCTATGCTTTGGACATTCCTCAAACAGATTGTATTTTTAATCTGGAAGGGAATCCAGAGATATGGGGAAAAGACAGGAGAGTGGAATTAGTCATTAGAAGATTAATCAATTACTGGCAGAACAGACTTGATAGGCTGAATGCCACTTCTGTTCATACATCTTCTGGTGTTTGTTGCCTGTTTGTTCAATTTTTCCTCACAAGATAATTCGTCGTTCTAGGTTTTGGTTCAGTCAACCTTCTCTGAACTACCTCCAATGCAATTAAGTATGGTTTCCAATTCTGTGTACAGAATTCAAGGTAAGGTCTCCCCAATACCCTGTATAACTGAAGCATAATCTCCCAACTGTTGTATTGAATCACCCTCATGATAAATAATAATATTCTATTAGCTTTCTTTATTACATGCCACATCTGCATAAGACCTTTTGCAATTCATCCACAAGAACCCCAATCCCCTCCACAACTCAAAGCTCTGCGGTATCTCACCATTTGGGCTATGCTTCTTTCATATTCTTCCTGCCAAATGGATTTTCTTTTAAACCATTCATTGAATGTGGATGTTGCATTTATTGCCTATCCCTAATTTCCCATGCCATTTTAATCACCACCCGTCCATTTTGTACAGGTAGAAATAATACTGTGGAGTGAGATCCAGGACTTTGATCCAGCAACAATGAAGGAATGGTAATATATTTCCAAGTCACGATGGTAAGCAGGGATGTTCCCATGTATCTGTCACCCATGTCTTTCTAGTGGGTAATAATTGTGGATTTGGAAGGTGCTGTCAAAAGGAGCCTTGATGAATTTAACATTAATTCAATTCAAATGCCATTCAGTGAGATCATGGCTGATCTGATAATCCTTAATTCCACTTTCCTCCTTTCTCCTCATAAACCTTGATTCCCTTACTGATCAAAAATCTGCCAATCTCAGTCTTGAATATATATGTGACCCAGCCTCAATAGTCCTCTGTTGTATAGAATTCCACAGATTCACTACCCTTTGAGAGAATAAATTCCTTCTCATCTCAATCTGAAATGTGCAATCTCCTATTCTTGCCCTCTGGTCCTAGACTCTCCAACAAGGGGAAACAACCTTTCCGCATCTACCCTCTCAAATCCCCAAAAGATCTTGTATATTTCAATAAGGTTACCTCCCTTTCTCTGGACAGCCTCCAAAGCTGGTATATCCTCCCTTATACAAGGAGCCCAAATCTGTTCATAGTATTCCAGCTCTGGTTTAACCAAGACCTCCCCATTTTTATACTCCATTCCTTTTGAAACAAAGGACAACGGTCCATTTGCCTTCCCCATTACCCACTGAACTTGGATGCTAGCTTTTGTCATTCATGCATGAGGACTTCCAAAACCACTGTACCTCAGTTTTCTACAGCCTTTCTACATGTGACTAAAATGTATCTCTTCTATTCTTCCTGCCAAAGTTTGAATATCACATTTCCCCAATTTTGTATTGACAGTAAATATGTCAAACAAGCCTTCTGCCATTTATCTAAGTAATTTATAGAAATTGCAAGTAGTTGAGACTCTAAAAATGTTCTATGTACTCCTCTTAAAGGCAATCTTTTCCCATGTAACTTCTTCAGTTTAGTAAACTTCAGTTTATTAAAATTGTCCATGATTATTGTTTTTTTTTTCTGACAAGCTATCATGCTATGCTGCACTTTACCATGTCTGTACAATGTGGTTACTGTTAGGGGCCCGTACACCTATTCACATGAGTAAGTTCTTGACTTTACCATTTCTAATTTGTACCCAAATTATTTTCACATTTTGGTTTCCTGAATTTAGTTCACCCCTCTCTAGTATATTCATACCACCCCTTCATCATTTCCTAGTTTCCTGTCATTTCTATATATCCTGTACAATCCATGTCATCCTACCACCATGCCTCTGACTTGGTTACCAGATCATTTTTACTCAATTGTATTTGCACTATCAGTTCACTCATTTTGATTTGAATTATATGTGCATTCAGATATAGAGACTTTAGTTGTATTATTTTACTATTTTTGTACATTCTAGTCATATCTGTTAGTTGACCCATAGATTCATCCTCTCCAGCCCTCCTGTTATTGATTTATCATTTCAGCTAATTTTTAATTAAGCTGCTTTCTCTGGAAACCTTGTCAAAACCTTGCTTAAGACTGGCAGTTGCAGAATGTAAACAGTAGGTTTCTATTTAATGCCAACTCCATACTAAATTAGATTTGTACAAGATAAAAATTTAACTTTGTTACACAAGAATTGTACTTATTTGATTCTAGGACATCGCTTTCTGACTTTTAAAGTGCACACTGGTTTGAATTGTGAACTCCACCTCCATTTCATTGTAGACATGGGAATATCCAAACTCGACAATTTTCTTGCAGTTGTGTCAGCTGTACAAATGAAAAGTCATGATTGATAGAACATCAAAGATGTCGTGAACTGTAGTCTGTTATGAATCAAATTCCAAAGGACCACCTCATGACCTGTATGCCAGGCAATGCCTCTTCATCCACTTGCCATGACTCATGTTCAAAAACTCATTTTACTGCAGGTCAACCATCAATACCTCTTTAAAGTACCAATAGCAAACACTGCAAGCACTTGAAAACGCAATCTAGTGTAACTGACTGTGCAATTGGCAATGGAGAACAGAGAGCTAAAGCTATTAAACAATGTTGCTTTTGCAGCACTCAGGTGTTTCAACAAAATCATGATGCTGAACTTTCAGGCAAGCGTACAAAATGGGGCTTATTGTACACATTCTCCTGAGGCAGAAAGGAGAAGCAGAAACAATTTCTCGATTTGGCTATCGACCTAAATGATGAAGATCCAGGCTTACATGTGGTGTTTACTCTTCCTGAAATCCTGTATATGAGATACTTACAATGAAAGGTCTGAGCAGTCAACAAATATCAGCTGCTGCAACACTTTGGTCTTTGTATTTTGGCTCAGGAAGGGAAAAGACTTTATTTCAGATACCTAATACTATTCTTTATCTCTTCTCGAAACTATACAACTGAATACCAGAAGAGATGAAGATGAGAACTGGCTGCAGTGTTTTCTTTGATCATACTGACTATCACTTACCAGACTCACATATAAAAGGATTGGTATTTGAGATGACGCACTGAAGGATTACTAGTGAATTAGCTAACTGCAATGAATCATACTTCAATACAAGTCTTTGCACTGAGTACAGGAACAAGAGCAGGCAATAACTGATTAAATAAAAATAGTAGATCAGTTCTGGCAACAATTAGTACCATTGAAAACTATATTCCTGGTGTAAGCATGTTTTTGGTTGAGAAACCGAACTTGCTCTTAATATTCTTAGCAATAATTATAAATTTAGCAAATTACTGGAGCAAAGTTGATGATTGAGTATAATGACTAATTCCACATGACAGCTGAAATGCTTAATGGTTGTAACACTAATTCCTAAATTGCCATCAGTTGTAACAATACAGCTGTCCTGCAATTTGTTTCAATTGAATAAATGAGTTCAAATTAATTTTAGAAATGTTTGAAGGTTCAAATCATTTAAGCTAGTATGGTCTTCAGATTATTTGGCAATTGTTTTCAGTCACAAAGTGATGAGACCTTCAGAAGCAGCTACATAAAAACCTAGCAAAAAATATTCCTGCCAACTGCAAAGAATGCTCACGGAAGAGAAGGCCACTTGTCTGTTTTTGAAATTTTGGAGATTTATACTACTAAAAACTCAATAAACTTTGATGGCCGTTCACTAAGGATGAAATTTTGAACAGTAATAAGCATTCAAATGACTCTATGACTAAATGCACTATTCAGGGAGCTACTAAGGTCAATCTTCACTTTTGGCCGATTGCACAGGCAGAATTGGCAGCAGACTGCTCGTTGGAGGCTTCGAGGTTGGAGCCATTTTGAGGGCCCGGCCACAGCTACATTTATGCATAAAGCTATAGACATGCCAATGCAACTTGCTTCTTGGCCTCTGGGAACTCTCAGCCCGGTGTGGCCTCAGTGTGGACTTCCAGTCCTGAGGTGATTCCTCAAAGTGCGGTCCCACTGCATTGAAGAAAGACTGTAATGTTTTAACTTTCAGATTTATTTCTTTATTTTCTACTTAAAACTAAGAAGGTCTAAAATGTGCAATTTCTAACCTTATTTCATATGTTTTACGTTACACTATAATTACGTTCAATGTTTAGCTTTTAACTTTGTTCTTTCTTTTTACCTTGTTCTCAAGATTCTGTACCGACATACTTGTACCTAAGATGGCACTTTGTGTGGCAAAGTTAAAAATCACACAACAACAGGTTTATTTGGAAGCACTAGCTTTCGGAGCACTGCTCTTTCATCAGGTAGCAGTGCTCCGAAAACTAGTGCTGCCAAATAAACTTGTTGGACTATAACCTGGTGCTGTGTGATTTTTAACTTTGGCCACCCCAGTCTAACACTGGTTCCTCCACATCATGACCTTGTGTGGCAACATTAAACACTTCTATAATTGAGAACACATGACAATTAAATCAAAATCCAAATCAAAAATCAAAAATTTATTTCGGTCAGCCAACATTCAGGACGGTCTAGTGACCTCAGGTCAGACGCATGCTTAGTCCAGGAGTGGCATGATGACTGGTGGGTTGTTGGCATTCAAGTGAAAGCAGAGTCTGATATTATTGTTGGAGAATTCAGAGGAGCTCTTGCTGCATTGGTTGTGAGTAAGGTTAGGTGGGAGGTAATTTGTAGAAATGAATCTTACCATCTCACTTATTCTTACACTCTTTATACATCACAAACATTTGAAAATAGCAAGGTTGGTCACTCCAGTAGTCTCTGATTATTTTAACATTTGGTTTTATTACACAGCTGAAATACATTGCTTTTTAATGTTTTGCTTGGCTAAGCAACAATTGCAGCTTCTAACATCAAAGTACCACAATATAATATTTTTATCTATGGCAGTAATGAAGATTTGAGTTTCAAATCTAAGTGAGGGTCATGTTGCTGTTCTGTTTACAAGCTATGACTGTCGAAGGGTTTGCAGGGAAATTATTATTCTACAGTTGAGCAAGCAGCGCAGATGTTTGTTAAAAGTTGAAGCTTTACAACCAAAGACTTACATATGTATTGCCAACCGTCAAAACAATAGCTCCCAGGCACTGAACCCATCCTTAATACCACGAAAGCACATTATTAGGATAACTCCTGACTATATATCAAATTGAGACACAGAAGATGTTTATCAGAAACTGCAGCTGCTGAGTGGCCACTTCCAGCTCCTTTCCCATGCATATTTACATCCTTTAATTATCTGAAACAAGTGTTCGGAGGCTAAAGAATGGAAGTCTCGGCAGTCTTTCAATTGAAATAATGCTGCACAGTTACATTTATGACTTCCTTTCTTCGCACTGCCCTGTTATATCAAATGGGCCTCTTCTGCTTGTTTCCTCAGAAATGAGCACAGTCTTGTGGTTTTTCTTTCTTTCCATGCCTGCAAAGATTTCTTTTATTACATCCTGCACTCGCAGTTTGTTATTTTATCGTCGACCATCTTTTTCTTGTGTTGTGTCTGATGATATATGGATCTCAGGAACTGACCCAGAAAATTCCAGAACACTAAACAATCACTGTGTCTGACAGAACAGCTGTCAATTTATTGTTCATTAGTGTGTCATTTGTAGGTTTGATAAATTGTAACCCTCCTTTCACTTCCCTCCCCACACAGCCATATCCACAGAACTGTGACTACCATTCTGCTTTACTGACAAATTGGCAATGAATAAGTTGACAGTCATTCTTGCACGGATATGAGGATTATTTGATCTCTTCTCTTCATGTGCATTAAAATACAAGGGGCTGATTAATTAGCTTCTACATGAAAATACCAATATGTTTGCCTTGTATAACCATAAGAATAAACACTTTGCCCTCAAGGCTATTATTTCATTTAATGGGATCATCGACTGATCTGTGACCAAACTCAAGCTACCCACCCTTTCTTCATGCTTTCAGGAATGTGCACACTGCTGGCAAGGTCAGCATTTGTTTTACCCATCCCACCTGCCTTTGAAATGAATAGATTGCTAGGCCATTTCAGAGGACACTTAAGGGGCAACCACATAGCTTAATACCTTTGGTTAATAAAAATCAACCAATCTCAGATTAAAAATTAAAAATAGATCTCACATAAATTACTGTTTGTGGAAGAAGTTCCACACTTCAATCGACCTTTGTGTGTAGAAACATTTCCTATCTTCACGACTGAATAGGTCTGGATCCAACCACGATCCGACAAGTCCTGGACCTTCTTTAAACTTGAAATTTAGAAAATATCTGACCTGCTTTGGCAACTGTTTTAAAAATGTGTGCATTGCTTGCACTGCACTGAGGCACCTTGTTTACCTCCACATGTCCAACAATAGCACTTGAACTCAATCTTCTGACTTAAAAAGACAAGAGAACTATGGCTGTAATATAATGTAAAATTTTGTAATTCATCCTGAAATGTGAATGTCACTGGCTGGAGCAGCATTTAGTGTTCATTCCTAATTACCCTGGAGAACATGTTGATGAGCGGCCTTTTTGATTGCTGCAGTCTATATGCTATGGGTACACCATAATGATGTTCAGGAATGAGTTCCAGAGCTTTGACTCAATGGGAATGAAGGAACAGTGAAACAGTTCCAAGTCGAATGGTGTGTGACATGGAGGGAAATTAATAGCATTCATTTGTAGCATATGGTAGAGGTTGTGGGTTTGAACTTTTCTGTCGAAGGAATCTTGGTGAGTTGTTGCAGTTTATCTTGTAGATTGTACACACTGCAACCACTCTGTATCACTGGTGGAGGAAGTGAATGTTAACATTTTAGACAGGATGCCAATCAAGTTGCTTTGCCTGGGTGATGTCAACCTTCTTGAGTGTTGTTGAGCTGCACTCATGTAAGCAGGTGGAGAATATTCCATTATACTCCTGATTTATGGCTTGTAAATAGTAGAAAGGCTTTGAGGAGTCAAGAAGTGACTTGCCACCAAATTCCTAGACTCTGACCTGCTTTGGAGCTACAGCACTAATATGGCTGGTTTATTTCTGTGTCAAGATTAGAGTGGTGCTGGAAAAGCACAGTCAGTCAGGCAGCATCTGAGGAGCAGGAAAATCGATGTTTCTGGCAAAAGCCCTTCACCAGGAATCCCGAAACGTCAATTTTCCTGCTCCTTGGATGCTGCCTGACCTGCTGTGCTTTTCCAGTACCACTCTAATCTTGACTCTGATCTCCAGCATCTGCAGTACCCACTTCTGCCTGGTTTAGTTCTGTATCTGGTCAATGGCAACGGCCAGGATTTTAATAGTGGGAGATTGAGTGATGATAATGCCATTGACTGTCAAGGGCAGTGATTACATTCTTGCTCAGTGCCTGGCACCAATGTGGTGCAAATGTCACTTACTACTTATTGGCACAAACACCAGTGGTAACTAAACATCAAAATCCTGAAACTACTTCCCTAACACCACTGTCAATGTCCATACACCATTAGGGACCGCAAAGGTACATGGTGAGTCTTCATGACTTTCTTAAGAGAAGTTACAGCTGAGCAATAAACATTCATCATTGCGAGGGATACTTATATCTGTGAACAAATAAAAATATCACTATAATCTTACGTTAAGTCTCAATGTGTCCAAGGGAACAATTACTTGTACACTATCTTCCTGGAATATGCAAGGAAATTTCTACGAGAATAGGGCTCTTCTCTTTTATAAATACTTCAATGGAATAAAACATAAACGGTAGCATTTTGGTTAGCACCGAATTACATATTACATATGTCAGCCTCTCATAACACTCCTAATGAAAGGTCCCTAGGTGCTTCCCAACCGCCTTATCAAAACAGTTCTTATTAGAACATGTAAAGAGATTTTAAGTCTGAAGACCAAATATTTGGTCAAAGACAGCGTAGATTTGATCTGTAATACCCTCTCCTCAGATTAATTGCCCATTGATAATGACTCGAAGAGTGTGGTGCTGGAGAAGCACAACCAATCAGGCAGCAGCCAAGGAGCAGGAGAATCGATGTTTCGAGCACAAGCCCTTCATCAGGAATGAGGAATTGATGATGACTGCCTGGGCATCCACCTCTGAAATACGTTTGAGTAATAAAGAGCTGCAGACACCCAGGGAATTATAAGCCAGCAAAATAGTAGGATATAATATTTAAAGACAAAACTCCATACAGAAAACTCACTTTGATCTACCATTCATAACGTATTGCCTCATTTTGAGAAGCAGTTTCTTTCATGCCGATGATGAACTTCCTATTTCTACTAGAAAATTGATTCTTTGCAGACTTGGGTGCATGAAATTATTATTAAAACCTCATGAAATTATGGTAGCTTCCCTTGGAGACCTAATTGTCATCATTTGGAAACACGTGACTTTATTCTTTGTTTATTGCTGCTTCTGTGAACATTTTATGTGGAAGGGTTAAATCAATAGAATCAGAATAATACAGAAGTTATGCTCTCACTCTAACAGGGTGAACATACAGTAATAAATTTCATCATTTGTTTTGCCATGCGCCTGTGAGCTCAATTCATTGCCCAGTCTTCACTTACAAAACAATACCTATAGAGTAATAATTAGAGTCATAGTCATAGAGATGTACAGCATAGAAACAAACCCTTCGGTCCAACCTGTCCATGCCGACCAGATATCTCAACCCAATCTAGTCCCACCTGCCAGCACCTGTCCCATATCATATCCCTCCAAACCCTTCCTATTCATATACCCATCCAAATGCCTCTTAAATATTGCAATTGTACCAGCCTCCACCACTTCCTCTGGCAGCTCATTCCATACACATACCACCCTCTGTGTGAAAATGTTGCCCCTCAGGTCTCTTTTATATCCTTCCCCTCTCACCCTAAACCTATGCCCTCTAGTTCTGGACTCCCCAACCCCAGGGAATAGACTTTGTCTATTTATCCTAACTGTGCCCCTCATAATTTTGTAAATCTCTATAAGGTCACTGCTCAACCTCTGATGCTTCAGGGAAAACAGCCCCAGCCTGTTCAGCCTCTCCCCATAGCTCAAATCATCCAACCCTGGCAACATCCTTGTTAATCTTTTCTGAACCCTTTCAAGTTTCACAATATCTTTCCGATAGGAA
>NC_057710.1:45752662-45794580 GCF_004010195.1 Chiloscyllium plagiosum | reverse complement strand
AATAAATGCAGTTTAATTTATTAGTCCTACCTTGTCCCTGCCTGGCCTGACTGTTTGACTCGCTTCTGTTCTCAACTGTACCAGTCTCAGATCGATCTCTTCCTTCACTATCTCCCTGGGTCCCATCCCACCCCTCCTCCCCACCTTACTAATTTAAATCCTCCCAAGCAGCTCTTGCAAATTTCCCTGCCAGTATATTTGCCCCCTTCCAATTTAGATGCAATCCTTACTTCTTGTACAGGTCACTTCAACCCCAAAAGAGATTCCAATGATCCAAAAATGTGAATCCTTCTCCCATACACCAACTTCTCAGCCATGCATTCATCTGCTCTATCCTCCTATTCCTGCTCTCACTACCTCGTAGCACCGGGTGTATTCCAGATATTACTACTCTCGAGGACCTCCTTTTTAAAT
Source organism: Chiloscyllium plagiosum (assembly GCF_004010195.1). NCBI lineage: Eukaryota > Metazoa > Chordata > Chondrichthyes > Orectolobiformes > Hemiscylliidae > Chiloscyllium > Chiloscyllium plagiosum. The sequence goes on along the minus strand of NC_057710.1, from coordinate 45,794,166 downwards.
GCCTGCCTAACTCTCTGTAATTACCCTTCAGAATCTCAACCTTTTCCCTTCCTATGTTGGTTCCAATGTGGACAATGACCTCTTGCTGGCCCCTCTCCCCCTTGAGAAAATTCTGCATCCTCTCTGAGGCATCCTTGATCCTGGCACCAGGGAGGTAACACGCCATTCTGCTTTTTCGCTGCTGTCCGCAGGAACGCCTCTGTACCTCAGACTAGAAAATCCCCTAACACAATTGATCTCTTGGAACCCGACGTACCCCTCGTTACATTAGAACCAGTCTCAATACCAGAAACTTAGCTGTTCATGCTACGTTCCCCTGTGAATTGATCACCCCCTTCATTTTCCAAAACAGCATACTTGTTTGAAATGGGCATAACCACAGAAGTCTCCTGTGTTAGGTGCCTACCTCTCTTACCTTTCCTGGAGTTAACCCATCTATGTGACTGTATCTGAGACTTTCCCCCCTTCCAATATCTGCCATCCATCACAAACTGCTGCTGTTGCAAATTCTTCATTGCTTCCATCTGTCTCTCCAACCAATCCATCCGATCAGATAAGATTCACAACCAACAGCATTTATTGCAGATATAATGCGCAGTAACCCTTAAACTCTCTTTAAACTCCCACATCTGACAAGAAGCACATATCACTCTGCTAAAGGCCATTTTTGCTCCTTCACAATCTACAGACCCAGAAAATAACACCGACTTATTCCTCTACAACACACTGCCCCAGGTTAAATTAATAGTTATGGCTTATACTTTAAGTTTAATCAAGAGATAATTTCTCAAAAAAACTTATAATCAAGAAAGAACCCACTCTACTCACTATTGCAGACTTTCTGTAGGCCACTTAAAACAATGAACTTATCTGATTCTGTGCTGTGAACTTCGCCCAAACAGCTCCTCCAAGATCAGTTGTGAATTTCGCTGTTTGTTAATTTTCCCAGACGTACTCTGATGTCCAGTGATACGTGAATTCAAATAGCAAAGGCAGTAACTATGCAGGTACACTCTGGTGTCAGTTTCTTTCTCTCTCTCTCCTGCACTAGCCTCACCACGTGCCTCCTTTGTCTGTTCTTCTCCATTTTATAACTGCTGTTGTTTTGACTTTTTTTTCCCCAAAGTTCCAAAACAATGCAACAGCATGTAAAACAGTAAATGCTTCTCCTGGAATTCGAGGAAATCACCTCCAGCACCTAAAATACCTCAAAAAAGGAGCAGCTGTTACAGCCAGAAATTTTTCCCATCCTCCATCTTGGATTACCCAAGTTTCAATTAGTGAAGGCTGTGTTTTTAATTCCCATATTTCCTCCTCTGCCCTACTGAAAGCATTAGCTGAGGCTTTGAAATAGATTACCGCTTAACAGGTGACAGTTACACTCTGCCACCTTTAACAAATGGGCATTCGTCATATGTGTAACCAATGTGGTGAGGTCAATTGATTTCTCATAAACCACTTTTGTGGAGTTTGAATTCACAGTACTCTTGCCATGGATATTAATGGAATGAGTGCGAGAATCAAGAGGTATTGTACACAATGTTTCCAAATAATAACATTCTATTATTGCTTTGCATTGTGTGTAGGTTTTTCTTTAAATAAAAAGGGGGAAGGTGGGAACTCTGCATCCCATTTGATTCCACATTAATGTCCATCAGCTGGCTACAAAGGAGGAAATATTAAAGTCTCCAGTGTTATCATTATCAATTGGTCAGTAAAATATATTGCACATTTATATAGAGAAAGGTCCAACACATAGAACAATACAGCACAGTACAGGCCATTTGGCCTTGATGTTCTGCCAACTTTTTATCCTACTGCAAGATCAAACTAACCTACATATCCTTCATTTCACTATAATCCATGTGCCTATCCAAGAGTCACTTAAGTGTCCCTAATGTATCTGACTCTACGACCACTGGTGGCAATGCATTCCACGCACCCACAAACACATCACAAGCATATCACAAACCTAAGTAGAACAAGAAATACTTTAAAAAATACACCTGGGTAGCAGCATTCATAGCAAAGGAAACAGCTTTAGGGTTGAACTGGCAAAACTGCATTGAACATTAGTAACAGTTTATTTGCAAGTTCATCAACCTGTAATTTTGACCCCCAGAAATATGTTACCTTGGCTTGGATGGGATATTAATGTTTAAAAATCTCAATCCCAAACCCAACCTATCTTGAGACCACGAAGCTCAGGTTTTAACAAAGGGGGCCCTGGGTATGGGTGAAAAATCTATTTTCAAGAGCACAGTTGATTGAAATATGCTCTGGGGAAGAATGTAATACAATGCCGTAATTGCATACTGTATTTTAGAAAGAAGTGTGTAAGTCAGAGTCCTAAAAATAAATAAAGCCAATTATGGACATAATTATTAAAACCTGACAGTCAATAAGCAAATGCTGAGTACTTAAATAAATAATTAATCATTTTCAACAAATACACCTTTCAACAAGAAATTTATTTGAAAAATCCCTTTGAGAAAAGTGCTCCGTTTTTGTTCCTAATAAAGAAGTTAAGGATATTGCCAAATAAGATGAGGACCTTATAATATTGAGCAGAGTAGTAAAGCAAACAATTGGATGAAGTTGAGAAGCCAGCAAAGGATGTGCAGAAAGTTAATAGAAATTGAGAAAATAAAATGATATTAGACTTGCAGGGAATATAGAAACAGGTTGCAAAAGCTTTCACGAGTAATTATTAAGGATTGGAATGACAGTGGAAAAATGTCAATCCCTATGAGGCTACGGTTGGATACATTATGGTGGAAATAAGGAAATGATAGCAATATTAAACAAAGATTTTGTGACTTCCTTTACAGCAAAGTACACAAAAAAACCCTGCCATTATTAGACTGCTAAATGGACCTCTCTAACTTCAAATGATGTTGATCTTGCTTTGCGCATCTCTGTGCAGTTGTAATCTTTTATGCCTCGCTCAGTCTCAGCACCCTATGATCTGTATGTCCTTATTTACTATGATCTGCCTGTATTGCTTACAAAACAAAGCTTTTCACTGTATTTAGGTACATGTCACTACAATAAATCAAATTGGAATAATGGAGTATCAATAGTCTCATCGGACAGGTATACTGATGTAACCAATAAAGGTAAAGACAAGGTCCAGAGAAAATAATGACACTGAGAGCCAATAAAATCCCTGAACATGATGGCCGACATCCTAAACAACAGTGACTGAATTCGTAGTGATCTTTCAAACATTCCTAGATTCTGGAAAAGTCCCCATGAATTGGAAGGTGACAAATGCAGTATTGCTTTTCTAGAAAGGAAGAGACAAAAAAATAGGGAACTGCAGGTCAATTAGCTTGATATCTATCATTGAGAAAATGCTGGAATCCATCATTAAGGAATCAGTAACTTAGCAATTAACAAGTCTTTATTAATTAGACAAAAAAAAGCCAAATGAACTGCAGATGCTGGAAATCAGAAACCAAAACAGAAATCACTGGAAAAACTCAGCAGGTGTAGGAGCATCTACGGAGAGAAACCAAAATTAACATTTCACTTCTTGTTTGTTTTCTGAGGGGTTGATAGATGTGCCACAATGCCATAAACAAACACATAGATCTAGATACCATCTATCAACCCCTCAGAAAACGAACAGGAAATGACATCACCACAAACCCCAGGAACCCCATCCAGGACAAACATATAAATAGAAAGCAAGAGACAACAGCTTCGCTTCACTTGGAGGTCGCCACTAATGATGTTACCTAGCCAGGTAATAAAACGTCTGGATATCAAACCCACAGCTCAGCAAACAAACCTACACCCCATATCCAGTTTCATTAATCTGTTGGAGCTCATAAACATATAAGTAAGTAAATAAAACAGAACCAGCAGCTGACATACATCTGAACTTTCAAAAGGCATTTGATAATAAAACGTTTTACACAAGGAATCACAAGATTAAGGGTGATGTAGTCGCATAGATAAAGAAATGAATGCAGAGAGTGGGAATAAACAGATCATTTTCAGGTTGGCAAGCCATTACCAATGAGATGTTGCAATGTCCAACGTTGGGGTCTCAGTGATTTAAAATGTATATTAATAAATTGGATGAAGGGATTGACTGTATTGTATCCAAATTTACAGTATAGTAAACTGTAAGATAGTCTCAAGAAATCTATAAAGGGAGATAGTCAACTAAGCTCTCAAAAGAGAGGATAGAGGAAATATAAGGATATCGACTTTAGTAGGGAGAATTAAAATTGAAAGATTTGCTTATTAATGTTAGTGATCAAAGGAATTGGGGTTTTTTTGTACATTAAACACAGTAAGTTAGAAGGCAAGTACAAGAAGTAATTGGGAAGGGAAATATTAACATATAGGATATTAACCTAAATTGCAAAGAGATTGTACACCATGCCAGGCTAACAAACTGGAAATTAAATGTTATTATTATCCCCAGAGTTTTCAAACATTAAAGATTTTATAAAAGTATGGAAGATTCCTCAATTTACATTTAGACAGAATTTGAGAGAAAGCTTGGGCCAGATTTTGACAAAAATATATAGAGTTTATCTACATATAAGCAGTTATGAGCCATTGACATTTGATTTTACTCATTTAAATTCTAACCCATACATACCCACAGACAGACACTAAAAAAAACAAATTGGTGTTTTGGGTGGAGAGAAAATCTGGGAGGGTAGTTTAAAGGTCCCTGTCCACCAGTTTCACTAAAATCATATTTCCGGCTTGCCAGGACTTGTTCCTCCTAAACCTCTTTTTTTTCCAGGTAATTTCACTTACTTGCAGGAGATACAGAGTGACTGGTTCATACTTATAAAGTCTCTAACTTATCTACTAATAGCAGCAACTGCTGAGGGAAAATAAACTAGCTTTCCTCAGGTTTTAGGACTTTTCTTTTATTCTGGAGGCAAAGGCCTTCTCTTTCAGATGTCATAAGGCTCCTGACTATCTCATTCACACAATAAGTTGTTTAGTTACCTGGGAACCAATCATACGCTGTTAGTTGGCAGAAGGCATTTGACATCAACAACTGGTGATCACTCCACAAATCAATCAGATACTTGTTGCCAACTGAAACCTATTTTATTGAAATTCCCATGTTTTTCGGTTCATATACAACTACCCCACTGGTGGAACAAACAATCATGCGAATAGCACTTACAAATTAGTAGATTGCTTTTAATAGGTACACCAATGTTTGGTTTCTAAGACAGTCTCTTTTTTTGCATTTTGGTCTACTATCAAAAAGATAGAAAAATAAGAAAAAATTAGAGTGGCTATAGAGTAAAGAAGTGTATCTGCAATTACACACAGCTTTGCTGGGACCACATGTGGAGGACTGTATGCAGTTTTCATCCCCTTGCTTAAAGTTGTTTTAGCGGTGCTGCAGCAAAGGTTCACTAGATTGTCTCGTGTAATAGAAGTGTTATCCTAACACATAAATGTTGCCCGCTTCACACTTCACATCAGCTCTGATGAAGAGTCATCTAGACTCCAAACATTAGCTCACTCTCTCTCCATGGATGCTGCCTGACCCGCTGTGATCTCAGCACTTTTTGTTTTCAGTACAGAGGCCAGCATCTGCAGTAATCTGCTCCCACATTGTGTATTCCTATGAGGACAGATTGAGTAAAATGGATCTACACTCATTGAAATGGAGAAGAATGAGATGTGATAAGGCTCAGGAGCAAAAGTAGGTCAGTCAATTCATTGAGTCTGCTCCACCATTCAATGTGATGATAGCAGGTCTAATATCCTCAACTTCTCTTTCCCCATAACCCTTGATTTCCTTACTGATTAAAAAATCTATCTCAACCTTGAAAAGACTAAATCTTCCAGCCTCTACAGTGCTCTTCAATAAAGGTTTCTAAAGATTGACTGCCTTTAGAGAGAATAAATTTCTCCCCGTCTCAGTCTTAAATGGGCAATCTGATCCTCTGATAATATACCCTTTGGTCCTAGACTCTCCCAAAAGGGAAAACAATCTTTCTACGTCAAGCCTGTTAAGTCCCTTAAGAATCATATCCATTTCAGTAAGGTCTTTTCATTTTCTTCTATATTTGAATGAATACAAGCCCAATCTACTCAACCTCTCATCACATGAAAATCTCTCCATTCTCAAGATCAACCCAGTGAACCTTCTATGGACTGCCTCCAATGAAAATAGGTTTCCATAGGTAAGGGAAGCAAAGCTATTCACTGTATTCCACGTATTGTCTAACTAGCGCTTTGTACAATTTTAGGAAAACCCCCTGATTTTTAAACTCTATTTTCGCTTTAAAATAAAGGCCAATATTCCATTTACCTTCACTTTACCTGCTGAACTTGTAATGCTCGCTTTTTGTGATTTAAAGACAGGAACTCTCAAATCTTTCTGCTCCACACCTTTCTGCAGTCTTTCTGCATGTAAATAATATTCAGCTCCTCTATTCCTCTTGCCACAGTACATAATGTCATATTTTCAAACATTGTATTCCATCTGCCAGGTTTTTGCCCACTCACTTAACCTGCCTGTATCCTTCTGTGGATTCTTTATGTCACTTTCACTACTTGCCTTCCCACCTATTTTTGCATCACCCGCAAACTTACTTACAGTTCTTTCACTTCCTTCATCCAAGTTATTAATATATATTGTAAATAACTGTGGGCCAGCACTGATCACTGTGGTATTCTACTAGATTACCATTCCATCCTGAAACTGCCTCATCTATCCCAACTCTCTGTCTCCTTTTAGCTATCTAATCCTCTATCTATGCTATTATGCTACCTCCAACACCTCTTGCTTTGTTAAGTAGCTTATCATGTCGTACCTTATCAAACATCTGCTGAAAATTCAAATATCATACATCTGCTGCTTACTCTATAATCAAGAGTTGATAAAATGCAGAGTTGAGAAAAGCACAGAAGGTTAAGTAGCATCAGAGGAGCGGGAGAGTTGATGTTTTGGGCAGGACCCGATAATTTACCCTGCTTGTTACTTCCTCAAAATCTTCTAGCAATTTTGTCAGGTTTGATTGCCCCTTCATAGAAGAATGACAACTCTACTTGATCAGATTATGTATTGCTAAATGCTCAGCTCTGGCATCCTTTATAATAGACTCTAACATCTTCCCAATAATAGATGTTGAGCAAACTTACCTGTAAAAACTTTTCTTTTGTCTCCTTTTTTAAAATAGAGGTTTTACACCGGAAGTTTCTAATCCTCTGGGATGGTTCTAGAAGTTTATTAAATTCAAATTTGACATGGTAGGATTTGAACCCACATCCCCAGAACTTGAACCTGGGGTTTTGAGCTATCAGCTTCCCTGATTATTATTACCCCAACTTCGTTCACCAAAGGGCTTTTGTTCATTTTGGCTTTTCTTTACCTTTTTATATGTAAAGAAGCTCTTGCTATCTATCTTGATATTACTTGCAAGTTTTAAACTCAAAATGAATCTTTATTTTATTTTTTTGATTATCTTTTGGTTCTTAAAAATTTCCTAATCCTCTGTCTTCCTACTTATCTTTACCACAATTTACGTTTTTGTTTCTTTCAAGTTGATACTACTTGGGCAGCATGGTGGCTCAGTGCTGCCTCACAGCACAGGTTCAATTCCAGCCTTGGGCGAAGTCTGTGTGGAGTTTGCATGTTCTCCCCGTGTCTGTGTGGGTTTCCTGAGGTGCTCCAGTTTCCTCCCACAGTCCAAAGATGTGCTGGTCAGGTGAATTAGCATTCTAAATTGCCCATAGTGTTAAGTGCATTAGTCAGAGGGAAATGGGTCTGGGTGGGTTATTCTTTGGAGGGTTGGTGTACACTTGTTGGGTCAAAGCACCTGTTTCCTCACTGTGGGGAATCTAATCTAATCTTATCTTCTTTTAGTGGTTAGATGACATTTATCTTTAACAAATTCAGTTGTTTCCTGAGCAAGCGTAGATTCTTTGAAGAATAGATTCTCACTTATATTCAGTTCTGTAATCTTCAACCCACTAGACCATGGTTAACGATAGTCAGCTTATCTTCTTTGTAGACTGCTTCTTTCTTACTGGACTATATTCACCTTGCAAGTCATGAGCTATTTTCTTAAGCATTTGCCTTTGTTCCTCAGGAGAATTAGCTTTGTGAGCTTGGATAAAGTACACTACTCCTTCGGTCCGGTGAAGGGATGATCTCAATTCCAAAGGCTCATTATTCCAACTGTATTTGAGCTAACTTCCTTTCCCTGTCCACTCGAGCTAGTTCCACCTTCATTCCTTTATAATTACCCTTATTTAAGTTTAGTACAGCTGGTTCCAACACAAGTTGCTCCCTGTCAAACTGATAGCTATATTCTACCATGTTCTGGTCACTGCTTGGATCTACAACATATTGTTCTAGATAATCATCCCAAATATACTCTCAATTCTTCCCCATGTCAACCTCTGTCAATCTCAGTTTTTAATCTACATAAAGATTAAAGTTACCTATGATTAATGTATTGCCTTATCTCATTGAAATCTATAATATTCACAGTGATTAGACATGCCAAGAACCTAAAACATAGGATGCACCTTTGGAACTGAGGTCATTTCTTCACTCAAAGAAGCTGTGTGCTTTTAGAATTGTCTTCTCCAAAGGGCTGTGGATACCCTGTCAATGATGGCTGAGCTCAAAGATCACCCACCAGTTCTGGCTGCATACCTCAGATTTTAATGCTTTCCTAGCATCAGTGTAGGTTGTCTTGCTCCCTAGGCCTCAGCTAATCTAGCAACTAAAGGAAAAGAAGAAATATTGCATAGAACAGATCATAGTTTTTATGACACTGGACCGAAAGAGCAGTATATTTTCTCCAAGCCCACAAAGCTAATCTGTTCTCCTTCTTGAATCAGATCCTCTTCCATGTGGACATCAGCTGTCAGTCAGCCTTCAAGCACTTCCCCCCATCAGTGAACTATCTTCTATGTTTACTGAACATTTCTTCCCACAATCATCAATCATGGCCACCAACTCTCCTGCCATCACTGTACCCCATTTTCATACCTCTGTGATTAATGAGCATTTATGATCAATAGCTCCATTGGGAACATTGATCCTCAGTTGTCATCAATACCCAATCATATCTGCCTGTCCCCATCGATAATAGTCATCATGATCAACAACCATCTTCTCTGATCAGTAACCACACTGGCATCACTAACCCTGACAATTACTGAATATGCACACTGTAACATATCCCTATATCACTGCTCCGCTCACAATAACCATTTCTATCCTATTAGCACTGCTGCCTCTGACCTGTCCATCTGTGATCCCCCTCCTTGACCAGTAACAATTTCACCACCACCAACATCTTGCCTAAATAATCACCACCCATTCATGAACACCGATTCTATTGTGTGATCACATCCCCCAGTCCATAGCCAAAACACCATCCAAACCGTGATGTTAAAACTCCATGGCATTTAGCTGATCAATACTCCTCCCAGCACCAGCTTGAAATCCCCGTCTAGTAAATATCAAATCTATTAACTTTGTCTCTCTCTACAGATGCTATTTAATCTTCTAAGTATTTATGATATTTTGAATTTTTATTTCGTATTCACAGCATCCATTGTATTTGGTATTATTTAATATGATATTTATATTACCAAAATGCCTCAGAAACAGCATCATCCAGAGATGGGAGAAGACACCATAGGTTAGGAGAGACTTGTGGTCCCTGCCTTCATATTAAAAGTTGTGGCCAACATTGTTGCTTTCAGAGCTGGCATTCTGTATCTGACTATTATTGGTTAAGGTGTCAGTCAGCACGTATTTGTCCAGCAATGTCATTTTTACATTATTTGTTTGCAAAAGACAGGATCCCATACATCAATATATGAGGCTTCTAACACATGTAAATGAGCCATACTGTAAATTGACTATCTAAATTATGTCATTCTTAGCACAATCTGATTGTTTAGCAATTGCTGTCCAATTGCTGAATCACATCTAATGTTGGAGGCTATGTTCTTAGTTTGATCTGATTGGATACATACAGCAAAAATGCTGGAGAAACTCGGCAGGTCTGGCAGCATCTGTGGAGACAGAAATAGAGATACGGTTTTGAGTCTGAAATGTTGAGTTCTTCAGAAGTGAAAAAGAATATTAGTTTCAGCTTTCCAGAATCCAGTGTTTTGCTTTTATTCTGGTTAGGTACACACATCTTATGCACAGCGGAAGGGGTCACTGGAACATATGGTCTATACACTTGCCATCACACCAACATTGTAACTCATACAACCACATTACCCATTTCTGTTGTTGGTAGAATATCTACTTTGGCTTGATAGCAGCATCTCACTAGTGGAGAATTCCACTCATGTTGCTGCTGCATTGTAGTATTATGAAACAGCTAGCTTCAACTCCTGATCAAATTTGTAAAACATCTAACCTTTATATGGCAATCTGAGGTACACTGGACATTTTTTAGGAGCAGAGGTTGTGGCCTTGGGTCCATTCATGAGTTTAGTCAAAATACATTGAGCAATGATCTGGTCAGGATAGCTATTATTATATAGTATAGCTTTGATGTGCTCTATTTTTAGAGTCAAAGAGCTGTACAGCATGGAAACAGACCCTTTGGTCCAACTCGTATATACCAATCAGATATCCTAAATTAATCTAGTTCTATTTGTCAGCATTTGGCCCATATCCCTCTAAACAGTTCCAATTCTTGTACCCATCCAGATGCCTTTTAAATGTTGTAATTGTACCAGCCTCCACCACTTCCTCTGGCAGCACATTCCATACATGCACCACCCTCTGCATGAAGAAAATTACCCCTTCAGTCCCTTTTCTATCCTTCCACTCTCATCTTAATCTTATGCCAACTAGTTTTGGACTCCCCCACCCTGAGGAAAAGACCTTGGCAGTTCACCTTATCCATGCTGCTCTTGATGTGATAAATTTCTATAAGGTCACCTACCCCTCAGTTTTCTGCATCAAGCTTTCACAGTGAGCAAACTGTTTGGGTTCTACATATGAGGTGTTGATAGATTAATAGAATTGTTGGAATCCCAGTGAATATATTGACCAGTGAAGGTGAGATTGCAGTAGTCAGTAATGGAGAACTCTCTGGCAGATTTCTCAATCAGTGCTTTGAGGAAAGGGAGCTTATTTCCATTTCAAGGGAGAATTTGAGCACAGGTTAAAGCCCATTAATGTGTGTAAGGAAAAAATGCTCCAATTCACTTTTGAAGTGAAAGCAATTGATTTTCACCTTTTAATATTCTGGCAGTTCCTATTTATAAGGCCATCTACTTGGCAAGTGCTGCAACTTTTGCTGGGTTAAGCCTAAATTTCCGCTACAGTGTGAAGCAGTCAGACGTAACAGATGCTTAATCTGTGGGAAAAGGAGCAAATCTGTCCGGAGCTCCATAAAACTGGAAATTAATTGCACCTTGCCATTGGAACATAATTCCAGGATGTTGCCTTCCTTTCTGCTCTGAGCCTGCCCTCCAGCATTATTTGAACAAAAAGGATTAGACAAACATGAAACTCAGCTTAAAAGGCAGAGTCTGCATGAACTTTACGATTAAAAACTCACATGAAATAGTGAAAAAAGACTTTTAGATGCAGGAAATGAAAATGCAATCAAATTTGTAGCTGTTTAATGATGTTGTTCCAAAACACAATAGCTGCTTCAATCACCACTGATGTTTTTATTGCATGTCATAGAAGAAATTTGTTTATTTACTTTTGCTTCTTGTTTCAGGTAGTTTTAAAGTCTGAGAAGTGCTACACATGCATTATCCCACGCTTCTGGTGTGTCACTTGTTCATTTATTATTGTTATCACACAGTTATCAGATCCAGGTCATTCTGCTATAACGCGCAGTTCATCAACACAAATTGGCGAGAACGTGACTGACAAACAGGAGACACTGTTTGTAAAGCGTGAGCTTTTAAAACATGTGTTGGCTATAACACAATTGCATTGCCAACACTAAGTGCTATTTTTATAGTGCCATTTTTATATAGTGTGGGGTCACACAAGAACACAATCATCACATTATAGAAGAACTACCTGTATGTTTTATGTAATGAAACCTTGCCTAATTTACCTCAATTGTAATGTGCAAAAGTTATGTAAAAATAGAACGGGACCTATGGCATGCTCCACGCCAGCAAATTCTGCCCTAAACATCAAACCAACTTTTACGTTTTAAAACTGGACACAGAGGCTGGAAAAATGGCCGTCCAAGGGTTACCTGACTCATTTTACAGGTTATGACCACTTCCCTGTCTCAAGAGGGGATAAAAGAATATTCCAAATTGGTGTGAATCAATGCCCTTCCTTGAAACCAATCTTGTTTCTCTCTCACACATGTTGCCAAACCTGCTGAGATTCTCCAGAATTTTCTATTTTTGTTTCAGATCTCTAGTAGCCATGGTACTTAATGTTATTTATAATTTTCTGTAGCTGCATAGGACCTTGGCGAGACAATGTCTGAAGTACTACATACAGTTTTTGCCTCTTCATTTGAAAAAGAGATAATGGCTTTAGAAGATGTTCAGAAAATGTTCAAATGAATCATTCTTTGGATGAAGGGCTTATCAAAGGGAAGAAAAGGAACAGGCCTATACATACTTGCCTCTATGAGTCATTGTATTGAGTATAAGAGTTGGGATGTCATGTTGTGGATGTACAGGACATTGTTTAGGCCACTTTTGGAATATTAAGTTCAATTCTGGTCCTATATAGTGTGCAAAATCCCATGCAAGGACTGCACAAAACATTATATAGGACAAACAGGAAGACAGCTAACGATCCGCATCCACAAACATCAACTAGCCACGAAACAACACGACCAGCTATCCCTAGTAGCCACACACGCAGATGACAAGCAACATGAATTCGACTGGGACAACACTACCATTATAGGGCAAGCCAAACAAAGAACAGCCCGGGAATTCCTAGAAGCATGGCACTCATCCACAAACTCCATCAACAAACACATCGACCTGGACCCAATATACCGGCCACTACAGCGGACAGCTGAAACTGACAACCGGAAGCGGCAGGGACAGGCCACTATAAATGCCGGAGGAAACACCACAGAAGCGCTTCACAGGAGGCTCCCAAGCACTGAGGATGTCACCTAGACAGGGGACGAAACGTTTGCAACAAAAACTTCCAGCTCGGCGAACAGAACCACAGCAGAGGTTTATCAAATCATGAGGGGCATGGATAGGGTGAATAACCAAGATCTTTTCCCCAGGATAGGAGAGTTCAAAACTAGTGGGCATAGTTTGAAGATGAAAGGGGAAATATATAAAAGAGACCTAAGGGGCAACTTGTTTTCACGCAGAAGGTTGTGCATGTATAGAATGAGCTGCCAGAGGAAGTGGTGGAGGCTGATCCATTTGTATCTTGGTGGGTATATGAATAGGAAGGGTTTAGAGGGATATGGGCCAAATGCTGGCAAATGAGATGAAGTTAGTTAGGAGATTTGGTCGGCATGGACAAGGTGGACCGAAGGGTTTGTTTCTGTGTAGTACAGCTCTATTACGCTACATTCATTGGAGTTTAGAAGGGTAGTTGGCTTACTTTGACATACAAGGTCTGAGGGGATGAGATAGGGTGCATACCTGGGGACGTTTCTTCCCGTGGGGGAGATTAAAACCAGACAATATAGTTTAAGAACAAGAGATAACTCTCTTAAGACACAGAAATGAGGAGAAACGTTTGTCTCAGAGGGTCGTTAAAGTGTGGAATTATCTCCTCCAGATGGTAGAAAAGTTGTTTTTAAATCTATTCAAAGATAAGCAACAAAGCAGTCAAAGTCTATGGGTAGCAGACAGAAAACTCAAGATGAAGCAACAAGCAGATTACCCATGATCTCATTGAATGATGGTGCTAGCTTACACAGTTGCATGATGTACTCCTGTACCTAGGTACTATGTTCCTATATTCTACCTCATGTTACTCATTTAAAACTTTGCTGAAAACCCACTTCTTTGACTAAATTTTAAGTCACCTGACTAAATACCTCCTCATGGGGCTCAGTGTTATATTTTGTGATGTATTGCTGCTGTAAAGCACCTTGAGACTCTTTATTATATTGAAACCTCTAAATAAATCGAAGTTGTTATTGTTTAACAAAAGAAGAGTCAAGAACGGAAAATAAAGAATTGAAGATATTAAGAATTGAGGTATTTCAGGGATATTGATTACATGAATTTAAGTTTTAATTTGAATGACCTGCTGATTTCTGAAAGGGATTTGAACTGCTTTGTGTTCCTGAGGGAAAAAAAGAAATAAAGTTGAGAATGGTGCAGTAGGTCAGTGATGACAATAAATTAATTCTACAAGAATGGCGAGATCATTTTCTCAAAAGTCATTATTAAATTGTAGACAGTAAATAGAAGCAATAAGGCAAACTTAACAAAGATCGAAGCAGGGAAGCACTTTTGTAAGTATTACTGCAATTGAACAACATTAGGTAAATCATCCTAAATCTGCTAAGAATTATGGGACAACCAATTTAAAATTGACAGTCAGACTTGATGAAGGCTTTCCTGATGAAGGGCTTATGCCCAAAATGTCAATTCTCCTGCTCCTCGGTTGCTGCCTGACCGGCTATGCTTTCCCAGCACCACACTGTTCGATTCCGACATATAGTCCTGTTCTTTGCAGATAAAAAAATTTCTCCACACAGTGTGCCTATTTCAATATCACAAACATAACAACTATTCCCTGGTTCACTTAACCTGGGCAATTCCTTGACAATCAGATACAGCCTGCCTGGTTCAAATGTTATCAAAACTTGGCAGTTAACTACTAATCATCATTTAGCTGGTGAATTCTCTGTGGCAAAATCTGTACTAATCAGAGTTAACTTGCCAATCAATGAGCACTGATTCATTGGGCCAACTAGGTAAATTATGTAGCTACAAGAATATATTAGAAGCTAGGAATTCTGTCATGAATAACTCACCTCTCACTTCCTAATGTCTGTCCACCATTTACAAGATACAAATCAGACGTGTGGTGGAATACTCCCTACTTGGTTTAATGAGTGGATGAGTTCCAATAGCACACAAGACCCCTGTCATTTATATCCAATCCACCATCTTCAACATTAACCCCCTTCACATAGTGGGAGTGGTGTGTACAATCTAAAAGATGTACTACATTAACGTACTAAGGCTCATCTGACAACACCTTCCAAGTCCACAATCTCCAGCACCATAAGGGCAAGGGGAGCAGATAGAGTCATAGAGATGTACAGCACAGAAACATATACTTCAGTCTAACTTGCCCATGCTGATCAGATATCCCAAACCAATCTAGTCCCACCTGCCAGCACCCGGCCCATATCCCTCCAAACTCTTCCCATTCATATAGGCAACCGGAAGCCTTTTAAATGTTGCAATTGTACTAGCCTCCACCACTTCCTCTGGCAGCTCATTCCGGACATGTACTATCTTCTGTGTGAAAAAAAATGCCACTCAAGTCTCTTTTATATCTTTCCCCTCTCACCCTAAACTTATGCCCTCTAGTTCTGGATTCCCCCACCCCCAGGGAAAAGACTTTGTCTATTTATCCTATCCATGCCCCTTATGGTTTAATCAACCTCTATAAAGGTCACCCCTCAGCCTCCGACACTCCAGGGAAAACAGCCCCAGCCTGTTCAACCTCTCCCTATACCTCAAATCTTCCAATCCTGGCAACATCCTTGTAAATCTTTTCTGAACCCTTTCAAGTTTCAGTATATCCTTCTGATAGGAAGGATGCCAGATTTACATGCAATATTCCAAAAGTGGCCTAACCAATGTCTTGTGCAGCCACAACATGACCTCCCAACTCCTGTACTCGATACTCTGACCAATAAAGGAAAGCATACCAAATGCTTTCTTCACTATCCTATCTACCTGCGACTCCACTTTCAAGGACCTATGAACCTGCACTCCAAGGTCTCTTTGTTCAGCAACACTCCCTAGGACCTTACCATTAAGTGTATAAGTTCTGTTAAGATTTGCTTTCCCAAAATGCAGTACCTCGCATTTATCTCAATTAAACTCCATCTGCCACTTCTTAGCCCATTGGCCGATCTGATAAAGATACTTGGAAACACTATATCGCAAGTTCCCCTACAATCACACACCATCCAAACTTGAAAATATATCATTGCTCCGTCATAGCTGTCATGTCAAGAACCTGGATTCCCTTCTTAACAGCACTGCGGGAGCTCCTATGCTTCAATATCTGCAGTGGCTCAAGAAATCACCACCATCTTTTCCAGGGTGCTTTGCAATGGCAACAAATGTCGGCTAATTCCCATATCCCATGAACGAATAATGAAAAAAAAAGTACAAGACCTCCTCAAACTTCACCATTTGTGAGCCAGTAATGTTAAAGTTTAGCTGGGGTTGTGTCTAAGGGTAGGGAATCCTGAAATTCATCCAAGAGAAAGTGAGGACTGCAGATGCTGGAGATCAGAGTCGAGAGGGTGTTGCTGGGAAAGCACAGCAAGTCAGGCAGCACCCGAGGAGCAGGAGAATCAACATTTCAGGCATAAGCCCTTCATGATTCCTGATGAAGGGCTTATGTCCAAAATGTCGATTCTCCTGCTTCTCGGATGCTGCCTGACCTGCTGTGCTTTCCCAGCAGCACACTCTCAATCCTGAAATTCATGCCAAGTACAATTTAGGAAAACAAATAGACATCATATCTTGGGAAGAGTTTGAGGAAACTGAGTTAGTTTTAGATTGCTTTCATGAATAACCAGCTGAAACACTCTGTAACAAAAGCCTCCTTCTAGGTTGTCAATCTGATTTGATTTGATTTGATTTATTGTCGTCATATGTACTGAGATACAGTGAAAAGTATTGTTTTACAGGCTAACCAGACAAATCATACCTCACATAAGTACATCAAGGTAATAGAACACAATGCAGAATACAGTACTACAGCTACAGAGAAGGTACAGAGACAGATCAACTTTAATATATGAGAGATCCATTCATAAGTCTGATAACAGCGGGGAAGAGGCTGTTCTTGAATCTGTTGATGTGTATTTGCAAATATTTGTATCTTTTGCCCAACAGAAGAGGGTGGAAGACAGTATAACAGGGGTGGGAGGGGTAATTGATTATGTCCTATGGCAATGGGAAGTGCAGACGGAGACAATGGAATTTGGTAGAATCCCTACAGTTTGGAAGCAGGCCATTTGGCCCATCAAATCCACACTGACCCTCCAAAGAGCATTCTACCCAGACCCAACCCCAACTTATTCCTCTGACCCTGTATTTCCCATGGTTAATCCATCTAGCTTGCCCATCTTTGGACTGTGGGATGAAACTGGAGCACCTGAAGGAAACCCAAACAGATACTCCACACATAACAGTTGCCCAACGATGGAAGTGAACTCAGGTTCCTGGTGTAATGGGGCAGAAGTACTGACCACTAAGTCACCATGCTTTCCTGAATGGAGGCTGGTTGGTGATGGACTGGCTTGCGCTCAGTTTCACCTTTGAAAATCAACTTTATGATTCCTCTATCCATCCTTGGGTCAAATCCCAAGCTGACAGTGAAGACAAAACTGTTAGTCTACAACACCTATATCATAAGCACACTGCTGTATGGCAGTGAAACGTGGACTATGTATCCGAGGAAGGAGAGAAACTGAACACCATGTACTTGAGGTGGATCTGCCATATCCTGAGCATATCATGGCATGACAGAGTGTCCAATGCAGTGGTCCTATGTTGTGTTGCCCTTCCCAGCATGTACACTCTGCTCAGGCAGCAGAGACTGCGCTGGCTGGGCCACGCCCACCACATGGAGGATTGCCGCATCCCAAAGGATATCCTCTATGGAGAGCTTGCATCTGGAAGTGACCCACTAGGTGTCCCCAGCTTGCTACAAGGACATCTGCATGAGGGACATGAAAGTGCTTGATATCATTACGGAGTCCTGTGAAAGGCTTGCAGCTGACCACACGAGATGGTGAAGCACTGCACCAATACCTCAAAACAGGGGAAAATAAGCTAATGAGCACCACAGCAGACAAGGGGGCACAAAGGAAAGAGTGCAGCAGCTCTGGCAGATCAATGACCACATACAGATGTGACCTCTGCGGCCGGGACTGTCAATCCAGCATTGGTCTCGTCAGTCACAAGCGACGTTGCTTCAGGGAAGCAGAAAGCTAGAACAATGAGGATGCAACTCATGGTCAGCCATGACCGAAAAGGGCCTCACTCATCAATGCTCCGTTTAGCTATACATTAATTGTCTCAACTAGGCTAAGAATGGAAAATTCAACTATGAGTTTTATTGTGAATGACCTTCACATCACCTTCACAATCACCATTAGGGAAGGTGATTGCCTCATGGTTATCACCAGATTGTTAATCCAGAGACTCGGGTAATGTTCTGGTTCAAATCCCACCATAAGAAATTTCCATAAAAAGTCAGGAATTAGGGATCTATTGATGACTGTGAAGCCATTGTCAATTGTCAAGGGGGAGAAAAACTCATCTGGCTCAATAATGTGCTTTCAGGAAAGAAATTGCTATCCTTACCTGGTCTGGCCTACCTGTGACTCCAGACCTGAAAATGTGTTGCTGGAAAAGCGCAGCAGGTCAGGCAGCATCCAAGGAACAGGAGAATCAACGTTTCGGGCATAAGCCCTTCTTCGGGCTTATGCCCGAAACGTCGATTCTCCTGTTCCTTGGATGCTGCCTGACCTGCTGCGCTTTTCCAGCAACACATTTTCAGCTCTGATCTCCAGCATCTGCAGACCTCACTTTCTCCTTGTGACTCCAGACCCCCAGCAACATGGTTGACTCTTACCTGCTCTTTAGGATTGGGCAAGAAATGCTGGCCTAGCTAATGATGCCCTGATCCCATGAGTGAATTAGAAAAAAATCATCTGCTGAGTATTTGTGGTATTTTCTCATTTTATTTGATCATTTTACACTATCTATCAATCCCAGGTGGAACGTTGGGCATATGAACAGCAACTAAATACAGGGGTTCAAACCAATAATCATGTCTCATGCAGTTAGATACTTGCAGTCACTCTAAATCAGCTCACTTACAATGAATGGCTAATTGAATGGAACAGGAGGATATTTGGAAATCTTACCCCAGCAAAAAGGCAATACTTTCAAAAGGTGAACATTTTTTCAAGTCTGATCAGAGAAATCAAAATGTATTTACTATAACTACCAATATAAATGATCTCCAAAGCTTTTCTTATGTGGAGAACAATTAAACTCACCCTGCACCCTTTATTACAAATGATTATCCCACACAGTAACTCTCAGTCACTGTAGTTTTCCCTCTGATGTGTGCGTGAACATGACATACAATGACGTATGCCCACATACTGCATTCCAATAAAGTTCTGGCCTTGCTGATAATCTGCTGTTTAAATTTTTTTCTGTACTTTTAACAGCCAAGCTCT
Source organism: Chiloscyllium plagiosum (assembly GCF_004010195.1). Lineage (NCBI taxonomy): Eukaryota > Metazoa > Chordata > Chondrichthyes > Orectolobiformes > Hemiscylliidae > Chiloscyllium > Chiloscyllium plagiosum. The sequence goes on along the minus strand of NC_057710.1, from coordinate 45,774,745 downwards.
CAACCTTGACTTTCGTACAGAGAGTTCCCCAGTAGCAGAAGACCAAAAGCTTTAATCAACAAATAAGTCAAATATGTTTTAAAACACAGTAATAGTCTTAGATCCATACCATTTTCTTTTCATTTGCATATGGACTATGGAGCATTACACTTTAAAAGGGGATTAACTATGCAAACTCTGTCTCAACGTCTGTGAAAATAAAAGATTCATTCATTGTCCCTATTCACCTCCCTCCCCTGAAGCAGGCTTTTATAAAGTCCAACAAAGCCCCACCAAAACACTGAAACAGCCTGATTGCAAGAAACCAGCCAGTGTCAAGGGTATGGGAACACTGTGCAGCGAAGTCAGCATTGGGACTAAGGGTCAACATTGACTTCTCTATGACATTTAGTGTTAGAAGCGAGTTGATGTATTATAAAGCATCAGCATCTACATCGGTACACTACACCATCCTTTTAAGGCTTAACTTTGTCTGTGAGAGCAGACTTTGATGCTACTCCAGGTAACCCAAAGGTTGCACTATATTGGCAATTGCGCACAAACTCTGGTGTCTCAGGAAGACAGCCTGTTCTGGGAAGAATGGCTGCCTTGCAGCAGATTTTATCCATACACGGCTGTTGGCCCATTTAGGGCGAGCAGTACCTGATATACCAGCAGTGCCAGCTGAAGCACTGATTGCTGTTATCACTGTAGTGACAAATAGGTGAGCCGCAATGTCATTTGGAATCATCGAGGGGGATTGGTCAGGATGGAAGTGACCAGGATTTGAGAGGTCACATGGAGAAGGCAACTCAGGGAAATAAAATCTGTGATGGGACCAGAAAGCCCAACAAAGAAGGATCCACATCTGCCTACCACAAGCTAATGTGGGGAAACCTGCTGGGCTGGCCACTGCGTGTTAAATGTTGGAGGTGAAATGTTGAGCCTCTTCAAGTGGGCAGTTCATGCCCATTTCAGGGTCTTATTTGGCTCACTGATGGGCAGATGACTCTAAGCTGGGGTGAACCCCCCCCCATCCCCTCCCATCCCACTTCCTAATCCCTGCTGGTTTAAGTGTGGTAGCTGAAGCAGTGGGTGAACAGGGCAGTCTCTGGATTTAACTTGATATCTTGCCCAAACCCTTAGACAGGGATACACAAACACACACACACACAAAAGATGCAAATGTAACTTAATTAAAGCTGCACACTCACCCCTTTTTTGCATAAAACTGAATAGATCATCCAGAAATTCTTTTCTCTTCGGATCATCATCCAGCTCATACAGCTGAAAGATAAAATAAAAATAAACTTTAGTTCATGCCATGTTCTAAGCCTAAAGATTTTACTGCACAAACAGGCAATAAATTGCCTGCAACTTACAGGGCTGAGCAAGCTCCCCAATGGTACCAATAGTTTGGATCCTGGGGGTTCTTTACTTGACTAGAGAAAAATGGTGGCTGTTACATTAGCAAACTTTCAATCTGACAGGATTGTCCCTTAACCTGAGAATTACTGAAAAATCACAGCCAGTGCCTTCATTACCTCTGCAGCTTTCTCTTTTCGAACTCAACAGGCCTTCAGACCATGGGATTTTTGGATTTCTTATGATTCTTGGTAATTACATTAATTTTCTCACTCTTTCTCGCCCTTAGATATTCCACTATTTCTAATATGCAAACTTTGTCTTCTACTTTGAAATCCTACATTTTTCATTTATTTCCTAGCTCCCTATATTCTGCTTGCAGGAGCCCATCCCCCTTTTTACCAAATTAGTTGGTATTTACATGAACCTTCCTGATGAAGGGCTTTTGCCCGAAACGTCAATTTTACTGCTCCTCGGATACTGCCTGAACTGCTGTGCTCTTCCAGCACCACTAATCCAAAATCTGGTTTCCAGCATCTGCAGTCATTGTTTTTACCTAGAGAAGTGGGGAGACTTGTTGAGCCTGTTAAGGTTGGGGAGCCTTCAAAGGTTGCCCAAGTGATTTGCTGGAATCCTGGGTCACTGCTGTGAAAAGACAATTCAGAGGGGCAACTAAAAAATGTCAAAAGAACTTTGAAATTTTCAATATGACAAGGCAGTGCAGTGTACCCCAGCTGACTGGTTTTAAAGGGCTAATTGAAGTTCATTGTCAAGATTTCTCTCATAATAGATTCCAGCATTTTACTAGCAACTAATGTTTGGCAAACTGACTAACTTTATCGCCACACTTTCTTAAAAATGGTGGCTGTTGCATTAGCAAACTTTCAATCTGACAGGATTGTTCCTTAACCTGAGAATTACTGGAAAATCACAGCCTCCATTACCTCTGCAGCTTTCTCTTTTCAAACTCAACAGGCCTTCAGACCCTGGGATTTTTGGATTTCTTATGATTCTTGGCAATTACATTAATTTCCTCACTCTTTCTTGCCCTTAGGTATTCCACTATTTCTAATATGCAAACTTTGTCTTCTACTGGGTGGCACGGTGGCACAGTGGTTAGCACTGCTGCCTCACAGCGCCAGAGACCTGGGTTCAATTCCTGACTCAGGCGACTGACTGTGTGGAGTTTGCACATTCTCCCTGTGTCTGCGTGGGTTTCCTCCCACAGTCCAAAGATGTGCAGGTCAGGTGAACTGGCCATGTTAAATTGCCCGTAGTGTTAGGTAAGGGGTAAATGTAGGGGTATGGGTGGGTTGCGCTTCGGCGGGTCGGTGTGGACTTGTTGGGCCGAAGGGCCTGTTTCCACACTGTAAGTAATCTAATCTAATCTAAAATGTATCTTGAAAAGTAATCTAATCTAATCTACTTTGAAATCCTACATTTTCATTTATTTCCTAGCTCCCTATATTCTGCTTGCAGGAGCCCATCCCCCTTTTTACCAAAGTAGTTGGTATCTACATGAACCATGACTTATTGTTGTTCTCCCATTCTGCTTCAGATTGTCCTGCAGCTGCTCAGTGACATCTTTGATCCTGCCTCCAGGATGGATGTTACATCTGTGGCTGTAGAAACATTTATCTCTTTCCCTTATGATGGAATCCTCTAGCTCTATAGCTCTTGCACTCTATTTCCCGCTCCACATCCACACACCTTCCCCCACCCCCCCACCTCCACTCCCAGCACCACTGTCTACACATGCAACTGAGGAATTGCTGGAGCATGTGGCTTGCTGCATTCCCCTGAGAAATCATTTTCTCCAGCAGTATTCAAAATGGAAAATGTATTGGAGAAAGAGATCAGCTTAAGGTACGTTTGCACTGTTTGCCTTGAGCTTTTATTCTGCCTGTGCACTCTTTACCTGCTTGTGACCATCTCACTGGCCATACCGTCCACCTAGCTTTCTGTCTTGTGTGAACTCCCACATTGACTCCAGCCACTGGTCCTGATCCAAAGCATGGATTTCCAGTAGCTGCAGCTGGAGTGCCTCCTGGACATTAGCCTGTCTTTCCATTTCACACAAGACAAGCACTCCACCTCACTGAGCTGCTCAAGCCATGAATTATCCCTAAAATAAACTCTTGCCACTGGTTTAAGAAATATAAAAGTAATTCCAATCAGCTCCAATGAATCTAGTTCTGTTTCTGACTGCACATCTCGGGGTCCTCACCTTTCAAATTACGTATTCAAGTATAGAAGCCATCCAACATGCCATTTCCTTCAGTAGGATAATCATGATTAAAATTCAACACATGTCTGCATTAGAAATCAACTGCTTTACTTCATAAGGCACTATTGAAATTACCTTCAAATAATGTGGTACTAACTAAACGCTCCCCTGTTAGATGCATAGAAAGACTTGCATTGAAGAAGCATCTTTCCTGACCATCAGGTACCTCAAAGTGCTTACAGCCAACAAAGTATTTTTCAAGTGTAGATCATTGATATAATGTAAAAGACACAGAAGCCAATTTGTACACAGTAAACTCTCTCACAAGCAGTAAAGATCAGATCAACTGCTTTTGTGATGTTGACTAAACGATAACTATTGTCCAAAAAACTACAGAGAATTCCCTTGCTCTTCTTCAAAATGATGCCATGGGATCTCTTCAAGACATGAGAGAGCAGCTAGGACCTTGCTTTAACACTCATACAAAAGACAGCATCCATCAGCAATACCTGTCTTCTAGGAGAAAGTGAGGACTGCAGATGCTAGAGAACAGAGTCGAGAGTATGGGGCTGGAAAAGCACAGCCAGTTAGGCAGCATCCGAGGAGGAGAATCGACATTTTGAGCATAAGACCTTCAACAGGAATGAAGCTTCATCAAGAATACCAGTCTTCAGCTATCCCCACCGCACCATCCTGCCCCCCCCCCCCCACTTTATCTGTAGCTCCACTTATACGCACCCCCAAGTCCTGAAGAAGGGTTACACCCAAAACGTTGACTTCTCCATCTCCCGATGCTGCCTGGCTTGCTGCGTTCTTCCTGCCTCCTGCTTGTCCATCAACAATACAGCAATCTCTCAGTACTGCACCAGAACATCAGCAAGCAACACTTTACTAAATTAAGGACATGTACAGAAGATTTATTTACGTTTGCAGTTTCTTTACTTGTATTTGCTCACACAGCAATCTTACATCATCACTTAAATGTCCCATGGAGTAACGTTCAGGTTGTTCTGCAGCCACACAATACACAGTGAGCAATGAACATTAGCCATGACTTTTGTGCTCAATTCCCAGTATGGAACTTGAACTCAAAACTTACAGGCAAGATCATTACCGACTGAGATACAGCAACATTCAAACTTAAAATTTTAAAAATAGTTCTTGACAGTTGTCATCTGTGGACAGTAAAGACTCTTAGGTGCAGTTCAGTCAGCCAACTATTCCCTCAACTATCATCAATACAAAGAGACTAATTTTCACTCATAAACATCCCTTGCTCCGTGATAGCCCTCCCTCCACATACATGGCACTCAAATGTGGACGAAGAACCAAAATAAAGCAACAAGTGACTTTCTATTTTATTGAATTAGTTCCCTTGCTGGGGAAGTGCCTGGATTCCTGGTTGGTCGAACTTGCACCTGTAATAGGCCGGAGCTTCAGGAATATATAACCATAAAAGGACAAAAAACATAAAGACCTCTGAAGCTGGTTTCGTCTTTGCACATATGGCTAGCACAAGTTCCTGCTCCTGTTGCCCAACTGTAACCAGTCAAATCCAGGAGGCAGATATCTCCAATCATAAATAAATGGATGCTCAGCTTCTGCGGGTGAGCGTTCAGGGAACCTTTGAAAAGGTTTTTTTCTAGCAGTCCACCTGATTGTAACCCATGCTGTTGTTCTGCACTCACCTTGCTTGTTGCCCCTCAGCAATATTTCTATATGTTCTCCTCATCACTTATCCCCTATACACTGCTGCTGCCGCTGTGGGCAAACACAAAATACAATAATCCACTTCAATTTGGCAACTTACCTATTCAGGCTGTGCTGCACATTGGCAGTGCATCAACTGCATTACAACCAGCACAAAATTCAATAGGGTTGCCCTTCAGGCCATCACTGCCAACACATCATCTGCCATTTCTCTCTCACACACAACACACACTTACATATGAAAACCACCTCAGCTCTTGCTCATAATAACCTCATTGCTGTTTGTTTTGCCATGTGCAAATTGATCACTGGTATTGTCTATACATTAGGGTGACTACATTTCTAAGAAATACTTTATTAGATATAAAGCATGTACACATATCCTGATGATACTTAACACAATATCAAGTTTTCTCTTTTCTTGCATTCATCAGGACATTTTCCATCCACAATAGTTGTAAAAATGCAGAGGAATAGATTTGAAATTATTTTGCAGGTCCTGATCCCTTTGACCGGCTCAGATTCCAAAGTCTTATAATAGCTACATATTTGTAGCAAACCTCTCACATTTGATTATTGCTTTTTCAGTTTAATTGGCACCTGTACGCTCACAGACTTTTTTATCAGAGATGTTGTCAAGACAAAGTAAAAGTGGTCTTTCTCAGTGACTTGAAGCGTAGTGTTATTGAAAACTGATAGATCCTGTTTTGCCAGGTTGTTAGCTGTATGCATTTTAATATCTTTTCTGTACAACAATACCAATTGCAGCAGTTCCAACTCATAACATTTCTTAATCCTTTAAAGGTGCTTTTGACCAGATTCTCGAAGAATGTTTTTCATGACTGCTAACGATGGCATAATACAATTTTTAAAATACTTTTGTTCTGTTGCTGTGTACACTAAAAATCAGCAGAACTCACATTGTTAATAATTAAAAACATTGCAACAGAGAAAATATATTAAAAGAAAAAGGAAGAGGAGGAGAATATAATCAAACCTCATGTTAACAAGTCATTTTCTTTATGATAAAATATTAGAATGAATAAGGAGAAGCTTATTACATATGACAGAACATGTATCTGTGCAAATACAGACAGTTACAGCCACTTTATAACCAATTGCATCTTCTATCTCACTCCTTAACAATGTTGAAAACCTGTTAATAAACAAATGTGTAAGGCTCTAGCATTCTGGTCCAATGGAAGTGTCACCATTTTAAGCCCATTACCTCTGAAGTGTGAATGAATGTCTGAGCGAGTACAAGAATGAGTGAGGTGTGTGTAGTTTTGACTCTTCTGTTATTGAAGAAAGAACTTGAATTTGTCTAGCACTATTCACATTTGTCTAAACTTAGTCAGAGGTTGGGTTCTGCCCCACAAACTTCACCTCTCCCGGGGATTCACTTTCCTCAGCAACAACACTGCTCAATGAATACACGTTAGTCTTGCACTATTACAAACATGGCCAGCAAATTGTAATTTTTATGTGTTAATGTTATACTCATGCACAAAGGAAATTTACATATTTTACATATTACAAGCAAAATTTAACTAAAAGAAATTAAACTCTCCCTGACATTATCCTTGTCCAGCTGTCTGAATAAATCCAATATGTTGTTTTAAGGCATAGTTAAGAACCAGAGATTGAAGCAAAAAGGTGAATATCACGTTAGACATTGATGTGAGAATGGTGAATAACAGCAACCCATTTATATTTTACTAACGTTTGTTCCCTCAGCTGTCTACAAGTTAACAATATAGTTCATAATTCACTTCCATTCACTGATAATTAGTTAAACAAGTTAAATGTCAAGACTACCAACAGCCCGGTTTTTCAATTTAACCCTTAACCATTTCATCACAGTTCATAAAGCATATCACCAATTGTTCCCAAATATTAACTGCCTGTTTTTTGCACACTATTTCTATGTTTAAAATGACTTTATTTTCAAATTTTACTTTGCAGTTCCATTTTGCACTTATGAAATTTTTGAAAAGCACTGACAATATCTTACAGATAGTCTAGATTTTTCAAATAGTACAGTTTTAACTTAGCTCATTATTTTGAACAGATTCATACCGATGTTAAAAAAATACTGATCATGAAATCTTGATGACAAAACCATATGGATTATCACATCACATTGTTATTTTCTCTACTCAAAAGAGAGATTGTTTTGACAGGACTTTTTTCTTTTAGTCGCTGCCACTTGCTAATAGAATTCTCATGTTTCAGTCAAATGATTCCATTATTTTTACCAATTATTGATGTTGAATAATAAGCTTCCTGGGACTGACATATGATCATCTTTAAATATTGGTACTAAATGAGTTTGTTTCTAATTTGGTGGGGGCTCACAAGTGTTCAATGATTCACAATAAGACCATGTTTAAAGCTACAGAAAAGATAGAGATTAAGAAGACCATTAAAGCTACGTGAGGCTGTTTTCCAGTTCCTGCCATGTTAAAGCCAGAAATACCTACTAACCAACAGTAAAACAGTCAAGCAGTCACTTTACACAGTCATACCGTCAAGCAGCAATTTATATGTCACAGCTTACTTTACTGCATGCCTTGACCTCTGACCCTCCCTGCTGACAGCAATGGGCATCTTGCCAAATCCTCACACTTTAAGCTGTAAAATAATCCACAGAGAAAAGCTGTGATAAAACTACCGAAGCCTAACTCTTCCATAAATACTGCAACTTATAGCTGTTTAAATTAAATAGTGCGAACTAAATACAAGACTGCATTTTTAAATCAACTTTAATGATGTTAGGATGTCCAAATGTGCTTTACAGCTACTGAAGTATTTTTCTGAAATGTTGTCATTGCTGTAACATTGAGATTCACAACAACTAATTTACTTACAAACAAAATGAGTCACATAACCAGATGGTCTGTTTAAATGAACAAAATCAGAAATTGTTGGAAAAACTCAAAACATCTGGCAGCATCGGCAAAGAGAAATCAGAGTATACTATCAACGTAGTATACTATCAGGTCTGATGATCCTTCTTCAGAACTGACTGTAATTCAGAAAAGGTTGGTATGTCTGCTAAAGAAGGGGTAGAAGAGGGGGGAAATAAATGATAGGTGGAGATGGAGCTCACAAAGAGAGACACAGAGAGAGAGAGAGAGAGAGAGAGAAAAAATCAGTTGGACAGATAAAGGAATAGGGAAAGCTCAGCTGACAATGAATTGTTCATGGTAGCAGTCCAATTAATGACAAAGTCTGCTGTGTGAGAGGGGGTGGCACAGTGGTTACCAAGGACCCAGGCTCGATTCGCGTGACCCTCTGTGTGGAGTTTGCACATTCTCCCCATATCAGTGCGGGTTTCCTCCGGGTGCTCCGGTTTCCTCCCACAGTCCAAAGATAATTGCCCATAGTGTTCAGGGATGTGTAGGTTAGATGCATTAGTCAGGGGAAATGTAAAGTAATAGGGGAGGGAAATGGGTCTGGATGGGATACTCTTCAGAGGGTCAGTGGACCATTCCTGATGAAGGGCTCTTGCTCGACCCGTCAATTCTCCTGCTCCTCAGATGCTGCCCGACCTGCTTTTCCAGCACCACACTCTCGATTCTAATCTCCAGCATTTGCAGTCCTCACTTTCTGCTTGTTGGGCCAAATGGCCTGTTTCCACACTGCAAGGATTCTATGATTTTATGAGTTGGGGTAAGGACATGGGAGAAGGTACTCAGGCCCTAAAATTGTTGAACTTGATATTGAGTCCAGGAAGCTCCAGGGTTCTCAAGCAGAAAATGAAATGTTGTTCTTCCAGCTTGTGCCGAGTTTTGCTGAAGCACCGTAACAAGCCCAATGCTGGTGCATTGAAATGGCAGGTAACTGGAAGCTCAGGATCATTTTCTCAGACCTTTCATCCAGGCAAGTGGAGAGTATTCTCGCACACTCCTGACCTATGCTTTATAGATAGTAGACAGGCTTTGGGGAGTCAGAAAATCTAAAATATCCAACTAACAACACTGTTTGCAGTGAGATATTCTCTCAGTACTGCACTGAAGTGTCCGCCTGGATTATGCTCAAGTCTCTAAAGTGAGTCTTGAATGCATGACCTCCCAACTCAAATATGAGCACGGTACTAAGGAACCAAGGCTGGCAACTTTCTTTGTCTCATTTTTAAATGTTAATTTTAGTGCCATATTTTAATTAAATTAACTCGAGAGCTTAATTAATTAAATATTCAATGTTGGTTAGTACGAATCTCACTGGATAATGTCAGATCTTTCACAGTATGGTCAATGAATCACAAACATTTTTACCTAACCTTTTAGTTTTATTTTTCATTCTGGATGTTTTTCTTCTTTTTTCTACCAATGTTTTCTCCTCTCTATCTTCCTTCTCTCCTGAAGACGGAGAAAAGAGTTGCAAAGCGGAGAGGTTTGGAACACAAAAAGTCATTGCTTTATTTTGTTACTTGTGAAACCATTCGAAATCTTCAGGAGAGAAGGAAGATAGAGAGGAGAAAACATTGGTTTCACATGCTCCAGGCATCCTCAGTTACTTGGACAAAGCACCCACTTTTAATATGTGCAATCACCAGTTGAAAAGCAGTAATCGTACTCATTAAGTAATTAGTTGTTGTATTGGTCAGAAAGAGAATATGGGAGAGATTTCCAAGTTGTTACATTGGAGATCATTTGACATTAAAAACCTGCATTTAGTTAGCACTTTACATGCCCTGAAGATTCCTAAAGAAGGGCTCATGCCCGAAACGTCGATTCTCCTGCTCCTTGGATGCTGCCTGACCTGCTGCACTTTGCCAGCAACACATTTTCAGCTTTACATGCCCAACCAACTGTCTCAATCCACATGACAGTATATGAAGTACAATTCCACTGAAAACTAGCAAGATGTCTGGGTTTGGAGAGTCATTTTTTTTAATGAATAGCCACTGCTAGTAACACAGATCTTTCCTGCCTTGTGATCTCCTGCAGATACCAGGGTGGGTTTCCTTCCTTCAGCAGCTATACATACCCAAGAAGCTGACAGCTTCGTTAGCTCCCGTAACACAAGAACAAGACCTAGATGACACAGTAATGAAGGGGTCAACAGAATCATCTTTCTGCTCCTATCTAGGTATATTACAAACACAGGTATTTGCATGTCTAGGCTCAAGCTAAGCATTCAGACATAATTTATAAGCTCATATCGTACTGCACAGAGACACAACAAGATGGAGACTGAGACCTTTATAGCATCAGGTCATGTGGTGATGACATCATGACCGTGTCCCTTAAAAGTATATTGTAAACTAGCTATGAGCCTTACACAAGAATAATAGCTAAAATTGGGACAGTTCTGATAACTGCCAGTAATTCCTTAATAGTTATTTTACACCCAGGCCTTGGAATTGAAAATCTACTGTTGCATTTCACAAGTAACAAAATAAAGCAACGACTTTTTGTGTTCCAAACCTCTCCGCTTTGCAACCCTTTTCTCCGTCTTTAGAAACATCTTCAAACCTACAGTGTTGACCATTTATTTTAATATCTTCTTACATGACTCAATATCAATCTTTCTTAAATACACCATGGGATCTTTTATGTTAGGCTGCTCTATAAATGACAGTTGTTCTTATTCACCATTATCCAAATAGTTAATGTGAATTTTGATCACAGTTAATAAAAATTAAGAACCATTCTTTCAAAACAGGTTTAGAATTGAATTAAACAAATTCCACAAAGAAAGTTTTCCCTAATGTGGAACTTGATTTTTGAACATTTTCTAAGTATTGGTTAGAAACCTTCCATTGATTTGTGGTCTATCATTTCTATTGGTGTGTCAAATATTGGAAAACTATTTCATATATCTTTGACCCTGTCCAAGCTGAATAGCTTTCAAGTTTGACACATGTTTTTAACCAGAAAATGGCAAAAATAAGCTCTTTTCTCTGTGACTTTCAGAATTACATGATATTTCTTCATGTTCATACACAATTAGCTTGATGGTAGGAAGCAGAGGGTAATAGTGGAATGATGCTTGTTGGACTGGAGACCTGTGACCAGTGGTTTGCCTCAGGGGTTGGTGCTGGGCCCATTGCTGTTTGTTATCTATATCAATGATTTGGATGAGAATGTACAAAGGTATGATTAGTAAGTCTGCATATGACACTGAAATAGGAGATATTGTGGACAATGAGGAAGGTTATCAGAAATTGTGGCAGGACCTTGATCAGCTGGGGAAGTGGGCCAAAAAATGGCAAATGGAGTTTAATAGATAAGTGTGAGATCTGCATTTTGGGAAAGTTTCATGGCAATTAGTAGGGCCTTAAGGAGTGTGGTGGAACAGAAGGACCTTGGAATTCAGGTGCACGGTTCTCTAAAAGTGGAGCCACAGGGAGACAGGGCAATGAAGAAGGTTTTTGGCACACTGGCCTTCATCAGTCAGGGCACTGAGTGTAGAAGTTGGGAAGTTATGTTGCAGTTACACAAGACATTGATGAGGCTGCACTTGGAGTATTGTGTTCAGTTTTGGTCACCTTGTTATAGAAAGGATGTTAGTAAGCTGAAGAGTGCAGAAGAAATTTAGGATATTGCCAGGACTCAAGGGTCTGAGCTATAGGGAGAGGATGAACAAGCTCGGACTTTTTTTCTTTACAGCATTGGAGACTAGGGGGATCTTTAGAGAGGTGTATAAGATCATGTGAGGCATGGATTGGGTGAATGCACTGAGTTTTTTACCCAGGGCATTAACTTAAGGGTAAAGAGGAAAAAATAAAAAGGAACCTGAGGGGCAACTTCTTTTTTACAGAGTTTGGTACACATATGTAAGGAGCTGCCAGTGGAAGTTGTTGAGGTGGGTACATTAAATGCATGGATAGGAAAGGTTTAGAAGGATATGGGCCAAGTGCAGGGAAATGAGGTTAGTGTGGATGGCGTGGACCAGTTTGGGCCGAAGGACCTGTCTCTGTGCTGTAGGACTTTATGACTGTTCACTCTTCAACGGCTCACATCAAAAATAGGATGAAGGGATTGCCCCTTTATTGAGTTTTTTAAAATTGCTCTGGTGGTCCTAATCAATCCCAATAGCTCAGGTGGTGAATATACTGTTCAATGTGGTAATGAGCCATGCAGTTAACAAGGCTGCTGGCTTGGAAAGTGTGTGTCCGTGCGTGTAAGAAATTGTGTGAGTATCAGAATTGAATTTGGCTATACTTTTGTCCTACAGTCAAACTTACAATTCAGGTCCCATGTAAAAAGTAGCCATTTGTCTGGAACACTGACAATTCGTGTACACCGTGGCATCTTTAGGAGATAGTGGGAGAAAAATCAAAGACAGGAAAATGGCAGAAAATTAAACTTTTTGATCTTCTGAGGTAAAATACAATGAGAGACTTCTGACTCACTACCACAGTGCAAGAATGGAGTGATACCAAGATAAAAGTAACCATTGCCCACATGGTCAGAAATCAGAAGACACGAAGTTATAAACTATCAGGTTTATTTGAAATCACAAGCATTTGGAATGTTGCTCCTTCAGGTGAAGTGAGAAAAAAGCACACTGGCACAGAATTTATAGGCAGAAAGATCAATGGGCAGAGGGATGAAAAGATCACATAAATGATGTGTGTGCAGCATCGACACGTAAAATAATAGGTCTCTGTCGGTGATCAAGAGTGTCAGATGGTGTGAGCAAAGTGTCAACAGCTGAATATCAAGTGAAGGGATAACCTATAATCCAATGAAATGATGCAGAGAGATAATTACAAAAAATTAAAAGTAAGGTGGTGCTGGAGACAAACCAAATGACAAGAATAACATAATAGGTGTAACATTCATATGCTGAGGTTCTAACCAAACTAACAAGTAATCCATTTTGGACTGGGTCTGGGTAGAATGTTCTTTGGAGGGCCAGTGTAGACTCGATGAGCCAAATGGCCTGCTTCCACACTGTAGTGGTTCTAGTGATTCTAAAAACCACCTCACTTTCTGCTGAATCATCTCTGGTCCCCTCATGATGTCGTTAATGTAAAGGTTCTAGGCTGCTGAGTGTTCATTCAGGACTGATAGCTCAAGCATTTGATTATAATTATTATATTATAAGATTATGAGGGTTATGGACAGGGTGGCTATGAGACAATAGTTCCCCTTAGTCAAAGGGTCAACAACAAAGGGGTATAATTTTGAAATGAAAGACAGGAGATTTAGAAGTGATTTGAGGAAAGACTTTTTCACTCACAGTGTGGTGGGAATCTGGAATGCACAGCCTGTGAGGGCAGTTGAGGTGGCAAACCTTACAACCTTTAAAAATACTTGGATGAGTACTTGAAGTGTCTAACATTCAAGACGATGGGCCTAGTGCTGGAAAATGGGATTAGTGTCAATTTTATGTAGCTTTGACAGCACGGACCTAATGGGCTGAAGGGCCTCTTCTGTACTGTATAATTCTATGATTCCACAAGAATAAAGTCATGAAAATGGCCTCACAATGATCTTATCAGATAGGCACAGTGGATCATCCCACATCAAGTGTATGGAAATCATTAAATTGAAGAGTGGTTAGCTTTAGAGATGTGAAGACATTAGCAAATGAGAAGAAATTTAAAAATACAAAGAAATCATAATAATAATTCTATAGCTTGACTGATATAATTAAAATCAATTTATTTGCTCCAGTTACAAGATCAATTTATTTCCTCAATGTTTATTAATATTTATTCTTCTTTGGTATCTGTTAAAATTCAGAAATATTGACATACTTTGCATTATATGTGAAATTAAAATGCATTCACTTGTTCATTTCAACTGAATAAAATGTTCACAAAATAATGGAGGCCTATGTGTGTGGGAGCACCTGTGAGATTTCATTCAATTATACCTTCTGAGTACCTTTAGATTTGAAGCAATGTATCATATGAGCTGCAAGTAACAGGTTAATTAACAAATGCACCATTATTGACATATGTTATTGTACCGTCATGAGACACTTGTACTAAGACAAATGAGCCCCCTGAAGCTCAGCAAGTAGTTTTAACACTTTCACGAGATTAGTGGGATTGCAACAGTTGTCAACACTGCTTGTGCCTTATACTCTTAGATCTTTTTACGTCAAAGTACTCATCAGTTATTTACAGTCATGATCATCCCTCAGTTCAGCCCCCAACGCACTCATTTCAACAGTGGTCTTTGTAAAAATATAGCACTTCACTAGATAGAACTTGCTAACCTGAAAAAGACCCATTTTTCCCTACGCTCTGCTTATTGTATCATATTACATTCAGCGAAAGACTTTATTTTTGCATTTTGTGAATGTCTGAGGGAGTAGGGTAAAAGTGTGTGCACAACTTTGACTGGAAGATTTAGTCACACTACATTCTTTTTCTCTTTTTCAGAACAGCTGTGGTTGCCGTGGGCAGAATCTAATGCTATTGCCAAAGACAGGTTTGCTGATGGGTGGAGCATTTAACCAGACAAATTTGGTGTTGGGTAGGGCAGCCACCACCTTCTCACTTCAGCCCCAAATAAATCAAAGAGCTGGAAATGTTGTGGACTTCCCTGCCACTAACTCAGGCTGAGGATGGAACAGTTCAGTGATGTACAGCTTTCCACGGGGTGTTTTGCATGTTGAGGTCTGGCAATCAATGGTCCTTTTTCTTACAGGATCTGTGACATTCGCACAATGCAAACAAGAATAAGTTAAAAATTTCACCTATGTCAGATGCTATCTTTGCAAACTGCCCTGTTTCACAGTGCTGAAAGGACATCACTAAATATGTCATGCAATCGATGTGAATGAAAAAAATGGGAATGACCTTCTGAAAAACAGGGCACCAGAAATCAGGCCCCAGAGATAATAAGTGAATAGTTAGTAGTGTATTAGGCCTCATCAATCCTGGAACTCAAACGGTTCAATAATGGATATTACTCAGGAGCTTGACACAAGAACTGTACGGCATAATTTTCTCTGTGAAATATGTATTTGTGAGCACATCTTACATTTGTAAGGTAAATGATATTTAAGTTGTTATAACAGTAACAAAAGCTTATGATATTGGAGGTCATTGAGCTAATCATAACATAAGTACTGCACAGCTCCTTTATAGTGTGTAACTCAGCCTCTGGGATTGAGGTAAATTCCTATAAAAATAAATTTAACAGGACACTTTTCAAAATATATATCTGTCTTTACCTAATTCTTTTTCCCTTTCCCAAATATTCTTACGTGAGTTCTAGATTGCACAGGATTCATGTCCCATACAGAGATTTGACAATCAGCTGGCAGCTTGCTACGAATTCTCTGTTCTTTAATTCATCAATTTAAGATTCAAACCCAGTCAAAACATTTTATCCTCAATGTGGGAAAACAGCTGGCTACTCTTCGCAGATACTGGAGATGACAACTGACAATTCTTGTACCAGGAATCTAGCAATAATCAGTGTCAGATCACTCTCAGGTTGAAGTTTATTGCCCACATGTGGGTGAGGATCCCACTGCCTTCCCAACTTTGCCAGGGAGGAAGGGCTTATCTATGCTCTTTGTAGCCCTGCTGTCAACTGAGGAATTTAAGTGGGGCTGCAACCCTTCACTATTATACCAGGCGCAGGCAGAGAAGTCACTATAGATGAAGCCAAAAAAGCAAATCCAATGCTAGCCCTCAGTTCAGTATGGGTGATATTCACTTCAGTTCAGTGCTAGAATCAGGAACTTGGCATGGGAAATGGGGAGGCCCATTGAGAGCTACCCCTCCCATCCTGTATTTCCCATCTCCTCCTCACTGACCTTTGGCTTAGGGGCTCTCATTGATCTTGAGCCATTGGTGTTTACATTGAACACAGTGCGTACTGCTCCCTTTGACACTGGTTGGCAGCCTCAGATTGGCTGGAAGTTCTCAGGAGGCCTTAACTCCTGGGAAGGCCACTGCTGTTAGCTAACACTTAAGGACACTTAATTCAAGGGGGCTCCAGAAAGGAGACACCATGGAGTTATAGCCAGCTCTCTAATGACTGGACAAGACACCTCATCCCATTATTAAACACTGCCCTTGAGCACAGAGAGATTTTATTCCACTGAGGAGCGTAACATTGTTTCAAGGATGTGAAGAAGGGCCTGTGCCCGAAACGTCGAATCTCCTGTTCCCTGGATGCTGCCTGACCTGCTGTACTGTTCCAGCAATAAAGTTTCAACTTTGATCTCCAGCATCTGCAGACCTCACTTTCTCCTCAAGGATGTGAAAAAACAATGGACAAAGTGGACCATGCTACTAGCAGTCAATGATAAAAAAATCACCAAGCTGGTGGGTCTCATCTGATCTTGCGGAAAAAAATTGTGTGATTTCAAGCAACATTGATCTGCAACACATTGAGGATGTCGAGTGTGTGGTGCTGGGAAAGCATCCGAGGAGCAAGAGAGTCAATGTTTCGGGCATAAGCCCTTCATCAGGAATTATGTCCGAAATGCCAACCCGCCTGTTCCTCCGATGCTACCTAACCTGCTGTGCTTTTCCAGCACCACACTCTGGACTCTAATCTCCCAAATCTGCAGTCCTCACTTTCTCCTAAGTACTGAGGATGGCAAATTAAGAAATTAGATATTGACGTGAAAGTTAAACAAACCTCAATTTTTGAATAAAAGCTCAGGTATGAAGGGGGCATGCTGCAAGGCAGAAACTGCTACTTTGTAGTCTCTAATGGCTCACCTTGTAGAGAAGAAAAAATTGGGAAGATAATTTGTGATAACACCTTCTTTAAATGGAGCAGACTGAAACAGTTGGTCACTCATACTGTAGCATATGTGTTAAACCAAGAACCCCTAACCACCTATAACAAGTTTTTGCTTTTAATCTGTTTTTATTATTTTCTTCTATACTCAGCAGCTACTGTGACATCTGTTGATGGAACTAGAAGCTTGTAGGTGCATGACCTACATCGATCCTCAAATATGTCCCTGGTGTAAATATTGATAAGGACTAAGCATCCTTACTTTCTTTTCACCTTAGTCCATGTGGCATTGAGTGCAATTATAGTGTAGCTGCTACTGCACTGCTTGGCAGACCAGGCATCAAACCTGGAAATGTATGGTCTGGGTGGAATAATTCACGTCATATATTTCTGTATATTCATCAAATCTCCCTCTACTTGACTGTAATGTCACCTTCATGGTTCAGCTGCTGGTCCTGCACCTGCTGCTTGTTGTTGGTTTTCCTGTCGATGGATTAAGAATGCATTGCACAAACAAGTGAAATGGAAACATCATTAATTTAAAACAGTGCAGATAAGCCCCTCTGCAATCCCACCAGGTAATTACTGACATTGCCACTAAACACTGAAGGAGTTTAATGAGCTGTGTTCTTTAATTAGTTGATTACACAAGGTGCCCAATTAGATCACAAACTGCAAAACACTTATAGTTACATTTGGATTTAACACCTCCTTGCATTTTCATTCACAGCTTCCAGTCTGAATCCAATTTTATGGGAATGCAGTCTCTTGCTGTTTATTTGGGGCATTATTTCACAGGCACAGACTCGAGTTTAAGATTCAAATTTTCAAGAACATGCCTTAAAACAAACCTCTTGCTTTCTGTAATATTGATTCACAAGGAATGCAGGCAACAATACACATGGGATACAGAGGAGCCGGATATATACCTGATGGGGAATAGGATCAGAGTTTATTGGGATAGGCTAGAAACAAAAATGATGAAATACTCCATGGGGCAATGATGGAGGTTCCTGTTTCTAGGGCTGGGAGATGGAATGTTGTCTGTGGAGGGCAGGAGGTCAGGGTTGAATAGTGGAAATTTGAGGATGGATGAATGTTCCAGAGTTTTGCTTGATTTCCTTTGGGGACCAAGAAGAATTTATGTAGAACATATTCTTCAGAAGATTAAATGTTTGGGTAGAGTCTCTGAGTTTTTGCTCCACTGGTAAGATGGTCACTTAAAAATTATAGGGTTTCTTTTGCCAAATGTATGGCAAAATCCTGCATTTGTAGACTAAGGACCATTACCTGAACTCATGAATAAAATTTCAGTTTGATAATCTGATTCGTTATTTTGAGTCAACTGAAGCAGCAATTAAGACACTAGAAACATAGATGAATGTCAGAACAAAATATTTAAAAGAACGTAAGCTTAACCTGCTGAAGAGATTTTCTGTTTTTAGTTCAGATTTTCAGTATCCACATTCTGTTAAAAAATCTATTTTGTTCTTGACAGCCAGCATTTATTAGACATTTTCTCATCAGTACTCCTGAATGGAAAACATGGGAGGAGCATACATTCCATTATACACTTGGGGACATTAAAGGCTGCAGCTAAATCTCTCAATCATTAATTGCATTACTTTGTCCAAATTTTGGAACAAATAGCAAAAGGTTGCACAGATGCAGTTGGTTCTGCAGTTTTATATTAAAAATCACAGACATGAGTGGCCACTAACAGGCACAACTTGTGAGAAAATAAATGAGATTAATGCTGAAGTGATGTTGCATTTTACTTGTCCCTGAACACTTCGGTTTTGCAATGGCTTCAATTCCAGAAGGTGTAAGGAGGAACCATAAAGTGACAAATAGAGAGTGGATTGAAGCTTGCAGCAAGCCAAACACAAAGGTGCAGGTCTAATATTCTGCTGTCAGGAGAAAGGAGCCAGCCAGTAGGATGTCGGTGCACAGATGTTACTTACCAATGCACTGAACTACAGAAACACATGTAAAAACACTTTAAAAGAGCCACATGGTTGAAACTAGCCATTCCTCTGGGAGGTTCAAAATTTTCATTTTCACATCCTGGTGATAATCCAACCCTTGAATGAATCTGCCTGATTTTTATTTCTAATAATTTCAATAGGACAAATATCAAGAGACTTCTATAGAGAGTCTCCCATAGACTTTGCTGGATTATGGTCCAGTAAGTGAAGTTCAAAGTTTACCCTTATTCACTTTAGCACATGTCCACCTCAACCTCCGACATAATTATTTAAACACTGAAAATATAAGACAGAAATAATGAACACAGGCTAAAAATAACTGACATACACAACAGTATTTAAATAATAAAATGGACTGCTTTTTTTTGCAATTCTTCCATCATCATAAAATCAAACAAAACATTGCTAAGTCAAATGTGGTAGTTTTATTTTACATCTCCTCCAGCTGTTGCCTTTGACAGGAAGCTTCACATCAGACAATGTAATGACAGAGAATGAGGTTCCATGTGACAGAGGAAGCTCAAACTAGCTGACATGAGAAGCACTGACATTTCCTCCAGCCATCATCTATTTAAAGAGTATTTTCTTTAAATCAAATTATTGTACCTCATGAAAGATAGCAAATCAAACTATACACTGCCATGCAGAATGGAATCTTGAGAAAGTACATGGCAAACAAAAGCAAACAGATCACCCATTGGTATCAATACATTTAGAATCACAAAATGAGGTTGCCAGGGTTTACAAGGCTCTTGGGTCTTTTACATTTTTCTTAACTTCCTCGTCTCAGACTAATCTGTGCCCCGATCCCCGCATTCTTGCAACTGCCTCAGTATTCAAGGAAAATAAGTCAATGAACAGAAAGAAATCATTCTTCTAAAAGGGCAACACAACATTATCATGAGCTTTGCTTTGGGCTTTATCTTCCAAAGTCTTCAAACAACACAGTATGAGAAACCTTCACAAATACTTATTGAGGGAGGTATGCAATCCCAATTTCGCGTTCAGTAGAGAATAATAAATAATTCATAACTCTAGTGCTTAAAATTTTAACTGTAACCTATTTCTTATGTAGTTTTTATTTGTAGTTTTCCCCACTAACTACAGGAGTTGCTGCTTTATCTCATTCTCCACAGAGGTTCCAATCAGACAACTTCCATTCAAAGACTCCAGATCGAAATCATTGATTCAAAATGCGCAGGCTAATAAATCTCCACAAAAACAGTAACTGGATTCAAGCAATTATTTAAATAACAGATTGTTAATTTTTTTTTTAAATGTCAATTAGACACATGTCTGAATAAATCACCCAATATGTTTGCATTTGAAATTAATGGCTGAATTGCTCCCTAATGGAAACTGCTTGGACACAAAAGTAACTGAGTGAAACTGGTTTTTAGCTCCTTAATAAAGTCAATAGCAAATTAACATCTAAACAAAGATGTTTTGTTCCCACAAATTATATAAACACTTTCTATCTTTTATAACATTTTAGCCCAGAAATAATTGTTCCTGATAAATGTGCAGTATCCTATAAAAACTTGCTGTCCAGTATTTTGCCAAAGGGGTTGTGACATTGTGACAAAGGGTCATTGGACTCAAAACATTAACTTTGTTTTTCTCACTACAGATGCTGAAAACAACTAGACCTGCTGTTTTTCTCCAGCACTCTCTTGGTGTTTCAGATTTCCAGCATCAGCATTATGTTGTGTTTATTTTAGCAAAGTGGTTGGAGGCACCCATCCCGGGTGTCCTCAAGAAGTTGACAGTGAACGGTTTTCTGAGCAGTCCATCAGCTGTTAAGATACTCATATTGATGTTAAGTGGAGAAGAATGTATTAAAGTATAGAATCACTGAATCCCTACAGTATGGAAGCAGTCCTTTTGACTCATTTAGCCCACACTACCCCTTCAAACAGCATCCCACCCAGTCTCACCCCACTACGCTATCTCTGTAACCCTGCATTTCCTATGGTTAATTCATCGAGCCTGCACATCCCTGCACACTGTGGGCAATTTAGAATGGCCAATCCACCTAACCTGCATATCTTTGGATTGTGGAAAGAAATCCAGGTAGATATGGGGAGTACACGTAAATTCCATACAGGTAGTGACCCAAGGCTGCAATCGAACCCAGATCCCTGGCGCTATGAGGCAGCAGCGCTAACCACTGAGCCCCTCTAATACACCCAAGTCAAGATAGTGTGAGCTTGAAGGGAATTTAAGGTCATATGACCAAACAAAATAGGAGTAGCTCAGTCGGCCCTTGTAGCCTGCTCCACCATTCAATATAATCATGGCTGATCCGAAATCCTCATGTTCACTTTCCTGTGTTTTCCCCTTAACACTTAATTTTCTAACTGATCAAAAATCTATCTGACTCAGCCATAATTAAGAATCTATCTATCTCAGCCTTAAAGATGGTGGTAAAGATGGTGGTGTTCCCATTGGCTTCATGCCCTTGCATTTCTAGGTGCTTGAGGGTTAGGTTTGAAAGAAGAGGGTAAGATACAGGACCAGAAGTTGGCCTTTCAGCCCATCGGGTCTGTTCCACCATTCAATCCGATCGTGCTTGATCCGATAGTCCTTAATTCCACCTTTCTGCCTTTTCCCCATAACCCTTGATCCCTTTACTGATTAAAAATCTGTCTATCTCAGTTTTGAATATACTTAATGATCGACCCAAGCAGCCCTCTGAGGTTAAAACAAAATCTATAGGTTCACTACCCTCAGAGAAGAAATTCCTCCTCATCTCTCTCTTAAATTGGCTACCTTTTATTCAGAGATTATGCCCTCTTCCCTTAGATCCACCAACAAGGGAAACCAACATTTCTGCATCTACCCTGTCAAGTGTTCTAAGAATCTTGTATGTTTCAATTGGGTTGCCTCACATTTTTCTATGTTCCAACAAGTACAGGCTCAATCAACTCAACATTTCCATCAGTGACGACCGACTTGACACTGACATTTTCTACAAACCCACCGACTCCCACAGCTACCTGGATTACACCTCTTCCCATCCTACCTCTTGCAAAAATGCCATCCCGTATTCCCAATTCCTCCACCTCCGCTGGATCTGCTCCCAGGAGGACCAGTTTCACCACAGAACACACCAGATGGCCTCCTTCTTTAGAGA
>NC_057710.1:45750702-45751787 GCF_004010195.1 Chiloscyllium plagiosum | reverse complement strand
CAGGCTCTCTGCCTTTATTCCTGATGAAGGGCTTTTGCCCGAAACGTCGATTTTGCCTGTCCTCGGATGCTGCCTGAATTGCTGTGCTCTTCCAGCACCACTGATCCAGAATCTGGTTTCCAGCAGCTGCAGTCATTGTTTTTACCTCAACATTTCATAACCCTAGTATCAGCTGAGTGAATCTTCTGTACTGCCTCCAAGCCAGTATAGCTTTCTTTAGATAAGGCTCCCAAACTGTCACAGTTTACAGGCTGTGGTCTGACTTGTACCTTGTACCATTTTAGCACCCTACCTTTATACTCTTTCCCTTTGAAACAAAGCCCAACATTCCATTTGCCTTCCCTATTACCTACTGAACTTGGAAACTAATGTTTTGTGATTCACAGAAGAGAACTTCCAAAGCCATCTACTCTGCAGCTTTGTGCAGTTTTTGTCCTCTTAAGCAATATTCAACTCCTCCTTTCTTCCTGCCAAAGTGCAATACCTCACAATTTCCCATATTATGTATCATCTGTCATCTTTTTGCTCACTCGCTAAACCTAAGTATCGTTATAGACTATGGTGCCATCGACGCTACTTGTCTTTCCGTCTATTTTGATGTCATCTGTCAACTTTGCAAAAGTAGATTCATTTCTCTCATCCAAGTTATTAATATGTATTGTAATTATGTATGGTTCTAGCACTGGTCCCTGTGGCACACCACTAATTCTCGGTTGCCAATTTGAAAATTTTCCAGTTATCTCAACCATCTGTCTTTTAATCATCAGCCAATCCTCTATCAATACTACCTCCAACGCCATGAGCTCTTAAGAGTCATGGAGTCATAGAGATGCACAGCATGGAAACAGACTCTTCGGTCCAACCCGTCCACGCCGACCAGATATCCCAACCCAATCTAGTCCCACCTGCCAGCACCCGACCCATATCCCTCCAAACCCTTCCTATTCATACACCCATCCAAATGCCTCTTAAATGCTGTAATTGTACCAGCCCCCACCACATCCTCTGGCAGCTCATTCCATACACGTACCACCCTCTGGGTGAAAAAGTTGCCCCTTGGGTCTCTTTTATATCTTTCCCCTCTC
>NC_057710.1:45644431-45750524 GCF_004010195.1 Chiloscyllium plagiosum | reverse complement strand
ACACTCCCTAGGACCTTAGCATTAAGTGTATAAGTCCTGCTAAGATTTGCTTTCCCAAAATGCAGCACCTCGCATTTATCTGAATTAAACTCCATCTGCCGCTTCTCAGCCCAATGGCCCATCTGGTCCAGATCCTGTTGTAATCTGAGGTAACCCTCTTTGCTGTCCACTACATCTCCAATTTTGGTGTCATCTGCAAACTTACTAACTGTACCTCTCCCCTTATGTGTAGCACCTTATCAACCAGTTTCTGAAAATCCAAGTATATTACATCTATTGCCATCCTTTATTTATCCAAGAGTTACGTAGAGTCACAGTCATACAGATTGGATACAGACCTTCAGTCCAACCCATCCATGTTGATCAAGTATCCTAATCTAAACTAGTCCCATATGCCGGCATTTGGGCCATAGCTTTTGAAACTTTACCCATTTATGTACCTGTCCATATGCCTTTTAAATGCTGAAATTGTACATGACTCTACCACTTCCTCTGGCACCTCATTCCATACATGCACTATGAAAAAGTTGCCTCTCAGGTCCCTTTTATATTTTTCCCCTCGCACCTTAAACCTATGCCCTGTAATTTTGGACTCCCCTACACTTGGGAAAAGATCTTGGCTATTCACCTTACCTATGCCCAACATGATTTTATAAACCACTATAAGGTCATTCCTCAGCCTCCTTCACTCCAGGGCAAAAAAAGCTCAGCTATTCAGCCTCTCTTTATAAATGCAAACTCTCCAGCAATAACCTTGTAAATATTGTCTACACCCTTTCTAGTTTGACATCTGTCATAAAGCAGGATGACCAGAATTGCATGTAGTATTCTAACAGTGATTTCACCAATGTCCTGTATAGCCGCAACATGATGTCCCAACTCCTTTCCCAATGCTCTGACCAATGAAGGCAAGCATGTCAAACTCCTTCTTCACCTGCGATGCCAGTTCCAAGGAACTATAACCTACACCCCTATGTTCCTCTATCCAAAAACACTCCCAGGGCCCGACCATTTACTGTGAAAGAGCTGTCCAGGTTTGCCTTACCAAAATGCAACACCTCACATTTATCTAAATGTAACTCCACCTGCCACTTCTTGGCCCATTGACCCATCTGATCAAGATCTTGTTGTACTCTTAGATAACCTTCGTAGATAATAGTCCACTACACCCCCAATGTTGGTATCATCCGCAAACTTTCTAACCATACCTCCTGTAAACTCATCTAAATCATTGATATAAATGACGAACTACAGTGGACCCAGAACTGATCCTTGTGGCACACTGCTGTCACAGGCCTCCAGTCCCAATTACAACCCTATACCACCACCCTCTGTCTTCTACCATTAAGCCAATTTTGTATCCAGTTGGCTATCTTCCCCTGGATCCCAAATGATCTAACCTTACTAACCAGTCAACCATGCGGTACTTTGTCAAAGGCCTTGTTAACTTCCATGAAGACAATGGCTACTGCTCTGTCTTCATCTGTCTTCTTGGTAACCTCTTCACAAAATTCAATCAAATTTGTGAGACACAATTTCCCATGCACAAAGCGATGCTGACCATCCCTAATCATGCCTTGTCTTTCCAAATACTTGTAATTTCTTTCTCCTCCAACAACTTATCCACCACTGATGTCAGACTCAAATCTTTAGTTCCCTGGCTTTTCCTTGAAGCCTTTCTTAAATGATCCCTCTAAGAATTCCAATAAATTTGTCAGACATTGTGTCCCCTTCATGAAGCCATGATAAAGGACTTATGCCCAAAACGTCGATTCACCTGCTCCTCAGATGTTGCCTGACCTGCTATGCTTTTTCAGCACCCCACTCCCGACTCTGATCTTCAGCATCTGCAGTCCTCACTTTCACTTAATTCTTTCAGGAGCCTATGTTTTCTTTGGTTTCTCACTTAATTTTATATACCTAAGGAAGGTCTTGATAGTACTTGTGCATTTACACTCAAAAATTATTTTCGTCACCTTTATAACTTTTTGGTTGAAATACAAGCAAAAATATTAATAGCTTTTAGAATGTACTGAAAGACCTGTCGGTAAGTGTAGTACATGAGGTTAATAATTACATGATGCATCATGAAACAATACTGCATCATCATTCATATCAGCTGATGCCAGCTCACATGAAATTTGGTCCTGAGTATGCTGGCAAGAAGCTTGTGGACTGCTGTATTACTGCCCATAGATCCAGTTTAACATCATTTTTTTAGCGGGTGTTTGAAGCATATGCTTTTCTCAGGCAGAAGAGTCTTCAACATAGCACATGCAGATTGCACTCCCATCATTTAGATAGGACACAAGGTTTTTTGATGGCCTATTAAATGCAGCAACTAATGCTCATGGCCAGCTTGTTAGAAGTAGTCAGAGTAGAACCAGAGGCCTCAAAGTGTTAAGAACCAAAATGCTCATTTCATCTCTGTTGATAAGGACAGTCTAGACTTCTCGTAATGCTTGCCACGTGACTGGGCTGTCCGTTCCACTAGACCATGCCGGGATTTTAAGTAATTTTACCTTTCACATTCTAGTCATTCTTTTGCTTTGTCTTCAAAAGTGTTCTTAAATTGTTAGAAGCATTAAAAAAATTCATTTCCACATATCAATTTTATATTAATATAGTCAATACTTTATTTATGTTTGTTTATGCTGCTTAAAATGTCTCAGAGCATAAAATGCATTCCTTACATTCATGGGAAAACCATGGGTTCAGAATTTGATCATGAATCTCAATGGGAACACCCATAAAGCCCTGTACGGGGACACCTGAAGGCCAAAGGCGTATTTCTCAGTCTATGAGTCATAGAATCATACAACATTGAAACAGGCCCTTCAATCCAACCCATCCATGCTGATCAAGTTTCCCAAACTAAACTAGTCTCACTTGCCTACATTTGGCCCATATCCCTCCAAACCTTTCCTATTCATGCACTTGTTACCCCAATTTTCTTTGAAATGGTGTAACTGTACCTGTATCTACAACTTCCTCTGGCAGTTCATTCCATACACTAAGCACCCTCTGTGTGAAAAAGTTGTCCTTCAGGTTCCTTTTAAATCTTTCCTCTCTCACCTTAAGTATATACCCCCTAGTTTTGAAATCCCCCACCCACGGGAAAAGACCTTACTATTCACCTTACCCATGCCCCTCATGATTTTATAAACTTCTGTAAGGTCACTCCACAGCCTCCTACACTCCAAGGAAAAAGGTCACAGCCTATCCAGCCTTTCCTTATAACTCAAACCGTGTAGTCCCGGCAACATTCTAATAAATCTTTTCTGAACATTCTCCAATTTAGTAATATCCTTCCCATAGCAGGGTGACCAGTATTCCAAAAGTAGCCTCACCCATATCATTAGAACCTAAACGTGACGTCCCTACTCCTATACTCAATGGTCGGAGTACTGAAGACAAGTGTACTACATCTCCTCAAGGATGCTTTCTCTCTCCAGCATAACAAGACATGCAGAGGGAATCTCATTTACATCCATAAACATTTGAAGATGTGGTGAACAGGCTGTAACTGTTCCAAGGAAATTCCCAGCCTCTGATTTCACTTGCAGGTTAAAGGTCCATTTAATGCTGTAGGTTCTCGGATCTGTCTCAGCCCAGTGGAATCTAAACTAAAATGAGGTAAAGACATATTTCAGCATTGCCTCCCAAAATACGCACTCAGTTACAATCAAAGGAACAGGAAATCTACGCCTTGCCCCGGGAAACCTGCCGTTTGCATTTTCAATGGGAGAAAATACTACAAAGGCTAATCTTGTCTGTTGAGCCTTAGCGAATGGGTTAAATAGCACGATTTCAGTCTCTTTAACTTCAACGCTTTTTTTTCTAAACATGCTGAATGCACAACAATTAAATTGTGGAGTTGCTGGATTTGGACACTGTTCATTGATACTGGACCTCCTGCATTTAATCTACTCCCTCTTTCACCTTTTGAAAGTTCTGGCTCATATCGCGATAAGATTTGATCTGCCTAGGTATCCTGAATGGGCATTCATTAGGTATAAATCAATGCAGTAAATGTTAGCAACTATTCAAGAAAGGGGCAAACCTCACCTACAGTCCTTTATCTGCACCTGCTGGACACCAATCAGAAACCTAGCTGATTCGACTCTTCCTTTGTTCAATTCAGGTCACTCCAGCTGTCTTTGTGCTGATCAGGTGATTCTTTAGACAGACTAAACTTTAAAGGAGGGATTTTCCAGATTTGCATGGCACCAGAGCATTGCACCAGTGTAATTACCATCCAAGCCTCCAGAGCAGAGAAAAGGTAGAGAGTAATTTTCACCAATAGATCCTTTATTCGCCTCTCCTTACTTCAGGGGAAAGCCACAGACACATTGCAAAATTGGTATAATGAGGATGACCATGAAAACCCTGAGGTCAATTTTAGCCTGGGTGGAATTTTAACCATGGCATTATGTTCCCAATGACAAAACCAGAAATGCATTCCGTTTCCACATACTTCAAGTTAAGATGTGAATTGCTGGTAATGTGCCAGGGAGTGAAGTGTGATCAGGTAGCAGGTACACATTGATGTAACTTGCTGTCAGAATGTATTGCAGCAAAAACTGACAGGTTTTCACAGAGCATCCTACTCAAACAGGGAGGTTCGGCAACATAGCCACAACTTTCCAACTCTGTAGGATCCACTTCTTGTTGACTGAGTTCACTCAAACTTCTCCCCCAACCATTCTTCCCATCTTCTCTGCTGACCAGAAGCTAACCTTCTCATCATGTCCAAGCATCTTCAACCATAAAGATTATCTTAAACCTTAAAAAGCCAGGACTTTTAAAAAGCCAGTGACACCCTGGGCAGCTCTGCTGTGCAGGAGGGGAGGGAGAAGGTAAATAGAGTGATATGAAGAGGATTTGTTAGTTAGGGAAACAGACAGGCGTGTGTGGAACAAGCAGAGATCATGGTCCAGTTTCTTCCATGTCTTAGGAAAGGGGAGGGGGTCCTGAAAGCAGACTTTAGAAAGCTGCAGAGATCTCAGGATTACTTACAGTCCCACATGCAAAACTGCATAGAAATAAGAAAATGAGTGATTAACCATGTGGCCCTGAAAGGTAATGTATGAGCAGAAGCAATAGATTTCTTAGGCATTGGGCCTGATGTTGGGAAAGGTGGGACTTGTCCAGACTTTAGCATTAATATCTTTGCAGGGTAATGTCAGTCACTCTGCATGTAGACATGAAGGTCAAAAAGACACACAATGTCAAAAGGAGAGGACTAGGAGCAAAGGATGTTGTGGCACATCTAGGAAACGTTACCTTTCCAGTGGAGACGGCCATCCAGCTCAAAAATGGAGGAGGAAGGTCAGGCAACAGCACACAGTGAAACTGAAATGGTGAAGAGGCAACCATGTTGGTGCAGGCCCAGGGACATATAGGAGGCAAGTTAGAAAACGTAATGTGCTCATATTGTGCTTCTCCTTGTTCTCCACACAGATCACTCTGATCCACAAAACAGGCTGCAGCCATGGCACAAACCAGAAGATTTCTCTTCTGGGGACAAGGAGACTCATGCTCCAGAGGATGCACCTTCCTCTGCCTCAAGAGCAACCTTCAGGAGTGCTGCTACATCCGGTCCTGGGCTGCTTGTGTGCTGAGTTAGGATCACTCTCTGGTGAATATATTGCTCACATATTCCAGCAGCTGAGGGAGACTGTGATAACTAGGTCCTCTGATGCTCAAGCTTACAAGGAATCTGCTGGAACTGCCTCCTCCTCAGGCTCATTCAATTCAGCCTCATTTAGGGAGAAGTTATGCTCCTCCTATTGAAACAGATGTCTACGTTGCATGGCCAGATTGTGTAATGCTTAGTAGACAATGATAAAAGATGATACCTTTGGAGTGCAGACTGCAAAGCCACTCCAGAATTGGCAAGGCAGAGGAAGCATAGTTTAAATAAGCCAATAGTACATCCAATGATTGCTTGGATTGAGGTGCAAGCTTGACTGCACCCTCTTTTGTTGCACTCTGGAAATGCACCATTGGTGTCATCAGTCACACCCACAGATCACCCAAGATAAAGATTTCAAACTGGACTGGGACCTCAAACAGCTCTAGAGACTGAGTTGAACAAGATGTAGGTGTTGTGGTAGCTACCTCAGAAACAAGCACAGACCTAACTGGTCATCTACAGATCACACTTCTTCCAAGAGGACTCTTCCAAGTAATCATACATGAACCTTTCAGTTCTAGAAAAGTTTCAGAAGATTTGAAAAGTAATATCCTTGATCAAAAATGAAGGGAGACAATAAAATAGTAGCTATAGGTGAGTTAGGTTAACACCTGTCAGTCATTGGGAAAATAATGGAACCTATTATAACAAATGTCATAGCAGAGCATTTAGAAGTAGATGATATGATCAAGCAGAGTCAGCATCTAATAGAATTCCTTTATGAGGTAATAAGCACAATAGATGAAGGAGAAGCAGTGGATATAAAATATTTTAACTTCCAAATAAGGTCAACATGTAAGGTCATGGCTTATATATAGGATAATATATTAATATTGACAGAAGGGCCATTATGACACTGCAGTAGTGGCACTACCTCTGAGCCAGGTGATTTGAGTTCAAGCCCCACCTGCTCTGCATGTCATAATCCATCTGAAGAGCCCAATTAACATATGCAATAGAATGGATAGTTGAGACAAAGGGGGATATTTTCAGATGGCAACCTGCAACTAGTGGAGTGCCACTAGGAATCTGTGCTAGAACCACAATTATTTATAATATATTGATGACAGAAGTGCCAAGTTTACAGCTGATATAAAAATTGGTGGGAAAGCAGGTAATGTCATCCTCAGAGAATGCAGAGTTATATAGATATGTTGAGCGACTGGGCACAAACTTAGCAGGTCAAATAAAATATGGGAAAATGAGAGGTTGTGCACTTTAAGAACAGAAAAGCTGAATATTATTTAAATGGGAAAGACTGCAGAAAGTTACAGCACAGAAGGATTTATGTATTAGTAACTGAAAGTTTGCATACCATTTTGGCAAGTAATAGGAAAAGCAAATGGAATGTTGGCCTTTATTTCAAAACAAATGGAGTATGAAAATAGGGAGGCAAATGATTGACCCATTCAATGGGTCAACTGCCCCACCTCTCTTTCTACATCTTAAGGTCATCCATGTGTTTACACACGCTGTGATTCTCCTTCTGCCCTCCCTTGTGACAGAGTTCAAGAAGGTAAACTACTGCCCTTTGCCACAACTGTACAAAGTCAACTGTCGCAAGTCACCTATTAACAAATGTGAGTTGGGTTCCATGAGATTTTCATGCACCGCCATCTTAATCATTGAAGGCAAGATGTAACTACAAAGAGTTTGACTGGAATGAGTATTCAAATGAAATGCAAATGCATTGCAAGCAGCTACCCACCAAAGGACAGTCTGAGTGTCATCCCATTGCTGCTGATTTAATCTCTATATTTAAATCTGACATGGAGAGAAGTAAAATTTTAGATCCTGCTTTATTAAGTCGCCTCATCTGCTATGTTTTACACTCTTGCAGGCCTGATCAAATCTCCCTGCCTCTTTATTTTGGCTGTTATTGCATTCTAAATTCTGGGACAGAATTTTAATCTTGATGTGTTCTATCGCTGTTTGCTCCAGGGCAATTGCATGCTTCAGTCAATGAAATAGCGACCTCAAAGGCTGGTTTACACACCACTACTTTCATTCCACATATGGGTATTGCAGAACAATCTGAATTCTGAAACTGACAGCAGTTGTTTTATGTACAAATTTCACCCAATAATTAATGTTGCTTTGGTAACATGCTGGCACCAAATAAAAGCAATGAAGACCTAAGATCATGAGAGGCATGGACAGGGTGAATGCACTCAGTCTTTTTTTTCCCAGGGTTGGGGAATCAAGGACCAGAGGGCATCAATTTAAGTTTAGAGGGGAAAGGATAAAAGGGAACCTGTGGAGCAACGTTTTACAGAGAGGGTGGCACACATATGGAATGAGCTGCCAGTGTAAGTGGTTGAGGTAGGTACACAAACAACATTTAAAAGGTATTGAACAAACACATGGATAGGAAAGGATTGGAAGGATATGGGCCAATTGCAAGGAAATGGGGTTAGTGTGGGCAGACATTTTGGTCGGCACGGACCCTAACTACAGTCCCTTCAATCACAACCATTGCATCAGTCAGACAAATAAAAACCATCTAATGCTTTTTCTTAAACAACTTGTTACCAAAATTACTCTTTTCCACACCTCATGGTGACGTTATGAGGCTGATGTTTACACTCCAATGCTCATGAGTTTGCTCGTGTACAGGACATAGACTTCCTTAGATGGCATTCCTAAGGCCGTCACACCTAATGTGGTTTGTGGTTTCTGAGCTGTTAGTCCATGTCATTTACCACAAAGATTGGGTTCTGTTAAGATAGATGTCTTCAATTTTATCACTAACACTAAAATAAAAACATAAACTGTGAGAGAAACTCAGCAGATCTAGCAGTATGTTACTCTGAAGAACAGTCTTACTGGACTCAAATATTAATTCTAATACTCTCTTCTCAGATACTGTCAGCTTCTCCAGCAATTCCTGTTTTTACTCCAGATCTCCAGAATCCATAGTACTGCGCTTTATTAACAATATTAACGAGTTATATGGCTACAATATCACAGACTGAAAGCACATAGTCTGAATTCTGTGCTTACTGATGTTACTGTCCATTTCATACACATAGCTGACTGACTGAACACACTACACTTACGTCATTTCACAGAAAGAGTGACTGAAGGTTATGAGAGTAGCATTATACTGGAACATCACGTGAATATCTCTGGTGCAGAATCTATGCCATAATACAACATTCTTTCCTCTCTCTTTAAAGAATCGGAACCAGTTTCTGATAACATTTACAAGGTTGCATATATTGTATCTATACATTCCGATGTTGCTTTGGTGGATGTATGATACAGCCAGATTTGGTCCTTATATGCTTATCATGACTTGTCGATGTAGCTTCATTTTGCTGTGTATTATCTGTCATTGCAGATACATGTGTATTATTTGTCATAGATATGTGGTTGCTGTCTGGCATGATATGTTCAGGATTAATTATTCATCCTGTGTGATGGGTAATTGATGCTATACAGTTAAGACATATTATCCATTTCTTCACAGAACTTGACCATTGTTGACTACAATGTCATGTCATTACTGGATGCAACAATTTAATATCTTTCCACCAGCCTATGCATTTGTATGAAAATATTGAACTCTTACCTATTGTCTAGACTTATGTTATGGTAATTGCCTGCATGTTCACTGATCATGCTGTTGTAGCCCATTTTCTCTTCCATCACGACATGATATACAATCAATCAGGGAGTGAAACTGAAAGGTTAGTTTGTCAATGATTCCTTGGATTTTATTGACATATCTGCATGCTATCGATGGAATTTTGGAAGCTTTTTGGGCATTATTCCTCAGTAAACTCTTCTTTACATATTACTATGGAGCATTGAGCTATTGTGTTGAATTCACTGGTTGGTTGGAATTCCTACACATTTTACTCTAACATTCTCTTTTAGAACATATCTTAAATATGCCATGAAATGCCTGACACTACCTTTCCTGGGTGAGATAAGCCACACCTCATGCTATATTTGGATATTCCACTGAACTGGTGACAAACAGCTCCAATAGTTGTTCTAGGGTCAAGTACATGCAGATGCAGCTGGCTTGTGACAATTGATTCAAATGGGAGTAAGTGCTTCAATACAGGTTTGTAGCCCTTATTCTTGATTGTAGTTGTAACTTCAGCTTTGAGCTTAGATATGTTGATTGATGGCTGATAGGAAAATAACTATTCACAACTGTCATGCTTCTTTCACCTCTTCAGCTGTCAGATACTACTTCTTACCATTAACTAGCTGTCAGAACTAGCTTTTAGTGCAGTTCCTGCTACCATGATCCAATTTGTGATTTTCTACCTGTGTGCCTATGTAACACATACCAGAAACTGGGTTCTGTTGAGATAGGTGTCTTGAATTTTCTCAACATCACAAACTATTTTAACAGCTACAATATCAAAGATTTACACAAATAATCTAGATTCTGTGCTTACTGATGTTAAAGTATATTACACTCGTATAACTGACTGAATATACTATAGACAGGATGACTGAAGGCTACACAAATACCTTTATACAGGAATGTCACAGATCATGATATCATGTAACTGCCTTAAAAGGTACATTGTAGACAAGCAGAAGGCTTGAAGAACACAGCCAAGCCTGGCAGCATCAGGAGATGGAGAAGTCAATATTTCGGGTGTAACCCTTTTCGGGACTGGGGTGTGGATGTAAGGGGAGCTACAGATAAAGTGGTGGGGGGGTAGGGTGGTGAGGTGGGGATAGGAGAACATAGCGAGCACAACCTGGTTGGTCAATGGAACGAATGAATCTGTTTGGTGGCTGGAAGGAAGGGTCGATGAAAGGAATAGAAGGGAGGAGGGAGGAGTTGGGAAGGGAATCGGGTAATGGGAAGGGAGGTTGCAGAAAGGGGCATGTTGGTCACTCTGGCTGTGGGTATGGTTGGTCTAAGAAGTTGTAGGGAAGGCAGGTACACTGCCTATCTGGTTAAGAATCTATGTCATAATACACGACTACCCACTCTCACCTCTTTGTAAATTTACAGTAGGATAGTAATAATGATGCTAGCTAGCCTAGCAGGCATTGCTCCAACTGACGCCCTTAAGGGCTGCTTCACTGCAGGACACAATTTCCAGGCTGGCAAGAGACAGGGCAAGGAAGGTGCTTAGAAAGACACCTTGAGAGGGAAGATGGGGAATGGGGGTGGCACGTCCATCAATTTCCTCCAATTAGATATTTGTAAGACTGCCTCATATTTCTGTTTATACCCAATCACAGCTGCTATTCAAGTAATTATGCTTCTGATCATCAGTGATTTCAATCTTGATTGTACTGTATGATCACAACAAGTCATATCACCTTCAACATGGTTGATATTTTAACAACTTTTTATTGTACGCAATTAAGAAATTTCTTAGACTGACCGTACCTACAGCCAGTCTGATTGACATTCCCTTTCCCCTCATTTAATTTTATAAAAATTCTATCCTATAATTTGCGTAAGCAAACAAACTTTGATATTAAGTCAGTGAAATCCCTCATGAGTTAATATTTCCAAATTAATTTGATTCCTCAGATCCAGTAATCTCTCAATGTAATCCTCTGGCCAATGTGAACTTTCAGTTAATATGATCTCACAATGAATGTGACCTCTGAGTTATTGGAATTCATCAGCTTTTATACAGTTGGACAGTACTGAGAAATATTGGAAACAAACACAGAGAATGCTGGAGAAACTCAACAGAACTGGCAGTAATGGTAGAGAGAGAAACAGAGTTAATATTTCAAGTCCAGTATGAATCTTCTTCAGAATTCTGAGTTCAGGAGTTTGGAAGAAAAATTATATTGGACTTTGAAACGCTAACTCCACAGATGCTTTTCCAGCATTCCATGTGTTTGCTTCAGGTTTCTAGCATCTGCAGTATTATGCTTCTATTTCACCAGAAAATATTTGATTAATTGTCCCCAACCTGGCTCTCTGAAAGAACTATCTACTCATCTAATTCTGCTGGCATTTCTCCATCTTTTGGCAACTCATATCTCAATTATTTTTCCACCCTTTTTTTGAAAGCGATTCTTATCCTGAAAGAGTTATTCTGTGTTCTAAAAGCTTTCTTTTCTAAAATAAAAAAAAGTTGCCCTAACGTCTTCTTTCAATGTTTTGGAATGATCAGAAACAAAATGCTTTCTGGTACCTTCTCACAAACAAGAGGAATTAGTTCTTTCATAGGATCATAGAATCCCTACAGTGTGGAAGCGGGCCATCCAGCCCTTCTAAAGAGCATCCCACTCAAACACACACCCCCCTACCCTATCCCTGTAACCCTGCGAATCCACAGCTTATCCACCTAACCTCAACACCCCAGATAATATGGCCAATCCACCTAACCCATACATCTTTGGACTATGGGAAGAAACACATGCAGACAAGAAGAGAATGTACAAACTCTACACAGGCAGACACCTGAGGCGAGAACTGAAATTGGGTCTCTAATGCGGTGAGGCAGTATAGTTAACTACTGAGCCACCATGCTGCCATTTCTCCCAATTTATTTTATCAAAACTGTTCATAATTTTGAATATCACTTTTAAATCTCCTCTTAATCTTCCTGGTTCAAATGAAAAGAGCAACCAGTTCTCCAATCTCACTGCAGAATTAAGTTCTTAAAACTCCAGTACCATTATACTGAATCCCCCAACAATTTTATCATGGCCTTGAAATCCTTTCAAAATGTAAGGCACACGAAAATGAACAAAATATTCTAAATTCATTCCAAATTGTGAAATGCTTGCAAAGGTTTCTGAGGCAAATGAAAGTGATTCTTTCTTTATATGAATAGTCTGGACGTTGTTGAAGCAGTACGCAAAAGTATTCAGGAATGACAGAATACACAGACACATTAGTTCAGGCGGTGCCTCAGAAAAGAAGACAGTGGAAAAGTCTTCGCACATTCCTACAGATACAGGATGTTCTTCAGCACGAATGGGAGCAAGACAACTAAATGAATGACACCAGGGACTGCTTTGTTGCACCGTAACGTGAGAAAACAAATCAAAATTGTTGTCGTTAATAGTGATTTATTGACTATCTGACTGCTTACAATTCTAATAGTTGTGTACACTGGCTAACTTCCAGCGTTACTGGATCTGATCCAGTGTGAATGTAATTGCGTGGTGTAATGACCCCAGAATTAAAACTGGTTTTATGGTTTCTGAGTAGAAGAGCCAAAACCCATCTGTAAATATCACAAGCTGCTGAATTTATGGTTCTTTTCACACTGGTCTTACAACTTCACACTTATTGTAAGTTTACAGAGGAAACTCTAGTTAGTGGCACATGTATGGTATGCAATTAAAAGAGAAAATGCTGGAAAATCTCAGCAGGTCTGGCAGCACCTGTAAGGAGAGAAAAGAGCTGACGTTTCGAGTCTAACTGACCCTTTGTCAAAGCATTTTCTCTTTTGGTTTCAGATTCCAGCATCCACTGTAATTTGCTTTTATATGGTGTGCAATTACTTGTTTATCACAATTAAAAATATTTTCTTAAAATCTCAAATTTTGGTAAAATACTTATTCGGCATCTCATGCTCATGGCCAGTAAGTTAAAACTGTAAGCTGCAGTGAGAAGTCATCAACAAATTAAGTGCAGACTTTTGCTCATCAGATTCACGACTTTGTGTCTCAGTTTTAGAACATAGAACACAGAAAAGTAGAGCAGAGAACAGGCCCTTTGGCCCACGATATTGTGCCAAGGATTATTCCTAATCTAAAATAAAATAACCTAACCAATGCACCCCTCAATTCGCTGCTATCCATGTGCATGTTCAGCAGTCGCTTAAATGTCCCTAATGACTCTGCTTCCACAACCACCGCTGGCAACACATTCCCTGCATTCACAACTGTCTACGTAAAGAACCTACCTCTGCCGTCTCCTCTCTACCTTCCTCCTAATATCTTAAAACAATGACCCCCTCATGCCAGTCAATCCTGCCCTGGGGAAAGGTTTTGGCTATTGACTATATCCAAGCCTCTCATTACCCTGTATACCTCGATCAGGTCACCTCTCTTCCTCCTTCTCTCCAGAGAGAAAAGTCTGAGCTTAGCCAACCTTTCTTCATAAGGCAAGCCCTCCAGCCCAGGCAGCATTCTGGTAAGCTTTCTTTGCACTCTCTCTAAAACCTCTGTAAAATTCTGATAATAGGGCAACCAGACTGGACACAATATTCCAAGTGTGGTCTCACCAGGGTCTTGTAGGGTGCAGCAAAACCTTGCAGCTCTTAAACTCAGTTCCCTTGTTAATGAAGGCCAAAACACCATATGCTTTCTTAACAACTCTATCCACTTGGGTGGCAACTTTGAGAGATCTATGCACTTGAATGCCAAGATCCCTCTGTTCCTCCCAACTGCCATGAATCCTGTCTTTAATCCTATATTCAGCATTCAAGTTCGACCTTCAAAAATGCATCACTTCACATTTATCCAGGTTGAACTCCATCTGCCATTTCTCAGCTCAGCTCTGCATCCTGTTGATGTCACGCTGCAGCCTGCAATAGCCCTCGATACTATCATTGGCACCTCCAACATTTGTGTAATCGGCAAATTTACTAACCCAACCCTCAACCTCCTCATCCAAGTCATTTATAAAAACTACAAAGAGCAGAGGTCCAAGAACAGAGTCCTGTGGGACACCATTCATCACTGACCTCCAGGCAGGATACTTTCCATCTACAACCACCCCCTGCCTTCTGTCAGCCAACCAATTCTGAATCCAGACAGCCAAATCTTCTTGTTTCCCATACCTCCTGACTTTATGAATGAACCTACCATGGGGAACCTTATCAAATGCCTTGCTGAAGTCCACATACACCAGATGCACTGCTCGATCTTCGTCGACCTGTCCCATCACCTCCTCAAAGAACTCAATAAGATTTGTGAGGCACAACCTGCCCTTACAAAGACATGCTGACTGCCCTTAATCACTCTATGCTTTTCCAAATAGTCATAAATCCCACCCCTTAGAATTCTTTCCAAAACCTTGCTGACCACAGACTTAAGACTGACTGGTCTGTAATTGCCAGGGATTTCCCTATTCCCCTTCCTGAAAAGAGGAACAGCATTTGCCTCCCTCCAATCCTCCGGTACGACTCCCATGGAGAGTGAGGAAGCAAAGATCTTCTCCAGCAGTTTAGCAATCTCCTTTCTCACTTCCTAGAGAGACTAAAATAAATCTGGTCTGGCCCTGGACACTTATTGATCTTAATGTTTGCCTAAATTTCCAGCACATCAACTTCATCAATCTTGATCTGTCCAAGCCTATTTCCCAGTTCCTCAAAGTTCTCATTCACAACAAGGTCCCTTTCCTTAATCAAAACCAAAGCAAATCACTCATTTAAGGCTTCCCCCATCTGCTCAGATTCCACGCACAAGTTCCCTACACTATCCCTGACCGGCCCTACTTTCTCCCTGATCATTCTCTTATTCCTCATGTATGAGTAAAATGCTTTTGAGTTCTCCCTAATCCCTCCTGCAAAGCATTTCTCATGTCTCCTCCTGGCTCTCCTCAGTCCATTTCTGAGCTCCTTTCTAGTAAGCCTGTAATCCTCTAAAGCTGTGCTATATCCTTGCTTCCTTCACCTTACAGAAGCTGCCTTCTTCCTTTTGACGAAAAGCTCCTCTGTTCTTTGACATCCAAGGCTCCTTAATCTTACCCCTTCTTGCCTGTCACAGAGGAACAAATTCGTGCATCACTCGCAACAATTGCTCCTTAAACAGTCTCTGGTGCTGTATGATTTTTAACTTTGTACACCCTAGTCCAACACCGGCATCTCCAAATCAAGACTTAAGGTAGGTATTAGAGTAGGAAAGTTGGAAGAGCTTACAAATCTCGGGAAGAAATTCCAGAGCTTAGGTACTCGCCAGGTGAAGGATGGCTGCAATGGTGGGTCAAAGAGATTGTGTGAAGGGAACAAAAAGGCAAGAGCTGATGGAACAGTATTCTCAGAGGGCTGTTGGGCTTCATATAGATGCAGAGATATGGAGGAGCATGGTTATATTAAGATCTGAATGTAAGAATGGTAATACTACCTTTGAATTGTTGGCTGAACAGATATCAATGTATGTCACGATGGCAATAAGTGACAGCAAACTGGTTAGGCTTTGCACAACAAAAGGTGAGGGAATTGAATCTTAGAATCCCTACAGTGTGGAAGCAAGCCATTTAGCACATTTAGTCCACTCTGACTCTCCAAAGGACATCCTCGCCAGACCTATCCTATCCCTGTAACCCTGTATTTCCCATGGCTAACCCACTTAGCCTGGGCATCCCTGGGCACTATGGCCAATTTCCTATGGCCAATCCATCCAACCTGCACTTCTTTGGACTGTGGGAGGAAACCAGAGCATCCAGAGGAAACCCATACAGACACAGAGAGAATGTGCAAACTCCACACAGACAGTTAGCAGAAAGTGGAATCGAACCTGGGCCTGTGGCACTGTAAGGCCCAGTGCTAACCACTGAGCCACCATCCCATACTATTGGATGCCCCACTGGTTCTCCAGAATTCTTTCAGTTACTCATACAACTGTTCTGTGTTTTTTTTTAAATTGACATAAAAGACTTCATGTACTGCATTGCTTTAAGATGAACAGAAAATTTTCACATTGATTGTACTGTCAAAATGCAGCTCTCAATCAACAACAGTAAATTTAATCATCTGTCATTTATTAAGCCTTGTCATGAATACATGAGCTGCCACATTTGCCATTATATCAAAACAAGTACACATATTGTAAAAGATGTAATTTCAAAGACAAACCTTGAATGAGCCAGGCTTCCTGACAATTAAACATTTGTAAAATAGACAATAGACAATAGGTGCAGGAGTAGGCCATTCTGCCTTTGAGCCAGCACCACCATTCATTATGATCATGGCTGATCATCCTCAATCAGTATCCTGTTCCTGCCTTATCCCCATAACCCTTAATTCCACTATCCTTAAGAGCTCTAGCCAACTCTTTCTTGAAAGTATCCAGAGACTTGGCCTCCACAGCCTTCTGGGCCAGAGCATTCTATACACTCACCACTCTCTGGGTGAAGAAGTTTCTCCTCAACCCTGTTCTAAATGGCCTACCCCTTATTTTTAATCTGTGTCCTCTGGTTCGGGACTCACCCATCAGCGGAAACATGCTTCCTGCCTCCACAGTGTCCAATCCTTTAATAATCTTATACATCTCAATCACATCCCCTCTCAGCGTTCTAAATCAAGGGTATACAAGCCCAGTCGCTCCAATCTTTCAGCGTAAGATAGTCCCGCCATTCCGGGAATTGACCTCGTGAACCTACGCTGCACTACGCTGGGAGGCAATATTTTTGGTTTTAAACAAACATTGCATGCTCACCACTGTGCCATGCACCAAGACAAGGGTGGAAATGGGAATTTCATAGACCAAATAGGTGGTGTTTAGAACATGGGACCCAGATGGCTCTAATCCTCAGTCTGCAGTGAAATAGAACTATGTTACAATATCTACTGCACAAAACAGTAGTACTAAGACCACAGGCCTTATTACACAGGAATAAGAGTAACCCATTTGGCCCGTCAAGCCTGCTCTACCATTTAATAGCATCGAGCTGATCGGACTTTTCCAATATCCACTTTCCTGTTTTTTTTCCCATAACCCTGTGAGTGCAAGAATTGGGATCAGCATCTGTACCTGGGAAACACCAAAGGGCATTGGGGAAGAGTATGTCAGGGAGCACTCTTTTTCTTTACCAACCAGGCTACAAGGAATTCTTGCAGGAAATACCTTCAAGCCATACTGCTGACCTTGTCACTTTGGTTTCCTAATTTCTAGAGTTAATTTTCCACTGAAATGTTGTTAATATAACTGAGTTGCAACTTTAACATGTTCGGCAGGCCCACCTACATGTGAACCCTGTCTCCATGAAAACAGAGAGGGCAGGAATGCAGCATTATATACCAATCTACAAACTATCATCCTAAATCAAACCACTTCCATTGCAATGACAAATGTTGAACGAAAGCCGTCAACAATCACTTTCCAGCTGTTAAAGCTATCTTCAGTCCTATAGATCACAAGTGAAGTTATATATTTCCTTGATTATTTCTGAATAACACACATAGATTCAAATTAAAATGAATGATTAAATCTTACTGATGCATTAGGACAGAAATACTCCTTTTTAATTTAATGTTCTTACTTGTGCATTATATTGTATTTGAAGCAATGCTCAGTGAGCAATATGCAAAGGTTTATAGCTGCCGCTGTCTCTTGAAGGAAGTCAACATGTTGCAATATATTTATAAAATCAGCAACTAGTAATAAAGTATAATGAGCATGCAGTATATTGAACAAAACTGAATCTGAATATTGTGTGTTAGTAACCAGCAATTTTCCTCACGTTTTAATTTGATATTGTAATATTGTAAAGCTGCAAAGGATTCTTGGTCTAACTTGGGAAATTATTTGTTTGAGTAATTCAAACAGTTAGGGTCCTCCTGTTATCAGATAAATCATCGGTTTGTACATGGAAATTAACACAAATAATTGTTGGAACCCTATACAAGTTAATAAGCTTCTAATGAAGCTTATTAATGAAGCTTATTTCCTGAAGAAGGGCTTATGCTGAAACGTCGATTCTCCTGTTCCTTGGATGCTGCCTGACCTGCTGCGCTTTTCCAGCAACATTTTCAGCTCTGATCTCCAGCATCTGCAGCCCTCACTTTCTCCTCCAATAAGCTTCTAAAGCAAATAATATCTAAAACATAATGTAAGGAGCAAATAAGAAACACTGACAGTGATTATTACTTCTGTATTTGCCCAATGATGCTTGTAAAAGACATTTAGTACCAGAAAGGATTAGCTGACATAATGAGATAATGAGATAGACGGGCACAACGAACTGCTCTGGAGGAGCTAACCGAAATTTCGAATGGGTGTCTAATATGCAGTACCAGTTCTGTGTTTGCTACCAATGCTGTGGGAGAATGTTTCAGTAGTAGTAATATGAACCTACTCTTAAGTTGAACCTGGTGTCTCAGATGTAACATATCACCAATTAATATGTAACTGATTTAATTATCGTTCATCAAGATTGACCCTATCTTCACGTTAAGATATCATGTAGGCATCTTCCCTCACATGGTATCACTAACTTAGACCAACCTCAGCAAGAAGGATTGGTCCCAACAAATCTACTCAAAATCTCAATGAGTTCAGCTGTATGGTCACAGTGATATAAGATTGCTGATACAGAAATAGCCAGCTATTAAGTACTTCCCCCCTCCCACCCCCATTCTCCTGTGTTTGTGAGCTGCATTTCCTCCAAAAGGGGAGATGAGATTGTTTCTGGGTCCCAATCTAACATCCAAAGGGAAACAATCATGGAGGCAAACCCTTAATTGGCATGCAGACAGGTTTCCTGCATAATTAAGGTTACAGGTGGACTATCAAAGTTAGGGGATTAATCAGAAGTGCGCTGGTTTGAGGTAAGCAGACTATAATGGACGACAAGTACCTGAGAGAGTATTTTAACATGCAGGCTCCCTCTCACCAACTTTATATTTTACAAAGAGCTCTTAAGGCATAAATACCCCGGGGAAAAAATGGTTCAAACAGTGACTAACAAGGAAATTTGAAGATGATGCTGAAAACTACAAATGCTGGAGATCACAGCAGATCAGGCAGTATCCATGGAGAGACAGCCAGCTAATGTTTTGAGTCTAGATGAGTCTTCAGCTAAAGTGAAATTTTGTTCAAAGAAAGAGTCATGGAGTTATATGGCATGGAAATGGACCCACTGGTCCAACTTGTCTGCATTGACCAAATACCTTTAACTCATCTGGTCCCATTTTCCTATATCTCTCTAAACCCTTCTTTTTCATATACCAATCCAGATGCCTTTTAAACGTAATTGTAACAGCTTCCACCACTTCTGGCAGCTCATTTCATACGTGCACCACCCTCTGCATGAAAAGTTGCCACTTTGGTCCCTTATATATCTTTCCCCTCTCACTTTAAACCTATACCCTCTAGATTAGATTACAGTGTGGAAACAGGCCCTTTGGCCCAACAAGTCCACAACGACCCGCCGAAGCGCAACCCACCCATACCCCTACATTTACCCCTTAGTATGGCCAATTGACCTGACTCTGCACATCTTTGGATGGTGGGAGGAAACCGGAGCACCCGGAGGAAACCCACACAGACACGGGGAGAACGTGCAAACTCCACACAGTCAGTCGCCTGAGGCGGGAATTGAACCCGGGTCTCTGGCGCTGTGAGGCAGCAGTGCTAACCACAAGTTTTAGACTCCCCTATAATGGGGAAAAGATCTTGTCTATTTACCTTATCCATGCCCCTCATGATTTTATAAACTTCTATAAGATCAGCCCTCAGTCTCTGATGCTCGAGGGATAAAAGCCCCAGCCCATTCAGCTCTCCCTATAGCTCAGACCTTCCAATCTCATCAATATCCTTGTAAATATTCTCTGAACCCTTTCAATGAGACAACATCTTTCCTAAAGCAGGGAGACCAGAATTGCACACAATATTGCAAAAGTAGCCTGACCAATATCCTGTATAGCTACAAAGGAGCCCAGCACTGGGGAGAGATCGAGCCCTTGTGGGGAGTGTAAGCCATCATGCGAA
Organism: Chiloscyllium plagiosum; assembly: GCF_004010195.1. Taxonomy (NCBI): domain Eukaryota; kingdom Metazoa; phylum Chordata; class Chondrichthyes; order Orectolobiformes; family Hemiscylliidae; genus Chiloscyllium; species Chiloscyllium plagiosum. Next base: position 45,730,210 of record NC_057710.1, on the reverse strand, counting down.
AGCCCAGGGTGGAATGTCTGCAGGCCCGTGGCTAAAGAAGGATGGTAGTTCTTTACTTTATCTATTTTAGACCACGGATGCTAATGTTTAATTTTTAAATTATTTCTTTATTATTCTACTTTTACTTAAGATTTTGTACTTCGGTACCTTTATACTTAAGAAGGTGCAGGGAATGGTGACTTTGTACACTTTTCACTGTACTCCTGTATCCCTATACTTGAGAAGATGTGATAATAAACTTCATTTTAACAAGACGTCCCAACTCCTATTGGTTAATGCACTGACCAATGAAGGCAAACATGCCAAACACCTACTCTACTCTCTCTAGTCAGGGGCTCAGACAGACAATTTTGTGGCCATCAGCAAGACATCAGAGTGGTGCCAGGGTCAAGGATGTTTCAGAATATTCTGAAAGGGAAGAGTGACCAGGAAAAGGTTATTGCACATGTTGGTACCAATAACACGGGTAGAGAAAGGGATGAAGTTCTGCAGAGAGAATATAAGAAATTAGGAAGGAGGTTAAAAAGTATGTCGTCAAGGGTACTAATGTCTTGATTACTCCCAATGCCATGTGCTGGTGAGAGGAAGACTAAGAAGATAGAGCAGATGAATACATGGCTAAGGAGCTGGTGTAAGGAACAAGGATTCACATTTTTGGATCATTGGGATCTCTTCTGGAGTACAAGTTTAATGTATAAGAAGGACATGGAAGGGGACCAATATCCTGGTAGCGAAATTTGCTAGTGCTTTAAATTAGGAAGGGGGGAGGGTGTGGGACCCAAGTGATAGTGAGAAAAGAGATAGGTCTGAGACTGGTACAGTGGGAAAGGGTTATGGTTAACGCAGAGAGTGTTCAAGTGATTTGAACATGTGGTAGTGGTCCCTCTGGAATACATATGGGCTGTCTTTCATTAAAGACTCTCTTCATGGTGGAGCTTTATAAGAAAGGTTGGCTATCTATGATGCTTGTAAGTTGAAAACTAAAACATTTCTGCAGGCCTTCTTTGTCCTGGGGGCTAGGTATGTGTGATACATTTGTGATGTTAGGTCAGGACAGATCCCACAACCTGAACACATAGAGACAAAAATGTTGATCTGATCTACATTCATCTGACACTTGGTGTTGAAGACCTGGTCATCCTGAAGAAGGGCTTATGCCCGAAACGTCGATTTTCCTGTTCCCTGGATGCTGCCTGACCTGCTGCGCTTTTCCAGCAACACATTTCCAGCTCATCACTACATGCTGCCACTGTCAGTGAATGTAACTTCAGGCCATGTGTTTCTTTGGCTTTTTTTTTGCTCCCTCACTGTAATATCATCAGCAATACATACTCATCCAGAAATACATTTTGTAATTCTGCCTATGCACTGCTTGAACAGATCCGACTGACAGTTAAATCAAAGGTAGTCCACAGAAATAAAATCTTTAAAATGGTAATGATACTGGCAAAATAATGCAGATGTGAGAGACCTGCAATAAGTCAGAAAACATGTAAACTTACAAATTAGGACATCAGCTCTCCATGGGTGGGACCGTTCACCTTTGGGTTCCTCCATTCTGTGGGAGTGCCCTCTGGTGGTCTGGCTGCCAAATGGCTGTGAGGCAGTTAATTCCATAGGCCATCGCAGAAAGACAAGCATGGGGCTCTCTCAGTGGCTGAGCCCCTGCTACCTCTGTAAGATTCCAGCCACTGTTACCATTTCTGAATCTTTTTGTTTAGTATTTGCTAATTTTCTCAGTTGGTGGAAATACAAGACATTGAAGTACTAGTAAAATACAACAAGATGGCAACGATTTTAGCTTTATTCTTCAAATGCACATCTATCGTGGGTTCCACAAACTATCTAGTTCTCTGAATTCTCATCATTTTTATTTGGATAAATGTCTCGTCTCTTCTGTGACCCAGTTTAACTTCAGCCCAGATAGATCTTTATTTGATCAGCTGACAAGGCTCTAAATGAAATGAATTGGGGCCAGTCTTATGTCAGCCTATGTCCATTCTGTTTGCAAGCTAACTCCCAGCCAACAACAGTAAACCATGGAATTTCTGCCTCATTCCTTTTCACAGGTCCTTCAGAAATTCCACCAGAGAGTGACAAGAATTCCAGCAGTTTCCATGCATTTACAGGAAAAGAGACACAAATACAGACGTAAACTCCTCTGTGGATATTTTACAGACCTACCTGAAGCATTCGTGATTCAAATTGGAAGAAATATTTCTTTACACATATGGCGGTGGCTCACATTTGATGTCTATCATACTTTTTTAATGCTCCCTTGTGATAGTTTATTTGTAAATCTTTCATGTGAATGAGAGCATCACTGGCAAGGATATTTCTTGCCCTTGAGAAGGTAATGGTGAGCTGCCTTCTTGGACCATGGAAGTCCATTTGGTGTAGGTAGGCTAACAATGCAATTACAGAAGGAATTTTTGAATAATGATGCTGAGTGTAGTGAGTTTGTGGTCAATCCTGGCAGTGTGGAAACAGGCGTTTCAGCCCAACAAGTCCACACCACCCTTCGAAGATTAATCCACCCAGACCCACTCCCCCTACCCTATATCTACCCCTGACTAACACACCTAACCTACACATCCCTGAACACTACAGGCAATTTAGCACAGTCAACTCATCTAACCTACACATCTTTGGATTGTGGGAGGAAACTGGAGCACCCAGAGGAAACCCACGCAGACACTGGGACAATGTGATAAGTCCACACAGACAGTCGCACGAGTCTGGAATCAAACCTGGGTCCCTGGCACTGTGAGGCAGCAGCAGCAGTGCTAACCAATAAGCCAACGTGTCTCCCCTCAAAAGGATCAAAATATACAGCTAAAATTTGGCTACAGCTCATAAAGTCCCAAGGAGAAAAAGAAATAAGGATCAAGTCAAAGTTTCCGAACCTGTCACTCAGTAGTTTGTATTATATTGAATTTGCAGTGAGTTCCCCTGGATATCAGCTAGGAACTCAAACCAAACTAAGATTTCTTTTCTCTCCAGAGACAAAGTCAGGTGCAGCCAAATTCAGTTTTCATTTAGCACCAGTAGAGGTTAGGGAATCAAATTTACTAATATATTTGATTACCACTTTGGGAGGTGCATTCATTAATGAAGCTTTTGAAAGTAGCCCTCAATGGACAAAGCATGTCATATGCACTCAGGTGAAGACTGAGCATGCTATCACTTGAAACATTGGTGCTTTCCTTTCACATTGCGATCATACAGGTATCCTTCTCAGTCTGTTTATCTTTCTGAGCAGAAACTGCAAGCCTGTACTCTTGTCACGTAACTTGGCTGGACACCAAAGCAGATTGAAAATACAATTACAATACTGGAACTCATGTTCTGCTCCCCGTACTGACTCCAGCAAAGCTCCATGGTAATTGTTTCCATAAAATTGCATTATGGAAAACTGCAGTGAGCAATGTTATGAGATAAATGGTTATTGTGTTTGTACCAAATTCTTCTACATGCTATTTTAAGTGAACCACTAGCTCATAGGTTAATATTCTCATTAAACTGGCAGAGAAAGGCATTTGATATGAGTCCCATTAAGCACTTATAAGATAACATTGTTCATTGAAATTTCCAAGCTATTATTTTTACAGACACAAAAGCAAGACATGCCACCATGTGTGAGGCAATCAATGAAAATAAATCCTGCCTGTTCATTTGGCTAAGCAGCATTTTCAGATGCTTCAATCTTGGTCTAGATCTCTCCAGTGAATAAGGCCTTCAACTGTACTTCATAGCTGTGACCATTTCCTTTAGTTAAATTATTAAATAGCACAGTTTGAATTTTGCAGGAAGGCAAAGATACTCCAAATATAAAATTCAGTAAATCAGTATTTGTATTTAATATTAGTCCTCAAGCAGAACCAATTAACTTCCAAAGAAGAATCCTAATGTGCTTTCCTCCTAATACTGTGGCTCATGTTAAAATGCCTCCTGAAAGTTAAAATGCCTCTCTGCATTCAATTCTTATAAAGGGAATACCTATAGTTTCCTTATCAGATTATCATAAATTATTTATCATGAATCACAACTTCACTTTTAAAATTGAGTGTAGGTTGAAGTGTGAACAGCAATAGTGCAATCGTCCAAAGTTTGAAAAGACCGTGGAGGGCTGAATTACAAAAGGCCCGGTTTTAATTTTTAAAAGACTGTAGAAAGAAGGGGAGAGAAAGGGATGGATTTTGTTTAAGGCTGCAATGAGTAAAATTGGAGCCATCAAATCAACAGCCCATTTTACACTCTAATATTGCAGTGGAAAAGGAATAGAATAATACAGGTGTCTCATTTTCCCTATGTCCAAGAAACATTTCCATACGAGTGTTTTATGGTTTGGAGGTGCTGTGATAGATGATCCCAGAAAAGGCTTCCTAATTAGTGTCATGATTCCAGATGGGACCACTAAACATTTACAGACTGGTATCTTTCTGTTTGAAGTTGACAAAGTTTGAATTTCAGGTGCTTACAAAGATAATAATCCACAATATTACATTTTTAAACAAACAAAATAAGCCACTATACATGGTTAGAAAAGAAAAACTATCTACAATATATAGACAAATCTGCTCTAACATTCAGAATTAATGTGAGATAAATAATGGCTAACAGACAAACTATGGTCAAACATCCAATAGACCCAATAGTGTTCAAGACAGATTCCATGGATATCTCAGCAACCACCTAGTTGTTTTTGGTTTACTCCTTCAACTGAGCAGACTTACCTCTGAGACTGTATCATAAAACTTTTGTCGGAGTATGTTCCAGTCTCTAAACATAGGCACAGTCCCCAGCTCCTCAGCCATGTTCACCTCACAGGTTCACAATATATTTTCTCAAGATTGCAACCCATAGGGCTTTAGTAGGCTGTAGTCCAGTATCTAATCACTGATCAATTCCAGCACTCTGGCTGCTCTGAGCAGAACTTTACATCCCATGAGCTGTCCTTTATCCCAGTTGGAGCCAACTAACAGCAGCACTATAGCAACAAGGAATCACCTTCTCACGGATAAACTTAATGGCCTTTGAACTGATTTGAGTGACCTCACAACAAGCCCTGCCATTGTTCCTCGGCAGGATCAAAAATAACCTGCATCAGACCATCTTGTGTTTAAAAGTTATAATTCTAATCGGCTGCCAGCCCACACTACAAAAAGATACAGAAAATGGATTTTACCATCGAAGTACAGAGCCATGAAAAATGAAATAAAAGAGAGTGCACAGCATTAGCAATGAAAGGGTGGTCAAAGGACCGGTGGGACCATTGAGGAACAAAACAGAGATCTACTGGTGGACACAGAGGCATGGTGGAAGCAACAAATGCCTGCTTTGCCTTTGTTTTAACTAAGGACGGTGACTTTAGCAAAGATACAGCAAAAGAGGAGGGTGCTAGGATTGTAGATGAAATTGAAGAGGAGTTTGGCAGTACTAAAAGTTGATCATTCAATTGGTTCAGGTAGGATGCATCAAGGAGGCTCAGGAATGTAAGGATAATTGAAACTGCAACAGTGCTGGCCACAAACTTCAAATCCTCCTTCAAAACACCGGTCATTCCAAAGGACTGGAGACATTCAAACAGTACTTGAAAGAGAAAGATAAACCTGACACATGTAGGACAGTCGTTTAACGAAAGTGATGGGAAGCTGTTAGCAACAATAATCAAAGTGAAAATTAATGGCCATTCACACTAGTATGGACTAATAAAAGAGGGCCAGCATGGATCTTTTTAAAGATAAGTTGTGTTTCATTAAATTAATTTGAAAGTTTTTGGATGAGATGACCATGAGAATGGATGAGGGCATCCATGCTGGATATTAGAAGTCAATCAAAGATCAGTGAGGATGTTCATTTGTGATTCTACAATGTGCAGCACCTTTTGGGACTCCTCATATACTGAATAACTTCACCTCACTGATACTAGGTAACACGCAGGCTTGGGCTAACAAGTGACAAGTAGTATTCATGCTACACAAATACCAGGGAATGACCATCTCTAAGAGAGAATTTAATCAGCTAAACTTAACATTCACTTGCATTACTATCACTGGATCCCCACTGTCAAAATCCTGGGAATGATCATTGACCAGAATGAATTGGACCCTCCATATACATACAGTTGCTACAAAAGCAGGTCATAGACTAGAGATCCTGCAGCAAGTAAACCACCTCCTGAATCCCCAAGTCCAGCATTTACAAGGTACAAGTCAGGAGAATACTGTCCATTTTCCTGGATGACTGCAGTTCTAAGAACTGTCAAGAAGCTGGAAACAAAGCAACCCATTTGATTGGCACCCAACCCACCACTTTTAATATTCACTCCCATCACTACTAATGCACAGTACCAGCAGTGTGCATGATCAGCAAGATTGAGGGCAGCAGCTCATTAAGCGCTTCAAAAGTGCCTTCCAAACCCATAACCAATACCGGTTAGAAGGACATGCTCTTTTGTAACTACATTGCCTCTTCATTATCACTGTGTCAGAGTCCAAGTGCTCCCTCCCTAACAGTGTAGTGGGTTTACCGTCACCCCAAGGATATAGCCACTCAGCTCACCAGTACTTATCAAGAAAAATTAGGCATTTGCAATAAATTCTGGCTCAGTCAATAATCCTCATGTCTCATGAGCAATTAAAAGCATCCACTTACTTTTTAACTATTTTGGATTTAGGATTGTCAGCCTGGCTCACATTATAGTGCACTTACATGCAAACTACATTCATGAGTGCACAGGACTCTGTTCTTTGCATGTACATGCACTGTGCTTGTTTCAACTCAACAAAGTTGGTGATTGCCATTTCTTGTGACTGGTTCATTTCCCAGAGCACTGCCCTGACCAATAAGAAGCTATCGGCTTGGATTAAAATTTAAACAAAGCTGGCATTTAACTGCCAGCCATCATGAATTATCCATGCATTGTGCATGGCATCCCCTTTACCAATTAAATTTCACTTGCCAACCAATCCGTACACTCCTATTATGCAGTATGAACGTTGGTATTCATCTTGAATTGATATTCTTATTAATTGTCCTGATCAATGCAAGAAGAAAAGCTTTGATAAAATGGGTCCTTTTTCATGAACACTCAAGTTCAGTACTACTAAACAACTATTTCTAAATTATCCCTGAGTTGCAGCCTTAACTATTCATCAAAGTAATGACATACTCAGGAGCAACCTGAACTCTGAGACAGAAAAATGTTAGTTCATTTTCACTCCAGGACTTGAGCACGAAGGGCCAGGCAGACACAACAGTGCTACACATTTGAAAATGCCAGCTTTTGGATGACTGTTAATCTAAGGCTCTATTTGCCACGCCAGGTGGAGGCAAACAATTTACACTATTTTGAAAAAAAGTGGCTGATTTATCTCTGGTGTCCTGGCCAATAATTATCCCTCAATCAACATCACAAAAAGCAAATTATCTGATTACTGTTCGTGGCAACACTAATTAGCTGCTATGCCTCCTACATTACAATGCTACAATTGAAAGCATTTCATTGGCTGTAAAGCAATTTGAGCTAACCTGCTTCATAAAAGGTGCTATAAAAATGCAAGTTATCTTCAATTATGTGGAATAAATAAGATTAAAAAGAAATGACGGTCTATGTTAGCTTCCTCTTTTTACAAGTGATGTTCATAAAATTATTGTTAAGAATAAGTTCTCAAACCTCCAGCTGAGTAAGTAAGGTTGCAAATACAAATCAGTGGGAATGTGTAAGGGGCCTTCAATGTTCTGCATTTCCATCTGAGAAAGTGACAAAATTCATTAAACTCAAACCTACATTTTCATGTTATCAGAACACCAGAAAGGAAGCAGTGATTTATATACTAACAGGTGAGGAAATCCTTTGGCTGTTAGCTCCCAGTTAACACCATGTCACCTTAATGCACTGTCATGCCTGCTGTGCTATGCCATGTCACCATTAGAAAATCCTGTCATACAGTGCACCAAAGCAGCTTGCAATTATAATACTTCACCTTAGGTAAGTCTTTCAAAAATCCTCTGAGGTTTCTAATTGCACAGATTAGTGCATTAGTTCTCTACATGCAATTGGAAAGTGTTCACAAGCCCATTCTCAGTGAGGCACAATACCCTGTAGGTTATCTCTGTGCTATATGAAATGCTTCATGTAATTGCAATCATTTGTTTGGTTCAGCCACATACTGTTTTCCTATTAACAAGCTATAACAGTGACAGTATCAATATATAACCTTGGACCTTAGCAAACATCACTCTCCAAAAGCTGCTAAATGGTTTGAAGATTTTTTTATAAAAGTAAGATAAATTGACAATATTGCAACAGCTATTCTTACATATCTCTCAGGATTTTCTTCAATTTAAGTCAATGCAATGTTTCAGTATTACCCACCTCACACTATAATGTAAAGTGAAAATCACTCCTAAAGACTTGGGATCAAATAATATCATGTCTGCTCTGATGAGATCCTCAGAAATGTGAATAAAAACTGAAAGAACTGCAGATGCTGTAAATCAGAAACAAAAATAGAAGTTGCTGGAAAAGCTCAGCAGGTCTGGCAGCATCTGTGAAGAGAAATCAAAGTTAACACTTCAGGTATGGTTACGCTTCCTCAGGTCACCGAACCAGAAATATTAACTTTGATTTCTCTGCATAGATGCTGCCAGACCTGCTGAGATTTTCCTGCAACTTCTGTTTTTGTTCCTGGGCAATGTGGACCACATCTCTAACTTGGGAGCCTCCTGTCACTGAGGGCGGGAAATTATGATAAAATTCACCACCATCTTCAATGTTAAAGCGCAACCTTTGACAAACTAAAGAAAAGGATATTTGGGGACCAGGATAACAACCCCAGGACCAAGGAGATGTTTCATCATGCAGAAATGATCCCTGTGTTCCTTGTACTTTCTGACATTTAGATATCAGCAGCAGACATCTTAACATATTGATGAACTACTTGTCAGGATTTTACCAGCTATGGGAGGCAGGGTGGGAGATGTAGGGGCTAGTTAAATTGTATACAGTGGGTCAGATTCTCTCCCCCACATGTGACCACTGTTGGGACTAAATGAGCATGTCTCATTTCATACCACAACATCCTGCATTCCAACTCACCTTGTAGCACTCAGCTCAATGTCTCGACACAACCTTTCAAATAAATTGGCAGCATTGTCATTCTAATGTGAACATCCTCTCCCAGTTAATAATCCCAGCACTGAGGCACCAATCGCCCAGAACCAGCTTTGATGGGTGGGTTACAGTGTTCACATGTCAGGAGAAAAGATAGAGAAATAGAGAAAAGGACTTTACTGTGAATTTTATTGAATCAACTAAGAACTAAGAAAAGGCAATGAGAAGAATGATGAGCAAGTTGCTTTTTGGGACAATTTTGGCCAGGATAGCAATATCGTAAAAGTGTTACTCCAAAACGAACAATCAGATCATAGCAATATCGTAAAAGTGTGGCCTCACAAACATCCTGTACAACTGCAATATAACTTCCCAACTTCTATACTCAATGCCCTGATTGATGAAGGCCGATGTGTTGATGGCCTGTCTACCTGTGACTCCACTTTCAAAGCGCCATGCTCCTGCACCAAGGTCCTTCTGTTCCACTACACTCCGTTAGGCCCTACTATTCTCTATCAAATAACATGAAAGGAAACATAACATTCACCACGATGACACACTTTACCATTCTTCCAAATTATATCTTACAAGTTTGACAGCATTCAAGTCCATATAGTTTTGTGTCCATAACCTGTCCATAACAGACAAAAATAAAGCAAGCTACCTCAGGTAGATGTTTCAAGAAGAGTCATATTGGACTGGAAACACAGTATTAATCACTTCTCTCTCCACAGAGCTGCTGAGTTTCTCCAGCATTTTCCATTTTTATTGCAGATAGAAAGAAAGTTTGGTCATATCCCTGTTTCCTTGATACAACTTTTATGTACTTCTCTCAGGACACAGACTTATTGTGAAAGGGTCTCAAAGCTAACTCAGAACTATTAGTGCTGCACAAAATGCACGCTTACAGTTTTCATTTCCCACCAATATTCTGTTGCAACTTTCTGAGAAAACATGTTTATCCTGACCAACGTTGGTCACAATCTTGTGCTGTCGAGTTGCAGCCTCTCACTGTACTTAGAATGTTATACCTTATAGATTCCTGGGTCTGTAAACTTCAATTCAGTCTTACAAACTTTGTTAGATGTTGAAATCAATTGATGCATTAAATGCCCATAAACTGCCAAAACCTCAGAAGATAATCCAAACAAGACCACATCCATGTACTTCCACTTAATTTTCATCGTGGACACCTTAAACTTGGGATTTGGTTATCCTGTATTCACAGCAGAGTATTTCCTGTCATTACAGCAACTAATCAGTTACATTACTTTCAGTATACGCTAACACTGTACATCATGATGAAACCATGTCTTTTTTTCCCTTTCTTCTTCAGAAGCTAAAGCAAAAACATACCTTTGGGTGTGACACACAATGTGGATACACGCACAAATGGCAATGCACATGTTACAAAACTTAAGGTAGAAATTTTAACTTAACTGACCCACGAGAGAATTGGATAAAAGCAAATTACTGCAGATGCTGGAATCTGAAACCAAAAGAGAAAATGCTGGAAAATCCTAGCAGGTCTGGCAGCTTTGACGAAGGGTAAGTTAGACCCGAAAAGTCAGCTCTTTTCTCTCCTTACAGATGCTGCCAGACCTGCTGAGATTTTCCAGCAATTTCTCTTTTGGCCACGAGAGAATTGGTTGCATTGGACAAATTGCTTTCATCCTGTACATTTTTATTTAACGGATGAATTTCATCAAACTGAAACATTAGCTCTCTTTCTCTCTACAGATGCTGCATGGCCTGCTGAGTATTTCCAGTACATTTTGTTTTTAATTTGAATTTCCGCATCCACAGGACCTAACGCTTGACTTAATGCAGTTAACTAAGTTTAAAGGGGTACCAAGTAAATCGCTGTCTTGTTCAGAAGGTGAATGGGAAGGGACTGCAAGAGAGTGCTTGGCTTTGAGGTGATGGAAGAATGGATCAAGTCATCACTACAAGGTTGGGAAAAATTTGAGTGAGAATGGCAGAAACAATAGAGGCAGAGTGCAGAAATTCCACTGTTTATCACAGTGGACATCACCTACTCAATATACTCAATACCACTGTTTATCACAGTGGACACTACCTAATCAATACACTCATTATTTCCTGATTTTATTTCCAATATCCAGCGTCTGCATTTTTCTGCTTGTCATGTGCTCCATGTGCTATGTGCTCCTTGTTTGAAACAAAAACAGAAATTGCTGGAGAAACTCAGCAGGTCTGAAGAACAATTCTGAAGAAGGATCAGTGGACTAGAACATTAACTCTGCTTTCTCTCCAGAGATACTGTCAGACCTGCTGAGTTTCTGCAGTAATCAGTTTTTGTTTCAGATTTTCAACAAAGTCCATTGTTTGATTTTAGTGTTATGCTCAATAACTATGTTTGGAGAGTCACTGGGGCTAGCAAGTCATCTCTGCTATAAGCCCTGGGAGAATGGATAATAAGTTCATTGGTAGGAGCACTGATCAAGCAATATTTTCTCTCCTGGATGATGTGAAATCTTCAGAGTGCTGTTGTGTTGCACCCATCACAGTAAATGTTGAGTGTTCCATCACATTCCGGGTTTAACTGGTTGTAGCTGTTTTTAAGGGCCAGGAGGTGAGCCTTCTCTCTGCAGAATATCCAACTTTTCAATTTTAACTGAATTACATTTCTATTCAACTGTAAACTGTTTGTTTAGTAAGTAAGCGCAATATTCTCAAGCTTCCCTCATTCTGGCAAGAGCCCCAGAAAACGCTTCATGAACGGTTAAGGAAGTGGATGTGCTTGCAAAGACAGCATTAAGCTTACTGAATGCAACCTGATTATACATTAACCTTGGTAACCAGCAGGTTGCCAGGGTACCAGTCAGTTTATAAATTTAATTTGAACAAAATGTAATTGATTCACAAGTTTGGATTATTGCAGAAACTTATTAATTAGGTCAGACTATGGTAAACAAAATGTTTCCTTAATCCAGGCAGTCCATTTAAACAAACACTGAAAAAACTGAACTCTAAGACCATAAGAAATCAATGCCTAACATCCTCTTACAACAGATAACTGCCAGATACAGGGCCCACTAACTGGTGAATCTTTCACTAAACAGAACTCTATTAAATTACACCATAATGAAATATCAGTGTCCGTCTGGACGGACGCCACAATAAACCCACATAAACAATGTAGGCGAACACCTTCCCACATTCTGGAACAAATTGATATTTGTTGTAATGAAACACATAAATGTATCATCAGAACTTTGTAGAACAATTATTATTAATACATAGTTTGCAAGAAATGCAAATAACCTTCCGAACTGGCTGTGTGGTAGCAATCTCACTGCTCTCTTGGTTTGTGCATTCAATCCAAGAACCATCTGCACTGCAACTTCAATACTGATGAAATGCAGAACACTGACTTTCATGTATATGGAAGAGAACACGGAAGATCTCCTAGTCTTGGAGTCAATATCTGTCTCCCAATCAAATTTAGTAAGAGGTCATTAAGCTCATTGCTCTTGAGGAACCTTGCTGTGCATCTTCTGCCAAATGTGCTTCTAAGCAACCTAACAGTGAATAGAATAGATATAGAAGATGTAGATTCCCTACAGTGTGGAAACAGGCCCTTTGGCCCAACAAGTCCACACTGGCCCTCCAAAGAGTAACCCACCCAGACCCATTCCCCTATGCTCTACATTTACCCCAGACTAATACATCTAACCTACACATCCCTGACCACTATGGGCAATTTAGTATGGCCAACCTACCTAACCTGCACATCTTTGGATTGTGAGAGGAAACCAGAGCACCCCGAGGAAACCATGCAGATATGAGGAGAATGTGCAAACTCCATGCAGTCACCCGAGGCAGGAATTGAATCCAGGTTCCTGGCGCTGTGAGGCAGCAGTGCTAACCACAGAGCCACCATGCCTCCCACAGAATAATAAAGTAATTTATTATCACTTGTATTTTTACAAAGAATATGATGGAAAATGGTTAAATCACAACTCTGGTGCCTATATTAATAACAGAAATTATTCATAAAAAGTAATTAAGACAAAGTCCATCTTTGTTCAATCCAGGGTATCTGGGTCCCAAGGTGGAAAAGACAGGAACTGTGTTCTCCATCGCTGTTGGAAGGTGACATTGAAGCTCCTGAATCTCAGGTCGTTGGTATCCTGGGCCAGACCACCATGCTGCCAAAGACGCCGCTGAAGAAGATCACCATGCCGGGCAAGACTCCACGGACGCTGCCTCAAGGAATGCCAGGCTGTTGGAATCGTGGGCCAGACTCACTACACTGCCAAAGCAGATGACCACTCTGCTAGCCCCACTAGGACCCAGCTGCAATGGCCAGGAGGTGTGGATCACACTGCTTTCGCTGCTGCAGTAACCTCCTGAAGATTAGATTTTAGATTAGATTACAGTGTGGAAACAGGCCCTTCGGCCCAACAAGTCCACACCGACCCACCCATACCCCTACGTTTACCCTTTACCTAACACTACGGGCAATTTTTGTATGGCCAATTCACCTGACCCTGCACATCTTTTTGGACTGTGGGAGGAAACCGGAGCACCCGGAGGAAACCCACGCAGACACGGGGAGAACGTGCAAACTCCACACAGTCAGTCGCCTGAGGCGGGAATTGAACCCGGGTCTCTGGCGCTGTGAGGCAGCAGTGCTAACCACTGTGCCACCGTGCCGCCCACATCCTTTCTCCATTCAAGCCATTAAAAAGCAAGATGAATTTTGATTCTGAACATAAATAAATGAAAAAGTAAGAAGAAAGGATGCCGCAGGCCTGGTGATCAGAAGCAGACAGGCTCAGGAGCCCAAACACTTAGGAGAATTTGACTGAATAGAAAGCTTCCTGAATATCTGAAGTATGTGAACGTTGCTACATTAGGCAAGTCCTTTCCTGTGACCTAGGTGTATGAGTGTGTCCATTGAGCCAGAGCTTACTGATAAACCTGATAAAATATTTCTATAACAAAACAAGAAAGTTATCCACAAGTACACATTCTGCCTCCTCATTATAATTTGTAAAGTTATAGTCAATGTCCAACTGAAACATTAACCTTTCTTTCTCTGTCAGACGCTGACTGACTTCACCCATGGCCACACACTCACATTGGCTTCAGCCCACAATTAATTGGCACCAGTGAGATTTGAACATGGTGTGGGTGCCCTCCGCTGTACCCCTTGTTAATCAGCTGGGCAGCTTGGTAGTATTGGAAAGACCGCACCTGAGGATTGCATCCATTGGACAGCAGCAATCAGGAGATTACTTTCCTGAGTTCAGGAGACCTCTGGCTGATGCCGCCAAAAAAATGAAATCTTGTCTGCTTTGTTTTGAAGGGTAGCCTGCAGTAGCGCCATTATAGACTATAACAAATAGGAACAGGAGTGGGCTGCTCAGTCCCCGCAAGCCTGCTCTGCCATTCATGGCTAATCTGATATTCCTCACGTCCACTTCACTGAATTTCCTCCGTAACCCTTAATTCATCTACTGATCAAGAATCTACCTCAGCCTTAAATCTACAGAAGGACTGCCCCCACAGCTCTCTGTGGCAAGGAGATCCAAAGACTCTCGACCCTCAGAGATTAAATTGTTGCTTACCTCAGTCTGAAATTGGTGTCCCTTTCTGTTAAGATGATGACCTCTGGTTCTAAACTATCCCATGAGTGGAAATATTCTTTCAGCATTTACCTGTCAAGCCCCTTAAAGAATCTGATATGTTTCAATGAGATCACCTCACATTCTCCTAAACTCCAGTGAGTACAGTGCCAATCTGTTTAGCTTTTTCTCGTAAGACAATCCCTCCATACTAGGGATCATCTTCGTGAAATATCTGTTTCCAATTAGTCCACTCAAAATCAATTTTAAATTGGCACAGTATGCTTGGTATAGTCATGATGTTCCATATAACATGTTTGTGGGACACACATGATGGATCAGCTGTCCCTCAGCCCTGTCATTTTCATATACTGTTTGTTGGCATCAATAACGGAAGCTCAGATTTTGAACCATAAACCCCTCCCCCATCCTGTCAATTTACAACTGCTGGCTGATCAATTTTCAAGCAGGATACTGTCAATCATCATTAGAAATTACTGCCAGTGCCTTGGGAACATCTATGACAAAATGGGTCACGATACAGGATACTGCAAAGTCTTTGTGCACTGACAACAGTGGTACAGTGTCAAAATCCTCTCTAACAACATTCTGGGTGCATCTGCACTAAGTAAATTGCACCAATTCAAGAAGGCAGTTTCACCACTACCTTCTCGCAACTAGGGATGGGAAATAAAATTACAGGATCAGGAGACTATACAAAAGGGACAACATTAAAGAAACATGAAAGGACAACATGCCCTCCAAGAAATACCTGTCTTGAACATTTCTGGTGCATTTTCTTTACCTTTGTCTCTCTTCTGAATTCTCATCGCTATGTGCTGACCTTTAGTGGCTGTTTTAACATTAACATTGGAACAACTACAATCATCGCCACCACCAAACCTTAGAGGGAAAAGTGATTTCCAGAGAAAGGGAGGTGCATGGGATTACAACAACTGTACACATGCAAGAACAAAAACTAAACAAATGAACCCAAATGGTCTACCTCCAGATGTCAACCGCTATGTAATTCCTCGTCAATTAATGCCACTCCCCACATTAACGATCGGGGGCAGGCTAGGTCTTTCTGATGCTCATTGAAATGTAGCCTGGCACAAGGCTGCCCATTTTGCAGACTGGTTGGGAGGGCAAATGAAAATCACCTATCTGGATCACCACGGCTGAATGTCTACTGAAGTAGCCAGAATCCCCTCACCACTTGCCTAACCACTGGTGATCATTCCCGCAAATTCCCAGCAGAACTTGACAAACACCAAATTCCCTCTCCTGCCAACAGCCAAACAGCGATTCTTGAAGTTTTCTGTCTGGGGGACAAGGTATGAATATATAAATCGATCAATAAAATCATGAGGGACATGAATAGGGTAAATACACAAGGTCTTTTTGCTGGGGTGGGGGAGTCCAGAACTAGAGGGCATAGGTTTAGGATGAGAGGGGAAACATTTAAAAGGGACGCAAGGGGCAACTTTTTCATGCAGAGGGTGGTGCATGTACGGAATTAGCTGCTAGAGGAAGTGGTGGAGGCTAGTACAATTGCAACATTTAAAAGGCATCTGGATAAGGATATGAATAGGAAGGGTTTAGAGGGATAAGGGCCAAGTGCTGGCAGATGGGACCAGATTAGGTTGGGATATCTGGTCGACATGGACAAGTTGGACCAAAGGATCTGTTTCCATGTTGTACATCTCTATGACTTTATGACTCAAAATCACTTTAAACCTTTGTGTGAGGGACTGTCATTCATTGAACACACACTCCACACCATCCCAACAAATCAAATGCACCCATCACACCACCGTGTAATACCAGTGGATGATCTAGTAAGCATGTTGTGTCAGCAGCAGTTGGAATTCCCAGAGTGGTCTAGATGTCATAGCATCAGTTTATAAATCAACTGTGCATTTGTATTCACCAAAACAGTACATGTTACTCATTCATCTGCAGAGTTAAGGTTAATGGGTAAACATGGGAGAAAAGTAGCTTTTCTCCTAAGACCCAAAGCCCATTGCAATGTTCAGCATCCCAGATTGTAAATAATAGCTGAACTTAATCAGGGTGGTAATAGGGCTATGCCCATAACTACGGTGGGAAAACTGAAGTCAGCATTCAATCTGGGAAGTGTTTGCCTGCATGTGTGTGAATGTCAAGCTAAGGAATGGCTATGCTTGGATAGTGTCTGCCCATTAACTTATCTGCAATCTGACATTCACATATGACTGTGGGTGGGGTATCAAATGGTGCATGGTTGTGGAGTCAAATTAATAAAGGAAACAAAAAAAAACTGAAATGGGGTGAGTTAGAGAGGGGAAAGCATGAAATTAAAAACAAAATCAGAAACTGCTGGAAAAACACAGCACATCTGGCAGCATCTCTGGAGAGAAAGCAGAGTTAACGTTTTGAAATATAAACATTTCTCTCCAGAGATGCTGCCAAATCTGCTGGTTTTTTTCTGGCGATTTCTGTTTCTGTTTCTGATTTCCAGCATCCACAGTTCTTTGATTTTATGGAAGCATAAAATAAGATTGTCAATTCAATCTTTAACTTATGCTGAGTTAGTTGAAGCCAACTGAGGTAGCAACCCCGGGTTACCGAAGGGAAAACAAATCAGATAGAGCTCCCAATTTTAACAATTTTATGTCAACTCTTGCTGAAAGTGCACACGGGAGGATGAATTAGGAAGGCAGTCCCAAGCAAGGCTGCTGTACCAGCCACACTCTATTAAAACTGAAGTATGGCTAACTGAATAAAAATTGTTGGATGGCCAACTATGTCTTGGAAACAGCTCAGGAAGGGAACCAACAGCCTCAGGTGAGGAGGACAGAGAAAAGATAGAAAAAAGGAGAACAAAAAACTGTAGACATCCCTGAGTGAATAATTTCCATGTAACTAACCTAGACTGAAATACATTTCTTGCACCAGCCAATGCACCTAATGTTTACAAAGGAGGAACATGCGAATTCCACCTCATTAAAAATCACACAACACCAGGTTATAATCCAACAGGTTTATTCGGAAGCACTAACTTCATCAGGTGAAGGAGCAGTGTTCTGAAAGCAAGTGCTTCCAAATGAACCTGCTGGCCCATAACCTGATGTTGTGTGATTTTTAATTTTGTCCTCCCTAGTCCAATACCAGCTCCTCCACATCATGACAAACTCCACCCAGATAGTCACTCAAGCCTGGAATCAAATCCAGGTCCCTGGTGCTGTGAAGCAGCAGTGCTGGCCACTGGACCACCATGCTACCACATCCTCCAAACAAAGGTTACATACCATTATTTTGACTACCATGGTCAATTGTTAGTGATTTTGTGTTTGATAAAATTTGATAGCAGATCATCTTTCAACATGATAATTCCAAACCAAGCCTGTGATTCTGAGTACTCTCCTAGTAATACAATCAAATAGGGAATGTATTTCACGACATCGATTCCAAAGTACCATGATGTAACATATAATCCCAAACAAAGCATTGCATCCAGCATAGCTACTCCAAAGCAATAAATTTCAATGGACACACTCCAAAGCTGTGTGTTATCCCAGATATCATACAATGCAATAGATAATGTTGGATGCAATTCAAAATCATGGTTTCTGCACGGTGGCTCAGTGGTTAGTCCTGCTGCCTCACAGCACCAGGGTCCCAGGTTCGATTCCAGCCTCGGGTGACAGCCTGTGTGGAGTTTGCACATTCTCCCCGTGTCTGCGTGGGTTTCCTCCGGGTGCTCCGGTTTCCTCCCACAGTCCAAAGATGTGCAGTTCGGCTGAATTGGCCATACTAAATTTCCCATAGTGTTAGTTGCATAGTCAAAGGGAAATGGGTCTTTGGTGGGTCCCTCTTACTAGGGTCGGTGTGGGCTGGTTGGGCCAAAGGGCCTGTTTCCACACTGAAGGGAATCTAATCTAATCTAATAAAGGAAAGCCTGATACACTGTATTGCAGTGGCCATCTAAAACATTGTTCTTGGAATGCCATTGGCACTAGCCATTTATTAATCAACTATGATTGTTGTGCAGCAGTGGCACGGGTTGTATCTATGGACTGGTGCAGTCCTGTGCCAATGGTGCCCCCACAATAGACACAACACCCAAGAATGAGGAAGAAATGGTGAAATGTGAGCATGCATGACTGTGTATGAGTTGGAACAGAATTGGGATTTTGATGATATTGCTTCCTTTCCTATTCAGTGGCTGGTTTGCATGCTATCCAGGGCCAGGATCTGAGCCTGATCGCCTACATTCCAGAGCCTTAAAACAGGTGGCTGCAGAGAACTACTAACATGTTAGCTTTGATCTTCCAGAACTCACTATGTTTTAGCTTTGATCTTCCACAATTAAACTGGGCCACTTTGGATTGAAGGTAACCAATATACTCTTACTATTCATGAAATGTACATTGAGACTATATAAATTTACTCAGGACATGACAATTAAAGAACATGTGCAATATATAAATCAGTGCTTTCTTAAACACAACTACGAGAGTGGCAGTGTGTCAAGATAGAAAGGTTCAATTGAACACCTTTTTAAAAGGCTGGTGAATATATTAAGTAGACTGATCACAAGTGGTCTCTTCCAGTTCTTTACATTCCTGTCTACCTGGTGACATCCCCAAAATAGTGTGAACTCTTAAATTAACAGGGCCTTAAATAAACACTGAACTTACTATGCTAAAGCAATATATTTCAATGACATGCTGACAGTAAGTTTACTCATTAACAGCCCAGTACTGTTTACTGTGGTTAGTTTATGTTTCACCCTTTCTAATGGAAGTACAGTAGTAAATTCCAAAGGAATAAGTGAGCGAGCAAATATTTTGCCAAGTGGAGTTAAACACGAGCAAGAATGAGGCCAGCCATTTTGGATGAAAACGAGATAAGTGTGAGTATTTTGCAAATGTTGAGAAATTAAGAAAAGTGTAGGTTCAAAAGTATTCAGGAATCCAAGTACACAATTCATCAAAATATAACAATCAGGCAGGGAAAGCAGTCAAAAAAACCACTGAAACTGGATTACAAAGAGTTAAGCTGTGTGTGTGTGTGTGTGTGTTCAGTTTTAGGTATAGCACCTGAGGAAGGATCTGTCTTCAATTGAATTACCTGGCATTGGTAACTGGGATGTCCTTAAGAAGCCATCCTCTTCCATCACTGTTGAGCCTTTCCTCCACCACTCTCCATCCCTGGGAACTCTCTCCCAGCCCGTCTTTGAAGTACTCATCGCCAAATCTCTGGAGTTGCCACTGAGAAATACCAACAGTGGCCACTGTTGCTCGTGGTTACATTGACAGTACTATCTACCTGCCAGCCTCTGATGGACCAATAGCACTGGGGGGTGAGGTTTTGCACCCTTCCCCCAACCACCTCACTTACTGGTCTCTTAATTCAGTAGAAGGTGCCACAATACTGCAGTAAGTGCTGGATTATCTCATATTAGTGTGATGGCTCCTGTGGAAAGTAACATTGGGCTTCTACTGTCTCTCTATAATTGTGGGCAGAACCCACATTGACACCACTAAATTCTGCCCTGTGAATCTATTTCCATCGATTGAGGAAATTAAGACAGAGGTGGCATAATCTTAAAATTAATATAGGTGATGGAGGAGTAAAATCAGGAATCACCTTTTCTTCTAAAGGGCAGCAGAAATCAAATTCTCTGTCTAAAAGGCAACGGATACTGAGAAAATAGAGCTTTCAAGACTGATACCATTGGATTTTTGTTGGATAAGGTTAATTGGAGTAGAGGTACAAATCAGCTGCAATCTAGATAAATGGCAGAGCTAGATCGAGAGACTGAAAGGCTCCTTTGGAGTTAACCTAACCTCTGGATTCTCTCTCCTCCCACTCAAACTTAACATCAAATTATGACCATGTCACGGTCACGGTTTGCGAGATGTTCCACTACCATCAATCCGTTAACTAATGCTGGCTTGTCAATCATCAACAGACCCAGTATGACCTGTTTCCCATTGTTTTAGGAAACCAACAAAAACTGAAATTGCTGGAGAAACTCAGCAGGTATGGCAGCATCCGTGAACAGAAAGCAGAGTTAATGTTTCAAGTCCTTTGACTATTCTTCAGAAATTTTTCTTTTATTAAATCATCTTGAAAACATTTGAAAGATTTGCTGTCTTTATGCCGTGTTCTGTTCTGCTTCTTCTTATCTAACTGAAAATTAAAATCACTTACAATAACCACATTGCTTTCTTACATGCTTCCCTGCCCTTTACATTTATATGGGAAAGTGAGGACAGCAGATGCTGGAGATCAGAGCTGAAAAATGTGTTGCTGGAAAAGCGCAGCTGGTCAGGCAGCATCGTGCTGAGTCTGAGGGTTGGGACTGAGATAAGGGGGGGAAATGAGGAAGCTGGAGAAATCTGCATTCATCCCTTGTGGTTGGAGGGTTCCTAGGCAGAAGATGAGGTGCTCTTCCTCCAGGTGTCGTGTTGCCATGGTCTGGCAATGGAGGAGTCCATGGACCTGCATGTCCTTGGCGGAGTGGGAGGGGAAGAAGAAGGAGAAGCAGTAATCATACTCATTAAGTAATTAGTTGCTGGATTGGTCAGAAAGAGAATATGGGAGAGATTTCCAAGTTGTTACATTGGAGATCATTTGACATTAAAAACCTGCATTTAGTTAGCACTTTGCATGCCCTGAAGATTCCTGAAGAAGGGCTTATGCCCGAAACGAAAAGTATGCAGACAAAAAGGTAATGATAAGGGCTCCAAAAATTTTGGAATACAAGTCTGAGTTAGTGATACTTCATTGACACTTAATCAACCCTCATCTGGAATTTTAGGCACTGAATTTCTGTAACAATTGATCTTTCAAACGTTACATGCAGTGCAGATTCACCAGCATAATTTAAAGGATTAAATTATGACATCAGGTGGATGGCTTGTAGTCCTGTGAAGATTGATGGGTGAAATTTTTAAAATAAAAAAACAAGTTGATTTAAGAGAGAATATTTTGCCTCACAAGGAACACCTATAACAAGGAAGCATTTATCAAAAATTATCAATATGCTATTTAGGAATAAAATCTAAAACAATCTCTTTACATAGGAATAAAGAAGACTTGAATTTACACAGTGCAGCGAACCACACACAACTGCCATATATCTCAAAAATGCTTTACAGCCAATTAAATAGTTTTGAATTGTACTCAAAGGTTGTTGTAATGCATGAAACACAGTAACCAATTCATATATAGCAAATTCCCACGAACAGCAGATTATAATGACACTATAATCTTTTTTGAGATGATGACTGAGGGATAAATGTTGGGCAGGTGACAGGTAACAACTCCCTTACTTTTCATTTAAATAGCATCATGGACCTCTTAGATCCACCCAAAAAAGGCAAGAAGGGAGACCTCATCCAAAAGATGGTACCTCCAACAAGGCAGCACTTACTCAATATCAAACAGAAATACCAGGTTTCATGTTTGTGTTCAAATGGGACTCAAACCAGAACTGTGTGGTCCAGAGACAAAGTCCTACCAACTGAGCCAAATTTGGCATACAAAATAAGGAAAAGAAGAACTTGTATTTATATTGTGTCTTTCACAATCTCAGCACATTAAAACCCCATTACAGCAAATGAAGAGCAGCCACTGCTATAATACATGGAAAATGGCAGCTAATTTGCACACACAAGGTCCTGCAAACAGCAATACTATATTGTCTAGATAATCTATTTCATCTCAATTACTAGGGACAGTAAAATAACTGCACAGAGGCCCATATCCCATCACCAAAACACCCTTTATTTACTTGTGAACAGTACACTGGCTGTAGCAAACCAGCTCAAAGTCAGGCCTCTCAACTGAGGAGATTCGAAATCTCCTAGTTATGTTGATTTTTTTTTTGGTTATGTTTTTACCTCCTGGTCAAATTGGTCAGCCAACGCTTTCCAGCTGGTCCAAGTTAACAACCCTAATCAATGACCTCGTGGTCAGCAAGATTCAACTGGTTCCAGTCATTACAGATAGGCAAAAAATGCTGGCCAGTCAACAATGCCCATGTCCCACAAGAGAATTAAAAAAGGTTGAAAGAGAAATGAAAGCATGGAAATCAGGCCACAAATGCCAGGCTGATTAAAAAGTTCATCCATCTAGGAAATTTCAATGTAAGAGAGGCATGGGAACAAATGTGGAGAAATGGATTTGAAGTAAAGATTGCCATGGTGTAACTAAAGGGGCACTGCCTTTGCTGTTTGAATTCATGCATTGCTGGACATTGGAGTGTGTCTGGGAAAATTAACAAACAGTGAAATTCACAACTGATCTTGGAGGAACTGTTGGGCAAAGTTCAAAAACAGAAGCAGATAAGTGTATTGTTGTTAAGTGGGACCTACAGAAAGTCTGCAGTAGTGAGTAGAGTGGGTTCTTTCTTGATTATATGTTTTTGGAGATATGTCTCTTGATTAAACTTAAAATATAAGCCATAACTATTAATTTAACCTGGGGCAGTGTTTGTAGAGGAATAAGACGGTGTAATTTTCTGGGTCTGTAGATTGTGAAGGAGCAAAAATGGCCTTTAGTAGAGTGATAGGTGCTTCTTGTCAGATGTGGGAGTTTAAAGAGAGTTTAAGGGTTACTGCGGATTGTATCCGCCATAAATGCTGTTGGTTGCGAATCTTATCAGGACGAATGGATCGGTTGGAGAGACAGTTAGAAGCGATGAGAAATTTGCAACAGCAACAGTATGTGATGGATGGCAGTTATAGGAAAGGGGTAAAGTCTTAGATACAGTCACATTGATGGGTTAACTCCAGGAAAGGTAAGAGAGATAGGCAGCTAGTGCAGGAGTCTTTTGTGGCTATAACCATTTCAAACAAGTATGCTGTTTTGGAAAATGTAGGGGGTGATGGATTCTCAGGGGAACGTAGCATGAACACCCAAGTTTCTGGTATTGAGACTGGCTCTAATGCAACGAGGGGTACGTCAGCTTCAAAAAGATCAATTGTGTTAGGGGATTCTCTAGTCCGAGGTACAGACAGACGTTTCTGTGGCTAGCAGAGAAAAAGCAGAATGGTGAGTTGCTTCCCTGATGCCAGGATCAAGGATATCTCAGAGAGGGTGCAGAATGTTGTCACGGGGGGAGAGGGGCCAGCAAGAGGTCATTGTCCACATTGGAACCAACAGCATTGGAAGGGAAAAGGTTGAGATCCAGAAGGAAGATTACAGAGAGTTAGGCAGAATTTAAAAAGGAGGTCCGCGAGAGTAGTAGTATCTGGATTAGTCCCGGTGCTATGAGCAGGGCATGGTTAGGAATATGGAACTGGGGTATCATACGGAAACATGGCTCAGGGATGGGCAGGACTGGCAGCTTAATGTTCCAGGATACAAATACTATAGGAAGGATAGAAAGGGAGGCAAGAAAGGAGGGGGAGTGGCATTTTTGATAATGGATAGCATTACAGCTGTGCTGAGGGAGGATATTCCTGGAAATACATCCAGGGAAGTTATTTGGGTGGAACTGAGCAATAAGAAAGGTATGATCACCTTATTGGGATTGTATTATAGACGCCCTAACAGTCAGAGGGAAATTGAAACACAAACCTGTAAGGAGATCTCAGCTATCTGTAAGAATAATAGGGTGGTTATGGGAAGGGATTTTAATTTTCCAAACATGAACTGGGACTGCCGTAGTGTTAAAGGTTTAGATGGAGAGGAATTTGTTAAGTTTCTACAAGACAATTTTCTGATGCAGTATTTGGATATATCTACTAGAGAAGGTGCAAAACTTGACATACTCTTGGGAAATAAGGCAGGGCAGGTGACTGAGGTGACAATGGGGGAGCACTTTGGGGCCAGCAACCATAATTCCATTAGATTTAAAATAGTGATGGAAAAGGAAATACCAGATCTAAAAGTTGAAGTTCTAAATTGGAGTAAGGCCAACTTTGACGGTATAAGGCAAGAACATTCAAAAGCTGATTGGGGGCAGATGTTGGCAGGTAAAGGGATGGCTGGAAAATGGGAAGCCTTCAGAAATGAGTTAACAAGAATCCAGAGAAAGTATATTCCTGTCAGGGTGAAAGGAGAGGCTGGTACGTATAGGAAATATTGGATGAGTAAAAAAATTGAGGGTTTGGTTATGAAAAAGAAGGAAGCATATGTAAGGTATAGACAAGATAGATCGAGTGAATCCTTAGAGAGTATAAAGAAAGTAGAAGTATGCTTAGGAGGGAAATCAGGAGGGCAAAACGGGGACATGAGATAGCTTTAGCAAATAGAATTAAGGAGAATCCAAAGGGTTTTTACAAATATATTAAGGACAAAAGGGTAACTAGGGAGAGAATAGGGCCCCTCAAAGATCAGCAAGGCGGTCTTTATGTGGAGCCACAGAAAATGGGGGAGATACTAAATGAATATTGTGCATCAGTATTTACTGTGGAAAAGGATATGGAAAATATAAAAAGTAGTGAAACAGATGGTGACACCTTGCAAAATGTCCAAATTACACAGAGGAGAAACTGCTGGATGTCTTGAAACGGTTAAAGGTGGATAAATCCCCAGGACCTGATCAGGTGTACCAGAGAACTCTGTGGGAAGCTAGAGAAGTAATTGCTGGGACTCTTGCTGAGATATTTGTATCACCAATAGTCACAGGTGAGGTGTCGGAAGACTGGAGGTTGGCTAACATGGTGCCACTGTTTAAGAAGGCGGTAAAGACAAGCCAGAGAACTATAGACCAGTGAGCCTGACGTCGGTGGTGGGCAAGTTGTTGGAGGGAGTCCTGAGGGACAGGATGTAAATGTATTTGGAAAGGCAAGTTCTGATTAGGGATAGTCAACATGGCTTTGTGCGTGGGAAATCATGTCTCACAAACTTGATTGAGTTTTTTGATGAAGTAACAAAGACGATTGATGAGGGCAGAGCGGTAGATATATGGACTTTATTAAGGCGTTCAACAAGGTTCCCCATGGGATATTGATTAGCAAGGTTAGATCTCACGGAATACAGGGAGTACTAGCCATTTGGATATAGAACTGGCTCAAAGGTAGAAGACAGAGGGTGGTGGTGGAGGGTTGTTTTTCAGACTGGAGGCCTGTGACTAGTGAAGTGCCACAATGATCGGTGCTGGGTCCTCTACTTTTTGACATTTGCATAAATGATTTGGATGCAAGCATAAGCGGTACAGTTAGTAAGTTGCAGATGACACCAAAATTGGAGGTGTAGTGGACAGCAAAGAGGATTACCTCAGATTACAACAGAATCTTGATTAGATGGGCCAATGGGCTGAGAAGTGGCAGATGGAGTTTAATTCAGATAAATACGAGTGCTGCAATTTGGGAAAGCAAATCTTAGCAGGACTTATACACTTAATGGTAAGGTCCTAGGGAGTGTTGCTGAACAAAGAGACCTTGGAGTGCAGGTTCATAGCTCCTTGAATGTGGAGTCACAGGTAGATAGGATAGTGAAGAAGGCATTTGGCATACTTTCCTTTATTGGTCAGGGTATTGAGTACAGAAGTTGGAAGGTCATGTTGCAACTGTATGGGACATTGGTTAGGCCACTGTTGGAATATTGTGTGCAATTCTGGTCTCCTTCCTATTGGAAAGATGTTGTGAAACTTGAAAGGGTTCAGAAAAGATTTATAAGGATGCTTGCAGGCTTGAAGGATTTGGGCTATAGGGAGAGGCTGAACAGGCTGGGGCTGTTTTCCCTGGAATGTTGGAGCCTGATGGGTGACCTTATAGAGGTTTACAAAATTATGAGGGACATGGATAGGGTAAATAAACAAAGTCTTATCCCTGGGGTCGGCGTGTCCAGAACTAGAGGGCATAGGTTTAGGGTGAGAGGGAAAAGATATAAAAAAGACCTAAGGGGCAACTTTTTCACACAGAGGGTGGTACGTGTATGAAATGAGCTGCCAAAGAAAGTGGTGGAGGCTGGTACAATTGCAACATTTAAGAGGCATTTGGATGGATTTATGAATAGGAAGGGTTTGGAGGGATATGGGCCGGGTGCTGGCAGGTGGGACTAGATTGGGTTGGGATATTTGGTCGGCGTGGACGGGTTGGACCGAAGAGTCTGTTTCTGTACTGTACATCTCTGTGACTCTGTGACAGAGCAGGCTCGAGATGGTGGATGGCCTATGCCCAGGTTCTCCATCTTTCTATATGAGAAGAAGGTCTCTGAAAGACAAAGTATCCCCAACTAATGAGATTCATGACAAATACTAAAGTTTTGAGACAGAAATTGAAGATTTAATTTCAATATAGGATTTCCATTTATGATGAAAACAGACCAGACAACTAAATCTTTCAAAGTAGACAAAATGTAAACTCACAGGCATTTACTAAGAGAATAACATCACAATATTCCATGGTTTTGAACAAACGAAAAACATTTTACAATACAAAGTTAGAACATTAAAATCATCTCCTCTATATACACACTTAGAATTATCCTGAAGTAAATATACATAACAGATTAACTGTGGTCAAACACTTCACAGAGTACAATAAATAGCAAATGCAAAAGAGTCAGATTCCACTGAATTCTCAACAACTACTCCCCATCATCTCCAAGATATTAGTGGCACTGTGGGGCTGTCAGTTCTTATTAAAACTTTACAAAGGGTTCCAAGTCTCTGGTTTCAAAGTTCCGCTTTGAATTCCCTTAAAAAAACTATTCCATCAAAGATGACTTCAACAATTGCTTATGTTCTGGTAGTTCATCATTCCGAACCTTGGCCTATACTTTCCTAGATTCTGAAAACTTTGTTTCTGCACTTACTTTCAAGCACAACTCCAGTTTGACATAGAAACAGTGTTTCTGTGTGTTAGCCTCACCAAACCTGTAGTGTCCCTGGATTTTTTTCTGAGCTCTAATCTTGTTCAGCAGCACTACATAAATACTAGATGTGGGCTTTTCAATCCCCATGCTCATCCAAAGCCATCATGGCTTCTATGGCTTTCTTGAGCCCTAACTCCACCACCTAGTTGTAACTATTAGCTCCTAGTTACTCCTACGTGTTCTAACTAAACAAAACTATCCAATAGATTTTGGGCCTCTTCCCTGGTTTCCCACTACATGGAACTAGTAACTATCTCAGCTGTACAGCTGATAGCACTTGCCTTGCATGAAGCCTGTTTCTCTTTTTTTAATTCACTCATGGGATGCGGGCAACACCAGCTGAGCTAGCATGTATTGCTCACCCCTAACTGCCCTTGAGAAGGTAGAGGTGAATGCCTTCTTGAACTGCCGAGGTCTATTGATGTAGGTGTACCCACAATTTTTTTAAGGAGTGACTTCCAGAATATTGACCCTGAAACACTAATGAAATATTGATATGTTTCCAAGTCTGGATGCTGAGTAGCTGGGATGGGAACTTGAAAGTAGGGGTGCTCGCATGTATCTGCTACCCCTGTCCTTCCAGATGGTTGTAGCACCTTCCAAGCCCACTGCTATCTTTGGAACTTGGTGAATTTCTGCAGTGCTTCTTGTAGATGATACACACTGCTAAAACTGAGCATTAGTGGTTGTCAGACTGAATGCTTGTGGTTGTGGTGCCAATTAAGTGGACTGCTTTTTCTGGATGGTGCCAAGCTTCTTGATGTGTCGTTCAAACTACATCCATCCAGTGAACTGACTTTCACTACTCCACTCTCCAATTTTCTGTAACAAATGAATTGTTCATCAGTGACTCTTTTGAAAAATGTATAATAAGCCCCAATCTTGTTCCCGGCAGAATCGAATTGAGCAGTATTGGAACTTAGGCGCAAACCCTTGGAACTATTTATTCTCTGAATGTTACAATGCTACAATGTTCACTGTTTGTTGATTTATAAATTGTTTCATAAGATGCAAGTGGATCCCAATAAATAATAATTTGTAAAATTGATTGTTTTCATTGACAGACCCTGACTGTTACATAATTAATTTAACAACACAAGGCAGAGCTTTTACTTTTGCTGCAAGCAGAAAACTAGACGTAATTTATGTTTCTTTTCAGATGTATTATTTTTGCCTCCCAACTATTTGAGTTTACAGTCAGTCATTTTCTATCAATAAATATAAAATCTGTCATGCACCTAAATCAGCAACATTTTCTAAAAATAAATCAGTTTAAATATTCTTTGATATGTTTAAAAGTGATAAATAGGTTGAGTTTGATTAATGAACTTAATAAATCATCAATCTTAAATCATTATGTCAACCACTATCCATGAGTAACCTGACTGTAAATGACTGAAGAATTATTTTTAAATAAATATACCAAGTCATTTGCTGGTTGTATTGAGGTATAATTCTCAGTTTCTTAGTAAGTAAACAAAAATATATTCAAAAGTTTTTTTAAACTTTAAAACTATGGTATAATTGCACTGAACTATTGTGCCTACTCTTGTTCCTCTTTCTTAAGGTCTCTTGGTTAAAAAAAGAACACTCTGAAGGTCTGCAGGAGAGTGCAATTGGTGTAGCCTCACAATTTGAATTAATTGATTTTGGGGGCAAGGTCAGACTTATAGATGAGCCAAGCTTCGAGCATGATTTATTTTTCAACCAACACAAATGATCATGGTAACTTGATTAGTGACTGACATCATTTATGCTTAAAATTCTCCATTTTTTTTTGTGAGGCATACACTAAATACAGGTGAATTCCACAAAGAAAAACAGTGCAACTGAGTTAATACCACGAAAAGCAACTCACTGTTGTGTCAAGGTTGAACTCAAAATGCTTTAGTATCAGACTTCTTTTCTCATCCAGGTTGCAGCAATGCTGAGGTTTACAAAAGCTCTGTTCACATTCATCAGAAATAATTATCTGCATTGCCATGACATTTCTACCCAAATAGCTAAATTTCTGTGCACCAACATTTTCCAATCTCAACTTTGCAATATGTCAAGATTTGACCTGAAGGCTTTGTGAAGACGTTCGGTGAGTTAAAGAGGTGATGAGATACTATTACATAAAGGAAATGAACTCATGGACAGAAGGCCAGGAAAAGACCATGGTGTAAATTAGATTTTCATTCTCTAGGCTCTGCTCCATTTTCAGCTTTATTAAAAATCAGTCTGGATCTGCATTGGGATTGAACATCATTGATGAGAGAAATAAAAAATGCTCATTTTGGAATAACCAAACCTCTTATTTGAACACAGGTTTGGGTCTGATATACTCTTTTCTTCTCCTGAACATGCTAGGATATGCTTCCGCGAGAACTTGTGGGTGGCATGGTGGCACAGTGGTTAGCACTGCTGCCTCGCAGCGCCAGAGACCCGGGTTCAATTCCCGCCTCAGGCGACTGACTGTGTGGAGTTTGCACGTTCTCCTCGTGTCTGCGTGGGTTTCCTCCGGGTGCTCCGGTTTCCTCCCACAGTCCAAAGATGTGCAGCCAGGTGAATTGGCCATGCTAAATTGCCCGTAGTGTTAGGTGAAGGGGTAAATGTAGGGGTATGGGTGGGTTGCGATTCGGCGGGGCGGTGTGGACTTGTTGGGCCGAAGGGCCTGTTTCCACACTGTAAGTAAGTAATCTAAACTGGTTATACTCTGCTATCCTTCCAACAAACTTTTTTTTTGCATTGATCCTGGACCAGTGAATATGATCAGTTATGGGAGGTATCATTTCCCATTCAACCTTATATTCTATGTTTATTTAACTCTTTCTTACTTCTTCAGTTTAAAACAAATAAACAAATCAGATTCAACACTAACTTCCAAACAGAGGCATAGCTGTTTACAAAAAACATTTATTTCTGGATACTAAATTAGAGTGAAACAATTTTTCTGAATGCTGTGATACACTGCCATCCATTTAAAATGTTAAATTTCCATTAAAGTTATTTTATAATATGCTGTATTTGCCATCTTTCATTTACCTATAGAGAGCATTTTCTCCTGGTTAATAGAATTGAACTAAATGATTATGGCACAGAAGGAGGCCATTTGTCCCATTATATATGAGCTGACCCTCTCAGTGAGAGATTCACTTTATATTCCTGATGAAGAGCTTATGCTCGAAACATTGACTCTCCTGTTCCTTGGATGTTGCCTGACCGGCTTTGCTTTTCCAGCACAACACGTTTTGACTTTGAACCCCAGCATCTGCAGTCCACACTTTCTCCAGGCAATTTCTTTTTCCCTTTCAAATGACACTACTAAACCTACTTCCACCACAACTTATCACAGTACATGCAATTTGCAGTGTGAATAAGTTCTTTCTCATATTACATTTGCTTCTTTAGTCATAAATTTATTCGCTCTGATTCTCAATCCTTCCAAAGATGGTAACAGTTTCTCCCTGCTGACTCAATCTTGAAACCTTAAGATTTTGAGTATCATTATTAAATCTCTGTAACTGAAGGTCCTCATGCTTAGAATCACTGTGGTGATTTTCTTCTGTACTCATACCTTGCATACATGAATTAGGAGCAGGCACAGGTCATTTAGCTGCTGAGCCTGCTCCACCAGATAATATGATCATGGCTGATCTGATTACAATCATAAAACTACCATTTACCTGATAGTATTTCACTTCCATGTCCACCAAGAATCCTCTGCATGAAAAATATTCAAAGAAGGTTACCTCAGATTACAACATGACCTTGATCAGATGGGTCAATGTGCTGGAAGTGGCAGATGGAGTTTAATTTAGATAAAAGTGAAGTGTTGCATTTTGAAAAGGCAAATCAAGGCAGGATTTCTACAGTTAATGGTAAGATCACGGGGAGTGTTGCTGAACAAAGAGACCATGGGATGCACGTTCATAGTTCCTTGAAAGTAGATTCCTAGGTAGACAGGAGAGTGGAGAAGGCATTTGGTATACTTTATTGGTCAGAGTATTGAGTAGAGGAGTTGGGAGGTCATGCTGTGATTGTACGAGACATCGGTTCGGCCACTTTTGGAATACTGCATTCAATTCTGGCCCCCGATTCTATAGGAAGGATGTTTTGAAACTTGAAAGTGTTCAGAAAGGATTTACGAGGATATTGCCAGGGTTGGAGGGTTTGAGATATAGGGAGAGGCTAAATAGGCTGGGGCTGTTTTTCCTGGATCATTAGAGGCTCAGGGGTGACCTTATAGAGGTTCATAAAATCATGAGGGGTATGGATATGCTAAATAGGCAAGGACTTTTTCTTGGGGTGAGGGAGTCCAAAACTGGAGGACATAGGTTTAGGGTGAGAGAGGAAAAATATAAAAGACCTAAGGACAGCTTTTTCACATAGAGGGTGGTGTGTGTGTGTAGAAGGAAGTGGTGAAGGCTGGTACAATTACAACATTTAAAAGGCTCTTGGATGGATACATGTAAAGGAAGAATTTGGAAGGGTATGGGCCCAAATGCTGGCAAATAATACTAGAATTATATAAGGTATCTGGTCAGCACAGACAAGTTGGACTGAAACATCTGTTTCTGTGCTGTACATCTCTATGACTCTATGACTCTGCTTCTATTACCTTTTCAGAAAGTGAGTTCTGAAGACTCATGATCCTTTCTGAAAAAGAATTTAACCTCACCTTTGTATTAAATGAATGACTAGTCATTTCTACACAGTGACCCGTAGTTCCAGATTTTTTCCTTGACAGGAAACATTATGTCCACATTGTTAGTGTCAATGAAATCATCTCTTATTCTCTAAACTCCAGGGATTCTACCTGGCCAATCTTCTATCATAGGACAGTCCTTCCTTAAGTGTGGGTTTGGTGCCCAGAACTGGAAACAAAATTCCAGCTGAGGCCGAACCAGTTTTATGTTTCTCATTCATTGCTTGCTTTTATATACTCTGCAGCTATTTTATAAGATCACCAGGAATAGGAGCAAGAGACAATTCAGGTCATCAAATTTACTCCACCATTCAGCAAGATTGTGGCTGACTTGATTGGGGTCTTAGCAGCACTTTCAAACATATCCCCAGAACCCTTGATACCTCTGACAATTAGAAATCTGTCTACCTTAACCTTGAATGTATTCTATTATCCAGGCTCCACAGCTTGGGATGGTGGCAATACATTGCATTCACAAACAGGTAGGTGGAATCTTACTGAGCTATGAATGATGTGGGCCATGATGAGAAATTCAAGAGAATCACACAAGGAGTTGAGCAAGGTTTTTTCTCAACATTGGGGAACAACACATCGCATTTTCCATATATGTTCTCGACGTTGAGATGTATTTCTTGCTAGTGAACAGTAAGAGACCTATTAACAGGGATTATCACTCATTTTCACTCTCATTACTACTTTCATCGCCCCACCCAATGAAAAGAAACTAGATGCAAAACATACCAACACAGTAAAGTCAGAGCGTTTATTTGGTTAAGCCAGATTGCCACTTCATTCCCCTGCCCTCTATCTTGGGCACCCAACACCAATGTTTTCAGTATATGCTCCATATGTAATGGCTGTATGCACCTCATGGCCATGGCCACTGGCAGCCGAGGAATGCTGTGGGGCCAAGGACAGCCGTGCAGCTCATAGATTGGATTAGTGACAGCTCATAGAAACATAGAAAATAGATGCAGGAGTAGGCCATTCAGCCCATCGAGCCTGCACCACCATTCAGTATGATCATGGCTAACCATGCAATTTCAATATCCCATCCTCTTTTTCTCCCAATTCCCCATTGATCCTTTTAGCCGCAAGAGCCATGTCCAGCTCCTTCTTGAAAAATATAATGAACTGGCCCCAACAGCTTTCTGTAGTAAAGAATTCCATAGGTTCATAACTCTGACTGAAGGAATTCTTCGTCATCTCAGTCCTGAACAGCATACCCCTTATTCCTTGATTGTGACCTTTAGTTCTGGACTTTCCCAACTTCGGGAACATTCTTCTTGCATCCAGTCTATCCAGTCCCATCATGACACCCCCTCATTGTTCTAAATTCCAGTGAGTACAAGATCAGTCATAGAGTCATAGAGATGTACAGCATGGAAACTTTCCAGCATTTGCTGAGATTACAGCTAAACTACAACCTAACTCCATCCACCTGCCTTTGCTGCATATAGCTTAAGACCCTTGTTTAACAGTAACCTATAAATCACAGATTGAAATGTAACAATTAGAGTCATAGAAATGTAAAGCATGGAAACAGACCCTTCGGTCCAACTCGTCCATGCTGACCAGATAAAACAACCCAGATTCTGGATTAGTGGTGCTGGAAGAACACAGCAGTTCAGGCAGTACCCGAGGAGCACTGCTCCTCGGATGCTGCCTGAACTGCTGTGCTCTTCCAGCACCACTAATCCAGAATCTGGTTTCCAGCATCTGCAGTCATTGTTTTACCCAGATAAAACAACCCGATCTAGTCCCTCCTGCAAGCACCTGGAACATTATCTCTCCAAACCCTTCCTATTCATATACCCATCCAAATGCCTTTTTAATGTTGCAATTGTACCAGCCTCCACCACTTCCTCTGGCAGCCCATTCCACACACACATTTTCTGTATGAAAATGTCAATCCTGTCTTTCTCCATATGTCAGTCCTGCCATCCCGGACACCACCTGGTGAACTTTCACTGGACTCCCTCAATAGCTAGAATGTCCTTCCTCAGACTAGGAGACCAAAACTGCACACAATACTCAAGGTGTGGCTCTACTCAAGCATGTTCACTTGCTTTCTTAGCACTTAAGTCACTCAATGCTTGCAGGGTTTCTGCCTGGCCTTGCCTTAGACCATAAAGTCTAGAAATAGGCCATTCAGCCCATTGAGTCTCCTTCGCCATTCAATGAGGTAATGGCTGATCTGATAACCCCCAACTCCATTTGCCTGCCTTTTCCCCATAACTGTTGATTTCCTTATTGATTAGAAATCTGCCTGTGTCGGTCTTGAACGTACTTGACAAATAAGCCTCAACAGTCATCTGCAGTAAAGAAATCCATAGATTCATTACCCTCTGAGAGAAGAAATTCCTCCTCATTTCTGTCTTAAATGTGTGACACTCATTCTGAGATTATGCCCTCTGGTCCTAGATTCTCCGATAAGATTAGATGATTAGATTAGATTGCTACAGTGTGGAAACAGGCCCTTTGGCCCAACAAGTCCACACCAACCCTCCGAAGAGCAACCCACCCAGACCCATTCCCCTACATTCACCCCTCACTATGCACCAAACACTACGAGCAATTTAGCATGGTCAATTCACCTAACCTGCACATCTTTGGACTGAATAAAGTGAACCAATCTCTCAAAGTCCAATATTTCAAATCTCTTAAGAATCAGGTCACCTCTAATGTTTCTAACTTAATAAGGACAGGTCCAAACCACACAACCTCGCCTATTAGATAAGCCCTCCATACTTGGAATCAACCGACGGAACCTTCCCTGGGCTATCTGAATGTTGATATATCTTTCCTCAGTTCATGGTCTGCCAGCTGTGCTCTGACTAGTGCCTTGTACAGTTTTAGCAAAAACCTCCCTATTTTTATATTCTACTCACTTTGAAATAAAGCACATTTTACTTGACTTCCCTATTACCTGCTGAAAATGAATGTTAACTTTTTGTGATTCATACACAAGGACTTCCAAATCCCTCTGTGCTTCAGCTTTCTGAAGTTCCTGCCCATTTAAATAAAATTCAGCTCCTCTATTCTTTCTGCCAAGGTGCATTATATTCCACAATGTGCCTTGCCTCTTATTGCTTTAACAATTTTATACTTTAAAGACTGACATTACGTCTTTCCTTGCAGCTTAGCTCATATACAAAGGCAGGCAGTATGTTCTGCCTGTCAGCAAGAGTGAAAGAGTTGGGCAAGTTGCCCTACAACACTGTGTTATTTAATCTCCTACCTACTGTTTGAGCCCACACGCTGCACGGCAAGTACACTGCACGTGGCCATGTGACCATGTCTCAAAGTAGAAGAGGAGTAGCACAAAGAGACAGAGTGATACAGTATAGAAGAGTCTGTGCTGACCTATGTACACTAATTCCACTTTTCAGCACTTGGCCATAGCGTTAAATGTTATGCTACTTCAAATACTCATCCAAGTACTTTTTAAAGTTTGTGATGTTTAACTACCCTCCCAGGCTGTGCATTTCAGTCCTCCTCTACCCTCTGGGTGGAAAGGTCCTTTTCCCTCAAAATCCCCTTGAAACCTCCTACTCTTCCCCTTCAAATATGCCCCCTCATTATTGATCCTTCAATTAAGGGGAACAACTGCTTCCATTCCACACTGTTCAGCTCCTTCTAAATTGTACATCTCAATCAGGAACACCCTCAGCCTTCTCTGCTCGAAAGACATAAACCTGAGTTTATCACGCCTCTTCTCGGTGTTAAAATGCTCCATCCAAGCAACATCCTGACGAATTTCCTCTGCACCCCCTCTAGTGCATCCACACCTTTCCTTTAGTATGGTGATCAGAACTATGCACAACACTCAGCTGTGACGTAACTGAAGTTTTATATTACTCCAACATAACCTTCCTGCTCTTATAATCATGATTAAGTGTCCCATATGCTTCTTAACTATCCGAAAAAACCTATTGAACTGCCTTGCGGGAACTGCCTTGTAGACAAGTACCCCAAAATCACTCTGTTGTTCTGGGCTTCCTAGAGTCCTGCCATTTTTTGAGTATTCCCGGCACCTTCCTCTGCCACCGCAGAAATTGAAAAACCTGCGCCCATACCTCCCCTCTCACGTCCCAAGTCCCAAAAGGAGTCTTCCACATCCATCAAAGTTTTACCTGCACTTCCACACATGTCATTTACTGTATCCATTGCTCCCGATGTCTCCTCTACACTGGGGAGACAGGACACCTACTTGCAGATTGTTTCAGAGAACATCTCCGGGACACCCGCCAACCCCACTGCCCTATGGCCGAACTTTAACTCCCCCTCCAATTCCGCCAAGGACATTCAGGTCCTGGGCCTCCTCCATCGCCACTCCCTAACTACCTGAGGCCTGGAGGAAGAATGCCTCATCTTCCACCTTGGGACCATCCAACCTCACAGCATCAATGTGGACTTCCCAGTTTCTTCGTTTCCCTCCCCCAAACTTATCCCAGATCCAACCTTCCAACTTGCCACCACTCTCAAGACCTGTCCTGCCTGTCCACCTTCCTTTCCACCTATCCACTCCAGCCTCCTTTCCGACCTATCACTATTACCCCCATCTCCATCTACCTTTCACATTCTCACATACCTTCCTTCACAGCCCGATCCTGCTCCCATTTATCTCTCCACCCCTTGACTCACAAGCCTCATTCCTGACGAAAGGCTCTTGCCCAAAACATTGATTCTCCTGCTCCTCGGGTGCTGCCTGACCTGCTGTGTTTTTCCAGCACCACACTCGCAATTCTTTGAGTATTCATTTATCTTATTACTTCTTCTAAACCTCATACTTGTCAGGATTAAATTCCATCTGCCACCAACCTACTGATCTGACCAATCCATCTATAGCTTCCTGTAACCTTACACCTTCCTTCTCATAATTAACTATCCTACCAATCTTTATAATCTGCAAATTCAGAGTCATAGAGTTATAGAGATGTACAGCACAGAAAAAGACCCTTCAGTCCAACTCAATCATAAAATGATTCAGCAGCAGCCCATTCATTTCACTGTGGCTCAACCAAATCATTGCAAGAACTAACCAGTCAATCCCAATATAATGCCCTTTCCTCATCGCCCTGTTTACTTTTTCCCATTTAAATATACACATTCTTTTTGGAAAATGTTCTATTGCATCTTATTCATTGACTTTTGCATTCCAGATCACAACAAGCCTGTCAAAAAACAGATGTTGCTGGAAAAGCTCAGGAGGTCTGGCAGCATCTGTGAAGAGAAATCAGAGTTAATGTTTGGGTCCAGTGACTCTTCCTCAGAACAGATGTTGCCCGACTTGCTGAGCTTTTCCAGCAACTTCTGTTTTTGTTTCTGATTTATAGCATCCACAGTTCTTTCAATTTTCATAGCAATCCTGTATATTTTGAAGAAATCACTATACCTCAGCTCTTTACATTGCCAATTACCTTAAACTTACATGCAATTAAGATATAAAATTAAAGGATTATGCAGCACTGCACTGCAATTCCAAACCTATCATCTTTCCTTTCTTTGTAAACTGGATAAATAGCATCAGCAGCTCCATTCTTCAGCCCACACCCCCACACCAAACTGACCATGACCAAACACCACTCTCTTTCACATGAATCATACCCTTCTCCAAGTTTGCACTGACCCATTTCTGATTATTTAATAAGGTTCATATTGCAACATAGGTCCAATAGTTCAAACTAATGTTTGCAAACGACATGAGATACAAATATGCAAAATAATTATTTATGAGGCATTTTATCGTTATCATTTATTTACAAATGCTCATTCAATCAATCATGGTTCAACGATAAATGGAAAGAGATGATGTATTGGAAACCCGCCGTTGTACCCATGTCATGACTGTGGACAGAACTAGGCTCAACTACAGGAATCAACTTCTATATCACAAAGATATATAAAACAAATCTGGTCGAACCATTCTTCAGAAGGCAAAGAAGGTTTTAGGTCCCCTTCATATTGAACTGGCAGTTTTAAAGCCTAATTTAGGCCCCATCTGCCAAAGATCCCTTTACAATGAGTGAGGCAGGAGCCAGATCTTCAGGGCTACCACAGCCACTAACGGAAGGTAAGTTTTTTCTCAATGATCGTGTGGTACGAGAGGTGACAGGAGTGTTCCCCTCACTCCACAATATTCTGATTGCAGCCTGCCAACCTGTCATTGCCAATTTATTCCCTTATTGTTGCGTTAAAGCTAATGCCAGTGATGCAATTGGCATAACTTTCACTCTCTTCAAATAGGTAAGCTCATGTGGAATCCTATCTGGGAAGTGTCAATGAAGCCCAAGGTGCAATGCTGAACTGAGCTCAGATTCCCTACTGGCCTGCAGGCTTTCTTATGTAACCTTTCCTGCTCCACTGAATTTTAAAAATGAGGGTAAAAAGCTAACAACTGACATTATGTGGTACAAGATTCTAAACATCTCAGACATCTAACGATTGAGTTTTTTGGAAGAAGTAACAAAGAGGATTGATGCAGGCAGAGTGGTGGACATGATTTATATGGACTCCAGAGAAGCATTCGACAAGGTTCCTGATGGTAGTTTGGTTAGCAAAGTTAGATAAACATGGAATACAGGGAGAATGAGCAATTTGGATACAAAACTGGCTCAAAGCTAGAAGACAGAGGGTGATGGCAGAGGATTACTTTTCAGACTGGAGGCCTGTGACTATTGGTTTGTCACAAGGATCATTGCTGGGTCCACAGCTTTTATATAAATGATTTGGATGTGAACATAGGAAGTATAGTTAGTAAGTTTGCAGATGACACCAAAATTGGAGATGTAGTGGACAGTGAAGAAGGTTACTTCAGATTACAACGGGATCTTGATCAAATGGGCCAATGGACTGAAGAGTAGCAGATGGAGTTTAATATAGATAAATGTGAGGTGCTGCATTTTGCATTTTGACAATTATACTGAAAACACAAAAAAGACAATTTCCAAATGGTGAGTTTGTCTGACCAACAGGCTACACATTACCGGGATTTTTCAATCTGCCAAGTTCTCTGATCAATCAACAATTAAACACTGCTGCATTTGAACTCGTGTGTACTTAACCATTGGACTTCATGTCTTTAACAAGCCACAAACCAGCGTGGCTGGCAATCTAACTAACTAACTCTAAGAAATACCGTGTATCCCTGACCTTGGGTCAGGAGACCTGAGTTCAAAGCCTACCTGCTCCAGATATCTGTCACAAATGTTTGAACAGGTCAATTTGAAATAGATAAGTGCTGTGGCAGATCTACTATCCCATATTAAATATGTGGAATTCAGTGATAGTGCCCCCACCCCTGGCTCAGAAGGCCTGCCTTTTCCAGAGGTATGTCATTAAACATCTGAGCAGATTGATTAAAATATCTGTATTAAAGTTGTGAAATGTGTTCAATGTGTTTCGGGTGCCACATTTTGAAATGAAAAGTATTAAAGGAAACCATCTCCTGATAGTTTATTCTGACCTCGAACTGACCTCAGAATCTGCAAAAAAGCAATTAGCTTCTAACTAGTCTCCAAAAGGCATAGTAATTAGATTCTAAGCCCATAAAAGGATCCACCGTTTAAACACCATTATACTTTAGGAGCAGACTGATACATTGTGTGTTGCACAATATAATTATCCTTTCCTTGTTAACAGGATATCCTCCAAATTACTGAAATAACACCACGGGATAACAATTAATATTATAAAAATCTCAAACAAAATTGATTTTGGTCACCGTAATTAGTATAAGGAAGGCTATCGAGCTTCCCACACAATCATGTATTCCACTGAAAATGATGTACAATATCGACTGCAGTATTAATCTTCCCTAACCCAAGCATTTGCCACTCAGTACTCATGGTATTATCGAAACAAGCCCACACAGCCTCAGAGGATGCTCAGGAGCATGAAGTTAATTAGAGTACAGCGTACTTCCAGCTGGTACTGAGCCAAATGGCTGCTTGCCAGGTCTTGGTTCAATTCTCAGCCAGAAGCTACAGCGAGAGAGCTGACATAATGAGATGTATAAGCTAACATGAAGCAACACACTTGATGAAACAGCTCTAGTAATAGGCTTTGTGGGTACTTGAGTTGATAGGCTGGATTAAGTGGCAATGAGTTGATGCTGTATTGGCAGCACTAAGTGTTTTACTACATTACAACAGCAGTTACACCCTAGAGGAGCAGAAGTCAAATTGTTCACTCAAATGTAGATGGTTCTGGAGAGAGCAAACTATTCACAGGAAAAAAACGCTTCACCTCAGGATCCAGTTTTCCTCATTATTTTATCATTTGTCCCTGAATATTTTTGCTTGCCTAATTCCTCACTGTCAGTTCTAATTGCAAAATTACAAAACATATGTTGTAAATCACAGAAGGAAATGAGAGTCTCCTACTCCCTTCAGCTTCAATCGCTGAATGGTTAATTTTCAGAAAGGCAGTCCTAAGTGCTATTAGGTCATTTTGTTAAAAAAGTGAACTGTAAAATTTACTCTGTATTTTGTTATCTTTTCATTTTTCCTTTTGTTAGGCAGGTCATGATAATCCCTGCAGGTACTTTGGGATAAGGGAGAGATTTAGTCTTGGAGTTCAGCCCTCAGCACTATTAAATTCTCTCTCATAGCAAACATTTCAATACTCCTCCCCCATTTCTTCAATTGTAATTTCAATCAGTTTCTTTTACATTTGAGAATAAAATGTTCATTTTCTTTTCCTCACGTAATGTTATCTCTTGTTCCCCTGAGGGTCATAACTCACATATTTGGGTAATGTTTAATGGCCAAGGCAGCCTTCCAACATTATATCTAAATTTTTCTTTTCAAATGAGAATCTGGAAAGCATTGACAGGTTATTCTATATTCTAGTTCTTCACTAATTGATCTGATCCTACCGACTTTGGATTTTCACATGTGCACATTTGCCAAAGGAATTAACTGTTAAATTGAAAACTTGGAAGTTCGGTAGATTTTTCCCTCTCTCGATTGGAACATTAGCTCTGGATCAGGCCATTCAGTTCCTTGACCATATTCGGCATTTCCACTAATGCACCTTGATTTCAGAACTCATCCCTATCGGATCAAAAATCTTACTAATCTCAGTCTTGAAACAAAACATTGAATAAACATAGAGCAGGATGCACACAAACAGGCTTTTCAGCCCACCATCTCTGTGCTGACCAAGTAGCTATCCTAATCTAATCCCATCTGCCTGCATATGGTCCATTTCTTGCCTGTTCATGTGTCTGTCTAAATGCCTCTTAAACATTGCTATTGTATCTGTTTCTATCACGTCCCAGGCAGTGCATTCCAGGCACCTGCCACCCTCTTCAGAAAATCTTGCCCTGCGCATTTCCTCTGAACTTTACCCATCTCAC
Organism: Chiloscyllium plagiosum; assembly: GCF_004010195.1. Classification (NCBI taxonomy): domain Eukaryota; kingdom Metazoa; phylum Chordata; class Chondrichthyes; order Orectolobiformes; family Hemiscylliidae; genus Chiloscyllium; species Chiloscyllium plagiosum. The sequence continues at coordinate 45,688,616 of NC_057710.1, read as the reverse complement.
TTTAAAACTTTGCCCCCTGGTATTTGACATTTCCACTTTTGGAAAAAAGACTCCGACTATCCACAAAAGCCCTAAAGAACTGTTGATACTGGAAATCAGAAGCAAAGACAGAAATTGCTGGAAAATCTCTACAGGTCTGGCAGCATCGTGAAGAGAAATTAGAGCTAACATTTCAGGTCCAGTCACTCTTCCTCAGAACTGATGGTAGCTAGGAAAAGGATGCATTTTATGCAGAAGATAGGGTGCAGGGTAGGGGGAGAGAAAACAATAGGTGGAGGCAGTGCCCAAACAGAGAGGTAAACAGTTGGACGGACAAAGGTGTGGTTTAAGGTCTGTCTTGGGGAATGAATAGCTACTATTGGGATTATTAGCAGCTGGTTGTGTGGTAACAACCCACATGATGCCAAGGTCTGGTGTGTGGGGGTAGGAAAGCATGGGGAAAGGTGTTCCAGCCTGAAAATACCTCTTCTGCATTGGGGAATCAAAGCGCAGACTGGGTGACCACTTCGCAGAACAGCTAGCTCTGTCTGGAAAAAGACCCTGAGTTTCCTGTTGCTTGCCACTTTAACATACCATCAAGTTCTCTGGCCAACATCTCTGTCTCAGGTGTAATGCAGTGCTTCAGCGAAGTTCAGTGTAAGCTGGAACAGCACTTTATTTTATGCTTGGGGACCCTGCTGCCTTCTGGACTTAATATTGAGTTCAACAGGTTTAGGGCTTGAACCCTTTCCCAATGCCTGCCTTCACCTCCACATACCAGGCCTTGTCAGTCACATCGGCTGCTAATACACATTACCCACATATGGGATGATTTGAGCTATAGGGAGAGGCTGAACAGACTGGGTATTTGTTCCATGGAGCATCATAGGCTGAGGGGTGACCTTATAGAGGTTTATAAAATTATGAGGGGCATGGATAGGATGAATAGACAAGGTCTTTTTCCCAGAGTAGGCGAGTTCAAAACTGGACGGCATAGGTTTAAAGTGAGAAGGGAAAGATTTTAAAAGGGGCCTAAGGTGCAACTTTTCCACGTTGAGGGTTATGCGTGTATGGAATAAGCTGTCAGAGGAAGTGGTGGAGGCCAGTACAATTACAACATTTAAAAGACATCTGGAAGGATCCAGAGGGATATGGACCAAATACTGGCAAATGGGACTACATTAATTTGGGATATCTGGTCAGCACGAATGAGTTAGACCGAAGGGTCTGTTTCCAAGCTGTATAACTCCACAACTCTATAACTCTAGATCGGGAGACAGCATTTTTATCATGTGAGTGGCTGGGAGGGAAATGGTGGTGGTTACCTTCTCCCTCTCACTCAGCTGAAAGGTCAGCCAGTTCCTTCTTCAACTCAGGACTCTGGCCTCGATCTTCAACTGGATGGCAACCTGCCTCCTGATCCTTATTTGGTCAACTTGTAAAGAATCACAGCTGACTGGTGCTTCTCCACTGTTAGCATTTGACCCATATTTGACCATTACAGTGGAGTCCGAATCGAACAGGGAAATACCAGCTCATAGTACATTACAGTGCAGAGTGAGACCATTCAGTATTAGTGCTGGGTCTTTAAATGAGTTGTTGACTGAGTTTCATCTCTCTGCAAGTTTCCCTACATCCAAACTAGCCACAGAAGTCTCAGAACTGGAACTATGTTTCAGTGACTGGGAAAAGGATCAAATGCAGAGGTTTGTCCATGAGGAACAGGTGGGAATCTGTGGAATGCTGACAAACCCAATCTGTGGTCTAAGTCAGCTGAACCTGGAGGCGGAAGAGGTGGCAGAGAAAAGAATTGAAACAATTCTCTGAATCACAGTTGTTCAAATGCAATGGGATGGTCATAAACCTACACCTCTAACCACCCCACCACTCAATATCCTGGAGATCCTAATCCTCTGGAAGTTGGAGCCTAAAAACACAGGGGTAGAAATGTTACTTTTTACTGTGAGTTGTTCTTCTAAAACAATTTACAGACCTATGGACAATTTAATACAATCTATCTTTTTTGCATTGTCTGCAAATCTCGCTATACCATACTGGTCACTTACATACAGCTTTTAAATAAATAAAGTTCATGGCACTGATCTTTGTGGTATATTGTTAATTTTCTTCAGTTGAAAAAACATGCATGAATTTATGTTTTCCAATGATTAACTACTAACACTGCTGCTTAGTGTCAGTTTTATTAGCAGTTTTCCAAGTAAAGCCTTAATAAACATTTTGTTTGAAAATTTATAACATTCAATATATTTTGTTCTGAAATTCTTCACTTCTAAAGAAGAGTCATACCAGACGGCACAATCCAAAGATGAGCAGGTTAGGTGATTTAGCCATGCTAAATTGCCCATAATGTTCAGGGATGTGGAGGCAAGGTGCATTAGTCTGGGTAAATGTAGGGGAATGGGTGTGGGTGGGTTACTCTTCGGAGGGTCAGTGTGGACTTCTTGGGCCAAATGGCCTGTTTCCACACTGTAGGAATTCTATAATAATTAACTCTCTTTCTCTCTCCATACAGTGAGGCATGCTGGCTCAGTGGTTAGCACTGGCGCCTGACAGCTGCAGGAGCCTGGGTACAATTTTAGTATTGGACGAATATCAGCATGAAGTTTGCACGTTCTCCCTGTGTCTGCATGGGTTTCTCCAGTTTCAAAGATGCATCGGTTAACGGATTGGCCATGTTAAATTGCTGATAGCACAACCCCCTTCCCTCTATTTATTTCTCAAGCCCCTTCCCCTCTGCCAGTCCTAATGAAAGGTTCTGACCTGAAATGTCAACACCTCTTCTCCTCGAATGCTGCTTGACCTGCTGTGCTTTTTCCAGCTCCACTCTTTATCCAAATTGCTGATATTGTCCAGGGATGTATAGGCTAGATGGGTTAGCCATGGGAAATGCAGGGTTATAGGGTAGGGGATTGGGTCTGGATGGGATGCTCTTTGGGAGGTATGGACTCAATGACCTGTTTCACACTGTAGGGATTCTATGAGATGTTAGCACGCATATCTTTGAGATTCTGCTGAGTTTCTCTAGCATTCGCTATGTTTGATTGAAAATGTTTAATTTATCAGTACAAATTTATACTGGCAGCCTATAATGTAATCATGTGTGTCCCAGTGTGAATTAATTTATCCCATGACATTTTGCCCAGTACCATTGTTAAGCTAACTGTCCTATAGCTGATTGGTCATCACGTTTTGAATAGAGATGTTACACTCTCAGTTTTCCAGTTTTTTCGAGTGCAACAAACACATCCAAGGACATTCTGAAATTTGTGCATCTACAGTATTTTTTTGTTCATGGGAGACAGCCATCTCTGGCTAGGCCAGTATTATTAATTAAAGAGCAATTCAGAGGCAATCACATTGCTGTGAGTCTGGAGTCAAAAGTAGACCACACCAGTTTAGGGTGACAGAGAATTAGAGAATCAGATGTTTTTAAATAATAACTGATAGTGGTTAAATGGTCACCAAGAGACTTGCTTCTTATTCCTGACATTTTAAAAAAATTGAATTCAAACTTCATCATCTAAGATGGTGGAATTCAAACCCAAGTCCAAACAGTATTAACCTGGGTTCTGGAATTGCTTGTCTAGTGACATTATCTAGAAGGAAAGGTAGATGTACATGTAAAAGAGAAAGGAATTCATTGTTTTGCTGCTAATGTTAGATGACAAAGGAACAAAGAGTTTATGTGGGAGATAAACACTAGAATACATCCAATGGGCTGAAGAACCTGGTTCTATACAGCAAATTCTGTTCCATCATCAATGGAATCTATGAAGAGATTGGATAGTAATTTGGGAAAAATAAACTTGCCATATTACAGGGATGGAATGGGACTGACTAGATTGCTTTTCAGAGAGGTGGCATGGACTCGATATATGAATAGCCTTTTTCTGTGCCTTAGCATACTGTTGCTATGAGAATGGAATAAATAGACTAACAAAGGAGGTAATTAGATACATTTCTGTGAAACTAACAAATGAAATATCTTGAATCATTTTATGTACCGAAGGTATTGATTTATTCAACAACCAAAACAACATTACTAATTTAGTTTTAAGCAAAATGTTTTTAATCTATTTTCCTAACAGAGCTATCAATTCTAAATTAAAATAAATCTTTGAGGAGCTGTCTGAATATCAAACACAAGTTGGCACATTACACAAAGCACCATCCACATCTTTAACAGGATACACCTGCTGCAAAAAAAGAAATGAATAATTCATTCTATAATAATCTGCTGAGACCTTATACTGTACCTGTTCCTGATCACTCATTTAGAAAACAGGGTTTTGGCTGTTAATTAACAAATAAAAAGATCAGGTTCCTATCCTTACACTATACTACTAATCTAATTCAACAGGATTTGGCTGCCTGTAAAGAGCTTTTTAATCATTTCCCCTGATATTCACTTACATTTTCAAATACTTTTTAAAAAAATGATTAAAAATCTGCTTTTATCTCCAGTTATTTATTTATTATCTACTAATTTGTTTTTACAATATTATTATTTTTACTTTTTATTTACAATTCTCCAGTTTTTTCTTATTTGTAATGTAAGAATATTACCAGAAATGAATTCCTTCATCTGCTTTGAAATATACAAATTTCTACAACATGACATTCATCCCTGAATTTACAACTGCACACAACAATTTATTAGCTTTGAATACTTAATCAACAAGAAAAATGAAAATTGGCATTGACCAATAAATTGACAGTCAAAATGCGCAGAGATTCAACTGGGGAAACAAATTCCATTACAAAGATTTATGCAGCTGATGAGTAAATTAGGCTAAGTGCTCTCTCTCTCTCTAATTAGAATTATTGTTGTTAATGCAATATTGTGATAGATTTGACTTGAAGCCCACATGTGGAACAACATTGTTTTCTTTAACTTGTCCACTTATCCCATCACAACTCTACACCTCATATGGCAGACAGATGGAACTGTTTAGTGACTGCTGTGTAGTGGTAGTGTCTTACCTCTGAGCCAGGAGTCCTGTGTTCAACTCCCATCTGGCCTGGAGGTATATAATAATTTCCCTGAGCAGGTTGATTGGAAAACACCTGCAATGTTCGGACTAACGGTGATATGAGGAGAGTTGGAATCAGGAAATGTTTTGCTTACAGAAACATAGACAGGAGTAGAATTAGGCCATTCGGCCCTTCGAGCCTGCTCTGCTATTCACCATCCCATACTACTTACAATTCTTATTGAAGATTGAGGACTTGCGTCTGGATACACAGAAACAGTCCCTCCCAGCCCCAGGCTAAAACTTAAGAGGATGTTTGGCCCCGATAGATATGCTTTCTCACTCATAATCCTAACTCTCACTGTGTCAACAGCTCTGTGATTTAAGGTAGTCAGTACCTGAAAGAGTTAACTGACATTCTGTGACAAATTCCACCCACGAAGATATAAAGGACCATTCCTCGGAGGAGCTAACCAGTTGTTCAAGTGAAATAATGGCTCTAATAATAAGGTGCATTTACTCTTAAGTACAGCCTGAGATCTTATAAAGGATTTTCATGTAACTCAAATATAATGTAACTAGCTATTAAGAATACCATTATTAAACTATTATATTTATCAAGACTAAGCCTTTCTCCTGCTGAAGACTTCATATGGACATCTTCCACCATTTGATATCAATACCTTAGGTTAATACCAATAAAAAGGATTGGTCCCAGTGAATCTTCAAAGATATCTCAGATGGTTCTGATGAATATGACTGCAACAGATACCACACCAGCTGAGACCGCGTCCAAAAATAAATCAAGCTCCACGAATATATGGAAACTCTGGGACAGTTGAAGATTAAAGTAGTAAACCCTTCTATAAAATATGGAGTCCGTCCCAAAGTTAAACTAATATCTAAATATGTTTCCTTTCTGGCAATTCCTCAAACTGAACCAGTGCCAATCATAATGCTTTTCAAACCCTTGGATTTAACTGGAGTCACTGAAACCTGAAACATTAACTCCACAGATGCTGCTAGATCTGCTGAGTTTTTCCAGCAATTTATGTTTTTGTTTGTATTTGAGATCCAGAGGGTTACCCTGATGACTGAGCAGCCCAAAGTCTCAATACATTTACCCAGGTTTGCACTCTGGACACAATACTCCTGTTTCGCTGCAAAGTGCTGGTCCAACACAAGACAACAAACATGAGTGATACACGGTGACTAACATAGAAAACAGATGTTTTGAGATATCTCCAAAAGCAGTTTGGACCATGGTGTCCCACTAGTCAACTACTGTCCACCTCAAGTCAGGAAGCCACTAGTTAGTTAAGGGGCTAATACCCCCATGATACATCTGATTCAATAGACAGTTTCAGCTTAAAGTTTCAGCCCAACAGGTAAATCCATCACACTTCGAAACACAGGAATTAGGAGCGGGAGTAGGCAATTCAGCCCTTCTAGCCTGCTCCACCATTTAACATGATCATGGCTGACCTTATCTTTGTCTCAACTCCACTTTCCTGCAAGCTCCCCAGAGTCCTTTATCCAGTTTTTCATCAGAAACATATCTATTTCTTTCTTGATTTGGAGGTGTCGGTGTTGGACTGGAGTGTACAAAGTTAAAAATCACACAACACCAGTTTATAGTCCAATAGGTTTATTTGAAAGCACTAGCTTTCGGAGCACTGCTCCTTCATCAGTTGGTTGTAGAGTATAAAATCATAAGATACAGAATTTTTAGTTTACAGTGTGATGTAACTGAAATTATATATTGAAAAAGACTTTTCTTTCTTGAATCTGTTGATTGATTCTGCCTCAACTGCACTCTGGAGCAGTGAGCTCACATCCCTCTGAGAGAAGTAGTTTTCTCCTCATCTCAGTTTTGAACTTACTTCCTCTCACTTGTTGGGACTGGAATCAAGCTCACAGGGCCATGCTTAGCAAGCCAATATGATGCCAGTGGCTCTTGTGCTCAGCAACACCAGTGGGAAGGTTGTGGCTGCAGCTTGGAGGACAATCTCCTACCCACTGCGAGTTCCCCCTGACCTTTCCTAGCATCACACAGCAAACCAGGCCAAGGCTGACAGGCTCACCTGTAGCTGGGTTAATACGAAGCTGTCCCCTTCGGGTAGGCCTTAATTGGCCTCAATTGGTGAAAGGAAGGCTAATGATGAACACAATTGTAGTGAAGCAGCTAAGTGTTGCGGTTCAGGCACCACACCATTCTTTTTAAAAATTCATTCACAAGATATGGGTATCACTGGCTGGGCCAACATTTATTGCCCATCCCTCGTTGCCCATAAATAAATGCTCTTCTGCCTTAAACATCTTAAGTAAATGCATGATTTAGAGCAGAAGAGTCCTCATAAGGCGGTCTTTCAACTTCTGGTTTTTATCTGAGTTGTTGAGTACATTGCACCGTTGAGGATGCTCACATTTCAGGCAGCTTTACTACAGTTGTTCAGGCTGTACGGTGCACCTTCCCAGCTACACCAGAGTGGAAACAATGTAGAAACAAACAATGAGACAACAGTCTTCAAGAATACTGTTGTATCAGCTCTTTCTTGATATTTAAAAGTGTCACAATCATACAAATGGCATTATTGTTGCTTTACACATATATAGGCTCCCTTGACTAGTGAAATTCTAGTTATGTTGCTTATCTTGTGACATTTTGATGGACAGTGCATGAGGTTAATTTTCCTTAATAGATTATTCATTAGGCACTGAGCATTACAGGGGAGAAGCTTGCAATCTTCCTGTCAGGGATTATTTGCATCACTTGGGTGCACTAGCGGATACTGAGATGTCATGAAAGTACAGCTAGAAAGTTAAGGTCCTAGAAATTATTCTCAGGATGAAGAAATGGTCCCAAGATGGGAATAGTTGAGAGAATATGCCTTCCCAATTGCTTAACCATTGGCCAAAAATTGAGACCCCTGCTCTGTGGCTGGGGAAGAGCTCTGCAGCTGATATCTTAAAGCAACATTACAGTGAGTTAGGCAACACTCACAGTGAGGAGAAAGTGAGGACTGCAGATGCTGGAGACCAGAGTTGAAAAATGTGGTGCTGGAAAAACACAGCAGGCCAGGCAGCATCCGAGGAGCAGGAGAATCGACGTTTCGGGCATAAGCCCTTCTTCAGGAACACTCACAGTGAAGCAAATGAAGCATAATATCCTGTCTTATGTAACAGGCTCTGGCCTCCACATGTAGTAAACTCAGAACTTCTCAAATCATCGAAGATAGTGTCAGGAATGTAAAAATCTAGAGAGGGGCTCGGAGAAAAATGTAGACCTGATGTTAACAGTCTCAGCTTCTCTTTGCTTTTCACTCAAGTGGGGAATGTGCAATAAGTGATTGAACAGTGAAGCCTTAGACACTTGGGCCTGAATTATTTTCTTTAGGCTAGTGTTCCAGGCCAACTCATGCCTCTCACTCACCTTATGCCCCTAGTATACCCATGATCCATCCATGCCATTTTATATTCCATGCTACTTCATATGCCACCTCGTACTCCCATGTTATCTCTGTTGCTATTTCCCAAAGCCTGACCACCATCTACAAGGCACAAGTCAGGAGACCCCCTTGCCTAGCTGGGTGCAGTTCCGACAACACTCAAGAAACTTGACACCATCCATGACAAAGCAACACACTGCATCCACAAGTATTCATTCCCTCCACCACTGACACTCAGGAGCAGCAGTGTGTACTATCTACAAGGTGCGCTGCAGAAATTCACCAAACATCTTCAGACAGCACCTTCCAATTCCATGAACACGTCCTCTCAGAAGGACAAGGGCAGCAGATATTTGGGACCACCAGCTACAAGCTCCCCTCCAAGCCACTGAACATTCTGACTTGGAATTACATCATCATTCCTTCACTGACTCTGCAAAAAACCATGAAATTCCCTCCCTGAGGATATTGTGGCTTAACCTACAGCATGTAGACTCCAGTGGTTCAAAGAGGTAGCTCACCACCACCTTCTCAAGTGTAACTAGGGACGGGCAATAAAATGCTGGTTAGCCAGTGATGCTTAGGTTCATATGAGTGAATTTTACCGAGTATCAACTATGGGAGACCTCATGGCACAAACTAATAAGACTGGCCATTTCGTAGAACTGTAGCAATGCTAACCATGCTAACCTCATGAAACATTCACAGCAAGTTAAAGTCAATATGATACAGGCAGCAACTTACCAGAATCATTTCAAAAGCACTGCTGCCTCATAGCACCAAGGACACTGGTTCAATTCCAGCCTTAGGTGTCTGTCTGTGTTGAGTTTGCACATTCTCCCTGTTTCTGCATGGGTTTCCTCCAGTTTTCTCCCACAATCCAAAGTTGTGCAGGTTAGGCGAATCAGCCATGCTAAATTGCCCATAAGGTTCAGGGATGTGTAGGTTAGGTGCATGAGTCAGGGGTAAATGTAGGGGAATGGGTCTGGGTGGGATACTTTTCAAAGGGTTTATGTGGATTTGTTGGGCCGAAGGGCCTCTTTCCACACACTAGGGATTCTAATCTAACACAAATTTTTCTCATGTCTTTAAAACCCTTTTTGAAAGGATTAGAAATACTGTGGACTGATTCTAACAGAAAACCTGAACTCAATGTTTAAAACTCAAATCATATTCTCTCTTCCCTTCCCAAAGGCCCTAACTCATGCTTGGCTACTGTTCCAATGGATGTTAGGAACCCACTTATTCCTATTACAAGTGTCTATCTTCATACACGAGCCTTGGTAATGAATGGCATCAGTCTGGTCAATTATGGTGGTGAGCATAAAACTCATCCTACCATCAACACTTGTTCTCTTCTAACAGCAACAGCCCTGTCTGAAGTCTTCCTTACTCCTAGACCAGCGCAGGATGAGGCTAATCAAATCACCCTGAGGTTTCTTATTCCATCTTGCTCAATAGTGCATGGGGGGGGGGAAATACCTTTGAAGTATTGATTGAACAAAGACTCTAAAATTCAGAATTTCAAAAATGTTGATGTTAACAGTGTTGCGTGACACCATAACTATAACACCAGCCAGTGAAGAAAAGTGAGTCAGACCTACAAACATCTACAACCCCCGCCCCATGAGTGAACATACAGGTCTTGTTCAATTCTAATTTCTTCAGGCCTCCAACCTTCGTTTTAGGGTCAACGTTTTAAGGACCAGAGACAAAAACATTTAGTGACCATGGTGACTAAAATAATAAGGACCATATAGGGTTGACAAGCTGTTAAATTGCCTGAGAAAAGTAAAATTTACGACTGGTGGCCTAGCAGTGGATTTAGTTGCTGTGGATTGCAAGATTCAAATTAAATTCTGCTGCAAATCAAACCATGTGCTGCACAGCTGTTCCCTGTTGCACAGAAAGGGGAAACAAACCTGGTACACAAGTAAAGATGGTCAAAGACCAGCATTTACCAGCCAATAGAAGCTGACCTTGTAAATTCCTCCTTTTGTATTTATTGCACTTTAGGTAGGGAGCAATGTTTTGCTCCATTCAGTTCACGGTGTCCCTGTCAGTTTGATCAGAAGGATCTTTGAGCAGGCAGTTAGAAATAACTGAGAAAAGACCTGGTAGGGAATCCTACCAACCTATTATTGATGACAATATTCATGAGTCAGATCTCTATTCTCCAGACAGCCCCTTTCTTCAGTTCTGTTTCCAAAGCATTGCAGCAGTGATTGCGAGAGAAAAGAGGAATTACAGTGCTTGAACTCTGCACTAAATATCAGTAAATGCTGGAATCGAAATAGCAGATCAGCATCTCAGTTTTTCAGCAGGAATTCTACATGGATTCTATATGATTCCTTCACTGGAGTGTTGACTGAACACTCCGTGCCTTACTAGCATTTTGAACAGAGAAATATTTCAGAGACAGTAATTGAGATAAACTAAATACTATGGAAGTCTATTTAACATATTGACAGATGAAATCAAGTCAGTTATCCAAATATCACTAGTGTCTAGCTTTGTGCTTGTTATGAGAGCATTACAGTACATGGTCAAAGAAAATTTTGGAAGAATGCCTTTGTAACAGTAATTAACTGTCTAAAATAGATAGGCCTATAAAGACCAACTGACTTGGCTATAAGCTTCTGTATAGACTACCACTCTGACTATTTCTGCCCTTATTCTGTAGTACCAAATGTCAAAACATACATTAGAGAGAGCACAGACCAAAGATCATTATTTATTTATGGTAATCTCTGAATAGCTTCCAGGCAGAAACAATTCAGTTTCTATTTCCAAACGACAGGTGATAATGTTCCAGTTCAGAGTGCCTTGGGTTTAATATTCTTACATTTCACTTACATATCGCTTATCCCTCTAATGTTTATTTTTTATTCTCCTGACAACCCTGGCTCACACTAGGTTTTGGCTTGTGCATTGTCCTGGTGATTATCCTTTATGCTTGAGGTCAACAGGAAAGACAACGATGGAGAACATAACAAGTCACCCCCAATCCTGTTTTCAACCTAATCTTCTCATCTATGCACTCATACTGAAGGATCAGAATAAGTACAGGGCAACCCCCTTATCCGCAGAATCATCGTCCACAGTTTCAATTACTCATGGTTTTCCACGGCCCGAACATATAAAATGAAACATTCCAGAGCCAGGGACGAGGAGGCTGCCGGGAAGGTACGTTTCCCATTTAAATGATTGGATTCGCTCCTATCCACGGTTTTAGGCTTCCACTGTAGGTCCTGGAACATGTCCCCCACAGCTGCGGAGGGGGGTCTACTGTATAAACCCAAAAAAAAGTCGGTGGAATCTTGCCAAACCCCTGAATGATGTGGGCTATGGCAGAACTTTGGGGAAATCGGTGAACTGCCATTCTGAAACGTCGAAATGAAAAAGTCATATTTTCCAACCATGTCCCTGACATCGAGACAAAATTGTTTCCAGTGAGCAGTGAGGGGACTATTAGCTCATTATCACCTTCATTAGTACTTAACCTTAGCAATATGCGGACTCCCATTCTCCCACCACCTGGACAAGAATTCCTGACTAATTTCTTTTTGTGGACATTATCATTCATTGTTTGGAAATAGGAACTGAATTGTTTCTGCCTGGAAACCAAGGAGAGGCACCAACTTCCCCTTTATGCGGTGTGTGGAGCATTCCTTGTTCCAGTCCTAGCCTTGCTCCCACCCACAACTTTTTTTCCGATATATTGATGATATAATCAGTACTGCCTTCCTTTCTCATCAGGAATTGACAAGTTTATCAACTGCACTTCCAATTTCCACCCTGCTCTCACCTTCACCTGGTCCATCCCTTCCTTTCCTTGACATCTATTTCCATTTCTGTGGATAGACTGGCCACCAGTATCCACTATAAACCCACAGACTCCCACAGCCACTGTACATCCTCGCATCCTGCTTCCTGTAAAGGCTCTATTCAGTTATCCCAGTTCCTCCATCTCCATTACATTTGTTCTAATGATGCCAACTTCGATAAAGGAACCTCCGAAATGTCCATCTTCTTTCTCAATGGAGGTTTCCCCAACACTGAGGTCAACAGGCCCCTCAACCCGGGTTCCGACCCATCTTCCACACTTCCGTCCTCACCCCTTCTCTTCCATCCCTCAGCAGTGATAGGGTTTCCCTTGTCCTTACCTACCATCCCACCAGCACCAAAAGATCATCATCTGCCATTTCTGCCACCTCCAGCAAAATGCCACCCCCAGACACATATCCCCCTCTCCTCCCTTGTCAGTCTTCCACAGGGACAGTTCTCTCTGACACACCCTGGTCCACTCTCCCTTTACTCTCAACATTCCCCACAGCCCTATGACACCTTCTACTGCAACCGCAAAAGGTGTAATACCTGTCCATTCACTTCCTCCTTCCTCAGTATCCAAGGGTCCAAACACACCTTCCAGGTGAAGCAGCACAAAAAACGACCCTGAGCTTCCTGTTGCCTGTCACTTTAAGACACTTTAACACACCACCCTGTTCTTTAGCCCACATCTCTTGCTACGGTGCTACAGAGAAACTCAGCACAAGCTGGAAGAACACCACTTCATTTTCTACTTGGGGACCCTGCAGCCTTCCAGGCTCAATATCGAGTTCAATTACTTTAGGGATGAAGCTCTCCCATGTCCTTATTCCAACCCCAACATCCCGTACTTGCTAGTACGTACCCAGCTGCTAGTACACACCATGTTAGAGATGAAAAAACTGCTGATTCCAGAAACCAAGGTAGACAGGCAGGAGGTTGGAAGAACACAGAAAGCCAGGCAGCCTCAGGAAGTGGAAAAGTCAACGTTTCAGGTGTAACCCTTTTTTCACCAGTCTCCGCATCCAAAACCTCATACTTTATTACTTCCGCCAACTCCAACTAGACCCCACCACCAAGAACATCTTCCCCTTCCCACCCCTCTATGCCTTCTGCAAGGACTGTTCCCTTCGACATTCTGTGGTTTGCGCAACTCACCCCACCAACCTCCCCTGAACCCCCAGGTACCTTTCCCTACAACCAGAAAAGATGCAAAATCTGTCGGTATACCACCCCCCTCACCTTATCCAGGGCCCCAAACAGTCCTTCCAGGTGAGACAGAGGTTCACCTGCCTTTCTTCCAACCTAGTTTAGATTAGATTCCCTACAGTGTGGAAACAGGCCCTTCGGCCCAACTAGTCCACACGTACCCTCTGAAGAGTAACCCATCCAGACCCATTTCCCTCCATCTAATGCACCTAACACTACGGGTAATTTAGCAAGGCCAATTCACCTGACTTGCACATCTTTGGACTGTGGGAGGAAACCGGAGCACCCAGAGGAAACCCACGCAGACACGGGGAGAATGTGCAAACTCCACACAGACCATCACCCAAAGCTGGAATCGAAACTGGGAGCAGGGACCCGGGTTCAATTCCTGACTTGGGCAACTGCCTGTGTGGAGTTTGCACATTCTCCCCGTGGCTGTGTGGGTTTCCTCCGGGTTTTCCGGTTTCCTCCCACAGTCCAAAGATGTGCAGGTTAAGTGAATTGGTCATACTAAATTGCCTGTAGTCTTAGGTGCATTAGTCAGGGGTGAATGTAGGGGAATGGGTCTGGGTGGGTTGCTCTTCGGAGGGTCGGTGTGGACCTGTTGGGCTGAAGGGCCTGTTTCCACACTGTAGGGAATCTAATCTAATCTAATCTAAACCTTAGTATTTTAAGGCAGTAGTGCTAACCACTGAGCCACCCACTTTACTGCATCAGATGCTCCCGATGTGGTCTTCTCTTCATCAGGGAGACCAAACGTAAACTGAAGAAATGGTTCACTGAGCATCTCAGTTGGGCCCGCGGGGGCTGACCATTTTAATTCCCTTTCCCACTACTTTTCCAACATGGCTATCCTTGGCCTCTTCTGCTGCCACAACGAACCACACCGCAAATGAGAGGAACAACATCTCAACTTCTGCCTGGTCAGCCTACAGCTCGAAGGACTCAAGCTTGAGTTCTCCAATTTCAAATAACCTCCCTTCCCATCCCCTGTCTCCTTTCCACTCCTCCCTGTCATCAACTGTGTTCCTCCCATTGACCAACCAGTTCGTACCCTCTACCTGTCTTCACCTATCCTCACTTTACCACCCTGCTCCCCCACCACCTTTATCTGCAGCTCCCCATACAGCCACCCCCAGTCCTGAAGAAGGGTTACACCTGAAACACTGACTTCTCCATCTCCTGATGCTGCCTAACTTGCTGGGCAGCCTCCTGCCTGTCTATACTGATACACACCACCCATTGTTAGCAACTAACAGTCTCCATTAATAGTTATTCACATGCCTAGCCAGATCGTTATCCATTCCTTTGTCTTTTAACTGCTCTTCTCTCTCTCTTTGGGCTATTTTACCTATCATTTACTCCTTACTCCCTTCCCCCATCCTACCTTCTTCATATAAACCAACATTTTTGTAGCTACCACCAGTTCTGAGGATGGGTCACTCAACCCAAAATGTTAACTCTGATTTCTCTCCACAGATGCTGCTAGACTTGCTGAGCTTTTCCTCCAATTTCTATCTTTGTTCTTCTTATCTGCTAGGTCCAGGCCAAATGTTACAAACCGTGTAACGTTTGACTGGTACAAAACAGCCTTTTAAACATGGTACCAGTACCAAGAATCCCAGGATAACGACGCGGCACCCAGTTTATCGGACAAGTTTAAGGTAATGGCACTACAGAACTATCCCCATGGAGATAAATCCTCACGAAACTTAAAAATGACATATAGCCAATATCTAGGCAGAAGTGGGTACTGCAGATGCTGGAGATTAGAGTCAAGATTATAGTGGTGCTGGAAAAGCTTTTGCCCGAAATGTCGATTTTCCTGCTCCTCGGATGCTGCCTGGCCTACTGTGCTTTTCCAGCACCACTCTAATATTGACAGGTAGCCAACGTCTGGCAAGATTCATCCCAAATTCTTTTTCTGACCAGGATTGTTGTAACTACAATCAGGGAACTCATTACTGTCAAACTTGGGACCAAGATATCACAGTCTCACTGTGAATAACTCAGTTGTTGCTATTATATAACACAGACGATATCGAATTGACAGCCCACTTTACATCCATCCCAATTTTTACTTCCTCTGTGTTTTTGTGCTAACAGTCTTACACGTGCGCACGAAATAAAAGACCCTTCCCCTACTGAGCAGTGAACGTAGCAACAGCCTGAATAGGGAAGCACCTGCCAATTGTTGCTAAATATTACTATAATCTTCATTTATACGTCATATTGCACACTCTTTATTTCTGATTGAAGTGTCTATGTTGTATTTTTCAACAACAATACTTTATTTTGGATCTGCCTGCAATATTATGACAGCAAGAGTGTGACAGAAACTATCATTCCATTCTTTAAAAGCATGATTATCTGAACATTTGCTTGATTTGTATGCTCATTAAGGTTAAACTTAACAAACTCAATTACAAGGGGACATAATTTTAAAGTGAAAGGCAGGTGATTCAGAGGGGACTTGCGGAAAATCTTTTTCACACTGTGGGTGGTCGGGTCTGGATCACACAGCCTAAAGTAGGAAACCTCAGAACTTTTAAAAAGTAATTGAATGAACACTGAAAGCTTCCCAACATTTAAGGCTATGTGCCTTGTGTGGGAAAGTGGGGTGAGTTTCCGTAATGGTATAGCTTTTGGCAGTACAGACTCAGGAGACCGAAGAGCTTTAAAGGTACTGCATGACTCTATAAACTTTTAAAAGTACATATGAATCAATTCTAACGCTATCTGCAATATGGGTCTGGAGACCAATGGATTAAAATAGCAATCACCTATCATGCCTGACACTTTCTCAGTTGCCATTATTGTCGCAGCCAAGATTTTAGAGGTAAAATGGCCAGCTACAGGAGGCTTTTGAAAACTTCATTAATATTTAAGTATTCCTTGAGGCCCCAAAAAGAAACCTTGATCCTCCCCTCCTCTGAGCATCCCTTCCCTTCCCCTGGCCATAGTTGACTCCTGACCTCTCCAACCACTAATGTTATGCTGGGGACCTCTCCTCTAGTCCCCAGAGGAGATATCCTGTTGTTTGAAATCCTTTTCCACACTGCCATTCCAATCAGCTTCAAAGGGAAATCTATGCTGAAATATAATTATGAGAAATCAGGAATTAAAAAGATCCAGGTCCTCACACAAATATAACACCCATTGTAAACCCCAGGCTACAGTGCAGTGCCGAGGTTTTACTGTGAGTTTAAAGCACTTAAAGGTCTCCTCCTTCATTAAACCAAGTAACTCTCTTGTACAGTAAGCTGATTGATTATCCATTTTTGTCAAACTGTAGTGCAAAGTTTCTATTAATAAAACTTTTGCTCCACAATCTTCTTGTCACTTTCTGATCAGATTCATAAGTTCAAATCCAAACTGCCATCAATTACTTCTTTAAAGGTGAGGAGGAAATTCCCAACACTTTGCCTCTGGGAGGTATCATTGGCTGTCCACATTGCCTGACCAACCAGTGAACAGGAAACTACCTCCTTATTTCCAAAGTGTCAGCGAGCACCCATCTCACAGTAAGGACATTTCAGCCTGTCGCCTGCTGTGTGCTTCTGACCTTCAGAAGACATTTGTTTCTTGAGAAATGAATACTTGAAGTCAAAGCTTCCTGCCTGTCAAGCTGAACTTAAGAGTATGAGCAGGTATAGTTCATGCTATGCTGGAGTCAGGTCTGCCATTTAATTAGATTCTGATTGATCTTTGACCTCAAATTCACTTTACTACCCTGATTCACGCATCCCTTGATTTTTCTCCAGTCCAAAAATCGATTGATCTTAGCCTTGGATATCCTCATCAACTGAGTGTCCACAACCCTCGAGGATAAAAAAATTCCAAAAATTCATAATCCTCACAATGAAGAAATTTCTCCCCATTTCAATTCTAACTGGATGACTCCTTATCCTGAGATTATCAGTTCTAGAGTCAGTGCATTCAGTATAAGAATTGGGAGGTCATGTTGCGGTTGTATAGGACATTGGGTAAGCCACTTGTGGAATACTGCATGCAATTCGGGAAGGGTGTTGTGAAACATGAAATGTTGCAGAAAAGATTTGCATTATGATGCCAGGGTTGGAGGGTTTGACCAATAGAGACTAAGTAGACTCAGGCTATTTCCCCAGGAGTGTCGGGGGGCTGAGGGGTGAACTTACAGAGGTTTAGAAAATCATGAGGGGCATGGATGGATTAAATAGACAAGGTCATTTCCCTGCAGTTGGAGAGTCGAAAACTAGACATTTAAAGTGAAAGGGGAAATATGGGTAACTATTTCACACAGTGCGTAGAATGAGCTGCCAAAGGAAATGGTGGAGGCTGGTACAATTACAACATTTAAAAGGTTGTTGTGGTTCTGTTCGCTGAGCTGGAAGTTTTTGTTGCAAACGTTTCGTCCCCTGGCTAGGCGACATCATCAGTGCTTGGGAGCCTCTTGCGAAGCGCTTCTTTGATGTTTCCTCCGGTGTTTATAGTGGTCTGTCCCTGCCGCTTCTGGTTGTCAGTTTCAGCTAACAATCCGCATACATGAACATCAACTAGCCACGAAACGACACGACCAGCTATCCTTAGTAGCCACACACGCAGACAACAAGCAACATGAATTCGACTGGGACAACACTACTATCATAGGGCAAGCCAGACAGAGAACAGCCAGGGAATTCCTAAAGGCATGGCATTCATCCACAAACTCCATCAACAAACACATCGACCTGGACCCAATATACCAACCACTACAGCGGATAGCTGAAACTGACAACCGGAAGCGGCAGGGACAGACCACTATAAACACTGGAGGAAACATCAAAGAAGCGCTTCGCAGGAGCCTCCCAAGCACTGATGATGTCGCCTAGCCAGGGGACGAAACGTTTGCAACAAAAACTTCCAGCTTGGCGAACAGAACCACAACAACGAGCACCCGAGCTACAAATCTTCGCACAAACTTTGAATTTAAAAGGTATCTGGATGGTTATATGAATAGGAAGGGGTTAGAGGGATATGGACCAAATGCTGGTAAATGGGACTAGATTAATTCGGGATATCTGGTTTGGCATGGATGATTTGGACTGAAGGTCTGTTTCCGTGCTGTACATCTCTATGACTCAAGCCCCCTTAGAATCTTATACGCTTCACTTACATCACTTTATTTTCTAACTTCAGTGATTATAGGCCCACTCTGCTCAATCTCTTCTCACAGCACAATCTCCCAACCTTGGAAACAATCTACACCAAAAATACCAATTTGTGCATTATCAGTGTCATCCTTACAGCTTACTTCTGAATCTTTCCAATTCTGCACCCCAAAGGCTGTGAAGCTCAGTTATTGATTATGTTCAAAATAGAGATTGGTTGATTTCTAATGTTATTAAGGGACTTAAGGCTAGCTGGTGGAAGCTGGTACAATTACAACATTCAAAAGGCATCTGGATGGGTGTATGATTAGGGATATGGGCAAAATGCTAGCAAATGGGACTAGATTAATTTAACATATCTGTTTGGCATAGATGAGTTGGACTGAAGGGTCTGTTTCTGTGCTGTACATCTCTATGATGCTGAGCAGGTTCGAAGGGCTGAATCGCCTACTCCTACATTGATCCATAGTTTTGCATCAGCAGAAAGTAGGATATATTATACTTGGAGCCTTCATCTCAGTATTTTCTAATCAACCTGTTCTGAAATTATTACATACCTCTGGAAAATTGCACACAAAAGCCCTTGGCCCCTTTGTCTAATATTTTATAACCTTTTCAAATGGCTCCATTGTTTAAAATAGTAACCCAACTTGTAAACAGCTGAGACCTCAGCACTGATCCCTGTGGCGCCCAAACTGGAACTGACTGTCAACCTGAAATAATCTATTTATTCCTTTTCTCTATTTTCTGTCCTTTGACCATCCTCTATCTATGCCAGAATATTAGCCTCAAGCCCATTAGTCCATATCTTGCACAAGTATTTGTGTGGTATCGTATTGACTTATGGAAATATAAACATACTGCATCCTCCAGTTCTCATTTAACACTCTGCTGGTTATATCCTTAAGAAAACTTTAAATTTGTCAAAACTAATTTCCTGTTAATAAATCCATGTTGACTTAGTCTAATCATATTATAATTTTCCAAATGCCTTATTACTACACGTCTAATAATCATTATTAAATCCAGTATTTTCCTAATGACCATAAACTGATTGTGCCAACATTAAAACTGTACAATTTATCAATCAATTAATTGCAATAAATTCAAGTTTACACTGAAGCGAGTGAATAGTAATATAAACAATATACATTGTAAAAGAGGGCATTTTCCGGAATCCTACAGACTCAGCCATCAGCTCTATATGATTTGACCTCACTGTGGCATCTTTACGCAAATGCTCAGTAGCTAATTCTTAGAGCAAAGATATGTTAATGAAGGAAAGATACACCGAGTTTCTTTGGGATCAATTTGTTTCACTAACCCTGTCAAGGAAGTTTTCAATGGTCTATGTTCATAAATGACTAGGCATGGTGACTCAATATGATATCAGCAAGGTTAAATTTAATCACTCGGGACTGGGCACTTGACAATATTCCAAATCATTCCCATAGCAATTTGGGGCCAGCTGCCTAGATAACCTGTGAAAGACATCACTCCACGATGATAAACTGCATGTCTTGAACTAGTTAACCAGTACTATCTGAGACACACTTGAGGGATTTGTAAACCTTCTGTGGGCTTATAGAAGTAGGGGCAGAGTACACACTCATATCAGAGAAGGCAAACTCTACAAGGATCACTGGGTAGTTCAGTTTGAAGATTCGTAAGCATGACAATGCTTTTGTGTGTACCAAAACAACATTGGTCAGAATCATTCTTTCACATAAGTCTTCTGAACAACACGTGGCAAAAGGGAAATTTTAGATACTCAGCAACAATGCTGACAGAATTAACAAAACAGAAGTTTGAGAACAAATACCATGTGCTTCTCTCATGCTCCTTACCAAGGTTAGTAAGGAAGTAGATTAGTTAGACACATGAGGAAAGATGCATTTTGATCCTTAAGTACCTCAAAAATCCACCATCGATACATGTATATTGGGTGCAAATCTTAATGTTATTTAACACACTTTTGCTTATGGAATACATTGAATGAACAGTGGATGAAGTCCACTTAAGCCCTTAAGCCCAAGAGGCAAAAACTATTTTCAGAGTTGGTTTCCTTTGAATGTGACTGCTGAGCTGCCAGTACTCAATCCATGTTTACAGGCAACCAGCCATTTGGCAAGAAATCGACAGCTCCTTGACTGAGTCAAGCCAGGTCATTACGCAAAGGTTCATGGGGGAGGATGGGTGGGAGTTGGATGAGTTAAAGCAATTTGGAGAAATAGAGTCATGAATGGGCAATTGTTTACCAGCTGACAGGGCTAAATGATCAATATTCAACACCAATGGGGAATTAATGCCCCAAACTGTGTCAGGGTTCTGCAGACAGAAACAAAATTGAATTTATACATTAATAAGGCATGCAGTAGTTGCAGATAAGAGATTCAGCCGCTCATCATGAAATCCACTTGTAGGTCAAGTCAAAAGGGTCTCACGTAGTCTGTGAGTGTGTTCTTAAAATTACCTGCCCCTCCTTTGGTTTACATTATGAATGGGATGGTAGACTTACTTCATGCAGATTAATCAACAGTAAATACTATCGTTTGAAAGAAACTTTGCAGCTTTCCTGAAGACGCAGTAAATTAATTCAGTAAATGGTTGAATATTACAAACCAGCAACATCCATTATTCAGTCTCCATTCTTTGTTAAATTAGGTAATCCCAGCTTTTAGGACCACACAATGAGCTTCAGTGCACCAACCATGAGATTACGATTGGCTGGTTTCACTGCTGCGCCTGAATTTTGACCAAAGAGACAAGATTCAATCATTGAATTAACTTCCAGGTATTAAACCTGTCACTGGCCAGAAGACTATTTTTAATGATTGTATTTCATATTTCCACCATCCACTGTATTTTGCTATTGCACTCCTTACTTTTGTTTGCTAATGCATCCTAAATAAAATATAAGTGAAGTGACCTGACAACCACATAGGGGTCCATTAACTAATATTTCAGAAAGAGGTGGTAAGATTTGGAAATAAGTTACTTAAGAGACTATGCTTTCACTGAAATGCAATTTATCACAGAGAAAAGAATTAATTTAACAACTATTCAGAAATATCAATCACAGTAACTGAAATAAGAAAATATATAGGATTGCCTTGACCAGCTATAGCAAATGAAACTGGTAGTTACCAGGTTTGGTCTTCCAATATGTTAGGTTAATGCTTATGGAAAAGAGTTGAAGACCTTATATCTTTTTAAGGCCGTATGTATTGTATCAGTTTTAAGCAGTCTCTGAGAAGCATCAACCAAATATCCCTTATCCCAGTCTCACAATTTACCCAGTTATGACCAACTATTGAAACATGGTAGACAACTAGGAGACAGTGAGGTCTGCAGATGCTGGAGATCAGAGTTGAGAGTGTGTTGCTGGAAAAGCACAGTAGGTCAGGCAGCATCCGAGGAGCAGGAAAATCGACCTTCTGGACCAGAGCCTTTCATCAGGAACTGCCTGTAATAGGTCTGTTATTAAGGGCAAAGTAAATTTTTATTGATTTAAAATATAAATAAACAAAATTAAATATGTAATGAAATAATGAGCTTGTAGCATTAGGGTAATTAATAATTTAACTCTATGAGCATCGACTGAACTGACTCCTGTTGTGTACTGGTGAAAAGACATTCAACCACTGCAATCCTTCCAGGCAGTTATCTTAGAAACAGAAGTTATATTGAAGCAAGAAGTAGATTTCTCAATGATTTGGCAAGCCTGTCCAATACAGTAGCTGGTCCCTACAGATCAGAAAAGTCCCAGTCTTTGCTGTTATTTGCAGCAGCAGTAAGAACTAATGATTTCCTCCACTTCACTTAGTAATTCCATGTTGCCATTTAAACAACCCTTTACAAAATGCTGAGGACGTATCTTCCTT
This sequence comes from Chiloscyllium plagiosum, assembly GCF_004010195.1. Classification (NCBI taxonomy): domain Eukaryota; kingdom Metazoa; phylum Chordata; class Chondrichthyes; order Orectolobiformes; family Hemiscylliidae; genus Chiloscyllium; species Chiloscyllium plagiosum. Next base: position 45,666,144 of record NC_057710.1, on the reverse strand, counting down.
TGAGAGCTGGATGATTTCAGTGAGGATGATGAGTTCATAAGGACTCAAGAAATGTCAGTATAATAGCAACTGAAGTTTTTTGCCTCCACACTCATTTGCAGACGGCGTCCCCCAACCCACCCACCACCCACCACACACACCTGAATGGGTCAGAACAGCCTGGAAAGCCACCTCCATTTACTAGACATACTGTTATGATGTTGTACATGCTGCAGCATGATCATAGGCAAAAACAAATCTGCACCAGGTATGGCTCTTTCAATGCACCTGAAGCATGTCATTGAATGTTTCCAAGCAATTACCACATCAGATAATCTGATTACTACATCAACATGTGATAACTGCTGCATTGACTACTGACAAAACATACAGTGACAAAACATCAGAAGTTGGCAACCATGTACACATCTCTGTCCTTCATATCAAGCCCAAAACCCTCATAAACAGAAAGGATTTGTACTCAATTACCAGTTGGGTGCAAACTCAACACAGAAATGCACAGCAATGAGCATTAAACAGGATTAGATTAGATTAGATTAGATTCCCTACAGTGTGGAAACAGGCCCTTCGGCCCAACAAGTCCACACCGACTCTCTGAAGAGCAACCCAACCAGACCCATTCACCCCTGACCAATGCACCTAACACTACGGGCAATTTAGCATGGCTAATTCAACTAACCTGCACATCTTTGGACTGAGAAACAGCCATGACACATTTGTTGTGCAATGGTTGAAGAAATCCATATTTTTGGAAGGAAAAAGCACGCATATGGGAAACAAGAGCTGGCTTCTGCACCTCATCAAGATACCTCTTAAATATTGCTACTGCATCTGCCTCCACCATCTCCTCTGGCAGTGAGTTCCAGCACTTACCACTCTTTGTGTAAAAAAACTTGCCTCTCACATCTCCCTCGGAAACTCCTTCACATTTGAGGAATATACCAGTCTGGAAGCCTGGCTGTTGTTTCTAACTTTTCATCTCTGTCTGCTAAACTTCTGCACCACCTGATGCTGCCTAGCTCGATGTGTCCTTCCAGCCTCCTGCCTGTCGACGATGCTAGAAAAGTTTGCCATCCAGACTTGCTCGATGGAAATAATGTGGCAAATGGCAATGGTGCTGGAGAGAAGTTCAAATTGTGCCTTCTGGCCAGGAGGGAAAAGTTACATTTAACTTAGATTTTCCCACACATGTTCAGAGAAGATTGTAATGTAAATATATACATAATAAACATTTATAAAAATGACGGTGACTCTCCGAAGCCAATCAGCTTCTTCCTCATTTTCAGCAAGGTGGCTCAGAGTTTCAAAGAAAGATTTTGAGATCAAGGTTATTCCCCCATGGCAAGAAGTAATCTCAAAACATTGCTTTGTTAACCATTTGATTATGAGAATGTAGGCTGATTGATTAAAAGTCATACTTTGCAGGGTGATAATTTTCAAAAAGAAATGCTTTTGAAATCTAAATAAGCAGATGCTGCAGAAAGGAAGTTTTGGAAGTTAAATAACTGCATTTATGGATTAAATTATGCTTTATGCATACAGTATAGTATTTATCGGTGAGATCAGTCTTGCTGAATGTAGGCTGTACTCATCTGAAAGTAGATCCAGCACAGTTCTATCTTTTGCTTAATTCATTCATGGGATGTGGGTGAGCCAACATTTATTGCCCATCCCGAGTTGCCCTTGAGTTGTGATCAATTTATATTGGTGGCACAAAGAGAAACTTGCAGGCACCTTTATGATGCTTGTTGAGGACGTTGCACAAGGAGGCTCTGCAGAATTTGTGTTCTGTATTATGGATCAAATCTTAATTTGACTCTGCTTCTTTCTCCAAAGATGTTTCCAGATCTGCTCAGTTTCTCCATTGCTTTTTGTTTTGATTTCAGATCTGCAACATTTGCAGCATTTTGCATTTCACTAAGAAGATTGATTGAACACTCATAATGGTTACATGTACAGGCAAGACACAATGCTAATAATGATATATTGGCACTTAAATCCATGATGAACATGATGATCGCTGGATGAGCTCTCCAAGGTGTTCAGCTCCTCCCTTACCAAGAAGAGAACTTGTTGGGAGATTCTCCCTTATCAGTAACAGAACTTCTCTGCCTGCTTTATATCCCTCTCTATCTCACCTGAAACAGCTAAATCCCAGAATATTAATCTGCCAGTTCTGTTCCTCTCTCAATCAAGTTTGTATAATAGATACATCATAGTTAAACATATTAATCCAAGCTCTCAGTTCATCTGCCTTACATCTCCGAGCAAAACTGAAATCATTTTGAGGACAAGCAAAACATTAAAGAAATTAAATTTGGAGACCTAGATGACCGAAAGGACATGAGATTAGTTTTAGTGATGTTTCCTGTCTAATCTAGCCATGTTTTAGTTTTCAAGGGCTTTGTTTTAACTGTCACTAACTCCTTTGGTGATGCAGTCACATTACCTGCTGATTTTTGGGGCATTTGGACTCACACAGAAGCAAAATTAGAAGAATTCTTTATTGAATCATTCATGGGATGTGACCATCACTGGCTGGGCCAAACTTTATTTCCCAACCCTATCTGCCCATGAGAAGGTGGCACTGACTGCCTTCCTGAACCATGACAGTCCATGTGCTGTATGCAATCCCACAATGCTGCTGATGAGGGAATTCTTGGATTTTGACCCAGCAACAATGAAGGAATGGTGATATATTTCAAATTCAGCATGAAGAATGGTTTGGAAAGAAACTTGCAGGTGATATTGTTACTATATATGTGCTGCCATTGTCTTGATGGAAGTAGTTGTGGCTTGGAAAGTGCTATTGCAGTGAATTTCTGTCAAGTATCTTGCAGATAATATACTGTCTAGTGTATTATGTAGGCTGTATGAAATACTCCCTATTTGCCTGGATGAGCTAATGAGTGGAAAGTGTTTCATACATCCTCAATATTCCATAATATCCTCAATGATTATCACCATTACAACATACAGAAAGCATTAATTTCATAATATCACAGCATTTAAATTGTTACAAGGCAAGAGACTTAAGTTAACAATGAAAGTTTACTTTTCAATATAACTTACACTGCACACAAAATGCAATCGTCCTAAACCTTTCTTCCTGATTGGTGAGGTCACAGCTAATACGTTTCCATCAAATATTCCAATGTTTAACCATGCAGTTGCTACCATTTTCATTATATCACAAAGCTCACTCTTAGAATTTAATAATTGATACAGTATTCATTACAGTAACATCTACATTATTCTCCATATAGTAGCTCCTGAATATGCAGCCTTAAGCTTGAGATACCATGATCTTTAAAAAGCAATTCAACACCTTAGTGATTTCAAATTTTCCACCTCCTAGTTATTGAATGTTTGTTTATTCACAGGTGTTGAAACTGTTATCTCTTCTTTACAGCCTCTCTTTCCCACTCATGAATCCATCATTTCTGTACTGACCCCAATGCAACCTCACTTTCTGTTCCCTAAATTTCAGCCTCTCTCTCTCTCTCGCTCTCTCCCCCTCACATACACAACATTGGAGTTTCCCTCTCTCTCCCTCCCACCCTCTGTAAGCACCTTCTCTCTCTCACACCCATTGAAGCTTGATTGTTTCTCCCAAACCCCACAGCCTCCCTATCTTTCCCTCATCTTGCAATGTTCCTGTCTCTCATCCTCCCCTTGAACTTTGAGTTCATCAAGTGTTCCTTTGTTGGCAGGATTGAAACTGTTCCCTCTCCCCTGAGGCCACCAATTTTGTCCCCCTTCCAGTGTACCTCTCCCTCCCAGCACCCATGCCTCCCATCCCTTGTCTCTTACCACCTCTGGCCCATCCCTGTCTTGCAGCTTTCCCATCTAAACCCCAGTCCCAGTGCAGGCTCCTTGTTTCCCTCTCAACTTTGCCTTCCCCTCTGCCCATTGTGGCCTTCCATCTACCCTCAGACACTTTGTATTCTTGCATTACCCTGTAGCCCCCTTGGGACATCCCCATCAGACTCCCCAGTCTACTTATAACTCCTTGCCCCTCCATCCCCTGCTAGCCTCCACATTTTGTCTAATCCTCTTGGAGCCTCTTTGTCTTCTTTCGTCTTCATATTTTCAACCACCCTACTCTATTTGCAGTATCCCTGTTTTCTCTCATTCTACTCATTGCCCTCCCACGATGACACCTTCCTTCTCCCATCCTGACCCAATAGACAGAAAGCTGTTGTGGCAAAAGATCCAACAAATCTGCTAATGCTTCAAGGACCTTATCCCCAGTCCCTTCCAGTCGTCGCATCCTCATGTCCCCAAATCTCAGACCACCTGCCCCACCGCCCTAGCATTCACTTCTGTGGAAATTGTTCACTGCCGCTACTTCGTTATTGAATTAATGTCTACTCATCCAGCCATGGGCTGGTTCTCTCCCATGTTTGCAACTATCCATATCCCCTATCCTTTCCCTCTTCTACTTTGTACTGTTTTGCAGCTCCAAGACTTGAAAACTGGAGATTTGTTCCCACAAGTCTGACTTGCTTGCTTTTCAGTTACAATGTGTCAAGCTGCACTGAATTCCATACAGGTTCTGCAAACTAGGCACTGATCTTGAAAACCCTTTGAATGAAAGAGAGTTAAATCCAGGCAATTGACTGAAAAGAAAAATATACCCGGCCATGCAGGGAGCAATTCTATGTAAATAATGCTGAAGTCACAGTTTGCAATATCATGTTCAAAAACAGAAATAAAGATGTATGCAAGAAATCTATGATGCCTGCGAATGTTTAATTCTTCCTTTTGATGGTATGTATCTTTCAAATCAATGAAGTGAAAATTGATTTTTTTTTTTACTGACCAAATCTTCCAAAAGCCCAAAAGACAGCTATCGACCAGCTCAATGCAACTGTCTTTCCACCGTCTAATGAGCCCTGATGGACTAAATGGTCAAGACTGTTCACCGAATATCACGGACTGCAAGGCATTAGTTTCCTGACAGCCAATACAATCAATATTTAATGCAAATTGCAGCTAGCATGCACTGTATCCTCAAGCAACCCTCCATGTCACAGTCAATCCCACATTTATATAACCAGTAATACAGTCTTGATTTTATTCCATCAATGGATTTGGGCTATGACTATCTCTGAATGATCTTGAAGAGGTGGTGATCAGCCATTCTACTGAATTGCTGCTGAATGTCTGCGTTTGGGTAGGATTTTCATGATGAAGGAATTATGATATATTTCCAAGTCAGGATGGTCTACGGGTTGCAGAGGAATTTAAAGGTGGTGGTGTCCCAATGATTCAGATTCCCTGTCCCTCTAATTGGTACAGATAAAGGGATTAGGAGGTTGAAGAGATTTTCTTAAGTCATTCCAGTGCAGATAGTAGAGAATGATCCCACATTTTGCCTATTAACTGCTTAAGGTAGCAAGATAACAGGTAAAGGTCAAGTCGCCATATTCCTACTAGATCACGAGGCTGCTCTCGCATTAGAGAGAGAGAGACAACTGGTGTGGGTTTAACCCAAGGATCATCATGCCTCAGGTGAGGGGAGAGGTTGAGAAGGAGAGTCTTTCATGGTAACCTGAGCTAGCGTGGGAAGTGAATCTATACTGTTGGTGTCACATTACATCACAAAACAACGGTCCAACCAACCGAACTAACTGATTCCAAGTAGGCGGAATGTCAATCAAGCAGGCTAGTTTGTATCGTTTGGACCATAGGTCAGAAGAACGTAGGAATAAGAGTAGGCTCTCAGCCCATCAAGCCTGTTCCACCACTTAATGAGTTTCCATAGCTCTCTGTGATAGAGAACACCAAAGATTCATAACATTGGTCGTAAAAAAACTCCTCATCTTAGTCCTAAGTGGCAAACCCCTTTATTATTAAATTGTGCCCCTGATTCTCCCCAACTAGGGCAAACATTTTACCTGCATCTACCTTGTCTATCCCTTTAAGTACTTCGTAGGTTTCATTGAGATCATCTCTTATTCACCAAATCTCATAATAATAGTCATAAGTTGACCAATCTCTCATCATATAACTGTCCCGCTATCCAAAGATAGCAGGAACCATCATTGCACTCCCTCTAAGGCAATAATGTCCTTCCTGAGATAAGATGAACAGTCTACACACAATACTCCAAGTATGGTTTAAGCAAGATTCCTTCCAATTGACGCATGACAGCAATTGACTGAAAAGACTGTACTCAAATCCCACTGAGATAAAGGTTAACATTCCAATAGCCTTTCTAATAGCCTGCTGCATCTGAATGTCAGCCTTTGGTGACTTATTCACAAGGAAACAGAATTGGCTCGGAGGTCAAAGACAGAGGGTGGTGGTGGTGTGTTGCTTTTCAGAGTGGAGGCCTGTGACCAGTGGTGTGCCACAAGGATCGGTGCTGGGTCCACTGTTTTTTGTCATTTATATAAATGATTTGTTATAAACATAGGAGATATAGTAAGTAAGTTTACAGATGGCACCAAAATTGGAGATGTAGTGGACAGCGAAAATGTTATCTCAGATTATAACTGGACCTTGATCAGATGGGCCAATGGGTTGAGAAGTGGCAGATGGAGTTTAATTCAGATAAATGCGAGGTGCTGCATTTTGGGAAAGGAAATCTTAGCAGGACTTTTACACTTAATGGTAAGTCCTGCGGAGTGTTGCTGAACAAAGAGACCTTGGAGTGCAGGTTCATAGTTCCTTGAAAGTAGAGTCACAGGTAGATAGAATAGTGAAGAAGGTGTTTGGTATGCTTTCCTTTATTGGTTAGAGCATTGAGTACAGGAGTTGAGAGATCATGTTCTGGCTATATAGGACGTTGGTTAGGCCACTTTTGGAATATTGCGTACAATTCTAGTCTCCTTCCTATCGGAAGGATGTTGTGAAACTTGAAAGGGTTCAGAAAAGATTTACAAGCTAGGATTGCAGGATTTGAGCTATAGGGAGAGGCTGAGTAGGCTGGGGCTGTTTTCCCTGGAATGGCAGAGACTGAGGGGTGACCTTATCGAGGTTTATGAAATCATGAGTGGCACGAATACGATAAATAGACAAGGTCTTTTCCCTGGAATGGTGGAGTCTGGAATTAGAGGGCATAGGTTTAGGGTGAGAGGAGAAAGATATAAAAGGGACCTAAGGGGCAATGTTTTCACGCAGAGGGTGGCTGAGCTGCCAGAGGAAGTGGTGGAGGCGAGTACAATTACAACATTTAAAAGGCATCTGAATGGGTATATGAATAGAAAGGGTTTAGAGGAATATGGACCAAGTGCTGGCAAATGGGACTAGGTTAGATTAGGATATCCGGTCGGCATGGATGAGTTGGACTGAAGGGTCTGTTTCCGTGGTGTACATTTCTATGACTGTATGATTCTATACCCGAGTCCCTTTGTACATCTGCACTGTCCCATGTCTCAGCCTTTAATACATACTCTGCATATCTGTTCCTCCTACCAAAGTGGATGGCCTCACATTTTTCCACATTATATTCTTTCTGCCATGTTCTTTCACAATTACTATGCCTGTTCAAATCCTCCGGAAGTTACATCTTCCACACAATATATATTTCATTTAATTTTAATCATCTGCAAACTTAGAAATATTGCATTTCATTCACACATCCAAATCATTGATGCATATTGGGAACAGCTGGGACTGATGTACTGATCTTTACAGGTCCTGGCTACTCACAGCCTGTCAGCGTAAGAAAGGTCCATTTATTCCTACTCTCTATTTTCTGCCTGTTAGCCAATCCTTAATTGATGCTCATATTATTCCATACCCCAAATGCTATAATTTTGCTAACCAGCCGACTGTGGGGGACACTATTAAATGCCTCTTGAAAATCCAGATATCCTTTCTGCCCCCTTAATCTCTCCAGTGCAATCTTAGAACGTAGAACATAAAACATTACAGTGCAGTACAGGCCCTTTTGCCCTTGATGTTGCGCCAACCTGTGAAACCAATCCGAAGCCCGTCTATCCTAAATGCCCTTAAAGTTGGCGAGTCTACTACTGTTGCAGGCAGTGCATTCCACGCCCCTATACTCTCTGAGTAAAGAAAACACCTCAGTTTAAAGCTATGTCCCCTCGTGCTCACCATCACCATCCATGGAGAAAGGCTCTCACTGTCCACCCTATCTAACCCTCTGATTATCTGATATGTATCAATTAAATTACCTCTCAATCTCCTTCTCTCTCACAAAAACAGCCTCAATGCCTCAGCCTTTCCTCATAAGAACTTCCCTCTAAACTAGGCAACATCCTAATAAACCTCCTCTGAACCTTTTCCAAAGCTTCCACATCCTTCCGATAATCCATCCATTTTACTCAGACTAATTTCCGCTAATTCCTCCTTCTCGCTAGCTCTTGAACATCTAATTCTGAGAGATTTCTTTGTATATTCCTCAGTGAAAACAGATACAAAGTAATCATTTAGCTCATGTCATTCCTCAGTGTGCCATTATAAATTCTCCTGACTCTGACTGCAATGGATCCACATTTGTATTCACCAAACTTTTCCTTTTTGAGTATTTGTAGAAGCTCTTACAGTTCATTTTTACACATTTTGCTCGATTAATTTCATACTCTGTTCTCCATTTCCTTTTCAGTTTCTTGGTCTTCCTTTGCTATATTCTAAAACAAACCCTCAAAAACTTCAGACTTTGTACTATTTCTGACAACAGTGTGCACATGATCTCCCAAACCTTGGCCATTCGTCCGCTTATCTATGCATCTCTGTTGGTTTGTTAATGGCCGAGTCCAAAAGATCACTGAGCGGTATATCAGGCTTAGCAAGTTTTGTTTTCCAGCAGTTTTCTAAATGTAAGTGGCCGTGGCCATTTTTTTCCTCCCATAGCTGTGGATTTGGGTCAGTGCCTTGTTCACAAGAATGTGCTCGGAGTCAACCCTAGATAGATTAGCCCCTCCATGGGTTTATGGGCTGTTTAGCATTTGCTCCTGGCTTGGGAACGGGATCTACAGGCTGCATTGAAAGATGTAAAGGTTTGTTTGTTTCGTAGCTGCCTCACTCACCCCTGGTTTGATGAAGGCATTGGCTCTTCATGTGTCGCAGGCAGTAGTCACTTGTAAGCATTCTCAGTATCTGCATGGATATATCCAATCTCCCCTTCAGCACGGGCATGGTTCACTTGCTCTTCAATGCACTCGTCTTCTCTTCAAAGATGTGAAAAGTTTTGTATCAGTCATTGTCCCCCCCACCTCCCAAATCCCAATCTGTGCGCACTCACACCTATTGTGCACATTATTCCGCAGATGACGAGAAGCTTTTCGACACATTAGCATGGAAACATTAGCAATTCCTTGTTTTTTCACTTTACTTGTGCTGTTAGATACAGACCTAGCTGTCTATCCCCTGAGATATGATTGGCCATCTGCGCTACTAGTGAGAAGAAAGGTGTTTGTGAATGGGGGAAGTTAGGAATTAAAGAACTCTGATTGAAAGGTGGTTCACTGTCATCAGAGCCAGAGTTGATGCAAAACGATAAAGCATTTTATGATTTCTATGTCCGAGTTACCTGTTCATCCAAAGTCATGTTTTTGAGGGTGTGATCTTGTCCATGCAAGCCTTTGTTGAAAAACTCTCAGATTTGCTTGTTTCCTGGTTGGGATGAAAGATCCTTAAGCTATGGAGCAACATCGCTCCTTTTCTGTTTATTTTTAAAATATTTTTATTGAAAGTTTTAACATGTTTTAACAAGTTTACAAAAGAAAACTAAAAAAACCCAAGTATAAACATTGATATACAGTTGAATCTTAAATAAATGATAACCAAAATCTATCAAACAAAAGAGAAATACCAAGAGAAAAAAAAGACAAAACTCAACTAACTACTCATCTAACTTACAACTAACCAGAGTGTATCATTAAAATTCTTACATTATTCAAGAGAAAAAAAAAATCCAACGGATAACACACAAATTGAGCATCAGATCACAAAACCCGTATTTATCCAAAACATCCCGAGCATAGAGCATATAAAATTCACAAAAATAAAAGCTCTTTAGTACATTCAGATCAATATAATAAAAAAAACTATTTCTAAATAGTAAAAAAAAGTACAAAACGTATTTAAATGGAGATCTTCCCCCCTATTCCCAGGGGGCATCACTTCCTTTCAAAAAAGCCCATCATAACCTCTCCCAACCAGTGCCCCACCCTTGACCCAGGCACCCTATGATAGGATAAAGAAAATTCAAAGCTGAAAATGTATTGCTGGAAAAGCGCAGCAGGTCAGGCAGCATCCAAGGAACAGGAGAGTCGACGTTTCGGGCATAAGCCCTTCTTCAGGAATGCTGCCTGACCTGCTTTGCTTTTCCAGCAACACATTTTCAGCTCTGATCTCCAGCATCTGCAGCCCTCACTTTCTCTTAAAGAAAATTCAAGTATACTACTGAACGAGAACTAACAGTGAGTACCCTATTCCCCCGCGCAACCCCGCCCCCCCCTCCCCCACACCACTCCCCACACCTACACCTGGATATATTTGGTAATGTTAATACCATATATGACTATAAAATTACAGTCTCAGCAAATAATAATTAAATATGTTAATACAAAATAACAGGGGAAAACAACCCTGCTCCCAAGGACAAAGATAAAATAAGATAAGGTAGCCACCTTCCCCCCCCATCTACATTAATTAGACCCCCTGGCCTAGATATATATAAAAAGGGGGGGGAAAGGAAATCGCGAAGTAAAGGATGAATAAATAAACCCTTCTTCCTACCCCCCAGAGATAATATTAAACAGTAAGATAATGAAAGTAAAAAAAAGTGGGGGGTAAACCGGGGTGGGGATAGGGCAAAACAACATCAATTAACTCTTATAATTTGTCTAAGAGAGTCTAAAAGTTCCTTGGCCTTCTCCGGTGATCCAAAGTTATACACGGACCCTTCATGGCTAAAGCGTAGTATAGCTGGGTAGCGCATGGAGTATTGAATGTTTAAATCCCTTAAACACTTCTTTGCTTCATCAAACACCTTCCTCTTTCGGACCAAAGCTGGGGAAAAGTCCTGAAATAATATAATCTTGGATCCTTTACAAGTCATGGCTTGGGGACTTTTCCCAAGATTTCTGGAGGCTTCCAAGAGCATCTGCCTCACCTTATAGCTCTGCAGCCGGAACAGGACGGGCGGGGGCGCTGGTTCAAGCCTGGCCCGCGTATTGCAGCCGGTAGGCCCATTCTACCCTTACCTGGCCTGATCCAGCCTCCAAATTCAATAAGTGCGGAAGCCACTGTTCAAGAAACCTTGTAAGCTCGCCGCCTCCTTCTTCCTGTTCGGGAAGGCCCAGCAAACGAATATTTTTTCGACGACCTTGATTCTCGAGGTCGTCAATGTGATACTCTAAGGTCCGGACTTGCTGCTCGAGAGTCCAGACCCGATCCACGGCCGATTCTGCAATGGCCTCAGAGGTCGCGGCCTTTAATCCGCCCCTCCAACTCGGCAATTCAATTTCTTCAATTTTGTTGCTTTTGTTGCGCGGCCGAGAATGAATTCCACCGACTTCGGGACTCTTCTATGAAAGCATCGATCTTTGCATCGAGTTTGGAGATTCTTTTCTCAAGGCTCACCACCGTAGTTAAGTCCCCCGGGGCGGCTACGGACGCCTCTGCTGCAGCTGGGGAGGATGGGGGAGGGGCTCCTGCCTGCTGTGAACTGGGGGCTCCTTTCCCCCCTAGTCATTTTTACAGGAGACTGAACTGTATAAATTTAGTACTAAACCACTAATTACATTAAGTAAAAATTATTTTTAATTGATTTGGTGAGTGTGGTGGAGGAGGGTGGCTCACTTTGCCTAGGTCTTGGGAGGAGCACTATAGACTCAGATTTGCTGAGTTGCCACCATCTTGGATCCCCCTCCTTTTCTGTTTTAAGTGCAAACCATGGCAGATGGACAGCAGAATGAGTGTCAACAACCAGACATCACCCAAGAGGAAAGATTAATGGGAGCTAGCAGAAAACTACAATTGTGTGTAACGAAAACAGGAACTGCTAGAGAAACCCAGCAGATTAGATTACTTACAATGTGGAAACAGGCCCTTCAGCCCAACAAGTCCACACTAACCCTCCGAAGAGCAACCCACCCAGACCCATTCCCCTACATTTACCCCTTCACCTAACACTACAGGCAATTTAGCATGGCCAATTCACCTAACCTGCACACATTTGTTTGGACTGTGGAAGGAAACCGGAGCACCCGGAGGAAATCCACGCAGACATGGGAAGAATGTGCAAACTCCACACAGAAAGTTGCCTGAGGCAGGAATTGAACCCAGGTCTCTGGCGCTATGAGGCAGCAGTGCTAACCACTGTGCCTCCATGCCACTCTGCCAGCATCTCAGAACTCAGTTCTGAAGAATCATGGAGTCCCTACAATATGGAAGCAAACCACTTGGCCTACTGAGTCCATTCTGACCCTACGGAGAGCGTCACACTCAGACCCACCAACCCCTGTAATCCTGGATTTCCCATGGCTAACCCTCCTAGCCTGTATATCGCTAGACACTATGGGACAATTTAGCATTTCCAATCCACCTAACTTGCACACCTTTAGACTGTGGAATGAAACCAGAGCACACGGAGGAAACCCTCACAGACACAGAGACAATGTGCAAACTCCACACAGACAGTCGGCCAAGGCTGGAATCAAACCCAGGTACATGGCACGAGGAGGTTGCATCACAATTGAACATGAGACATAGTGAGGATTGTGCTAAGACCATGCTTGCCTGAATACAGGTACACACTGGGTGCAAGATACCCACGCTGCCAAGTACACTTTCAGCCCTGTAGTCTCTCTGCCATTTTCATTCTGACACAGAATTATCAAGGCTTTGGCAAATTAGGATAGCAGGTGACCCGCAACAAACACTGTCTGCCTGACTACAGCTGGTGCTCATGAAAGCTGGAGATTGTGGAGAATCAGGACAAGATCAATAGGAGATGGAGAGGAGATAGCAGAGTCAAATGCACAGCTGCACACAGAGTGTGAAATAACCCTCAAACATCGCCCTGGACCTGATGTATCTCAACACCTTCACTCTCACCCGCTCAGTCCATCAGTAAGTCAATTACTCACCCTCACACACTGATTCTGTCAATCACCCACACACCTCCCATCACTCACACACCCTCACTCACTTGTTCACTCACCTAGTCAATCACTCAGCCACTCATTACTCATCCAGTTGACTTACTCACCCTAACTCGCTCAGTCACCTTCAGTGATGCAATCACTCATCTCTCACTCACTTTGTCAGTTAATCTCATTCATACTTACTCCATCACTCATTCACCCTCAAATTATCACCCACAAACACTAAGCCATGTAGCTTCACTCATTCAGCCACTCACTCTCAGTCATTCACCTTTGTCCACTCTCACTTAGTAACAAGATCATATTTTTTGGATAGCATTGGAATACCAGCCTCCATCAACCATTTCTGACTGGTAATAGCTGACTGGTCACAACCAGTTGCCATAAAAAACTGACATATCTAAATCCTCCTGGCACGCCATTGGTAGAATTAAGGAGGGAAAGCTGAAGCTCAGAAATTTTCACATGGAAATTCCCTCACACAACCTTATCTCCTCCAATGTGTTGGCTATTATTGGGTCAAATTGTGTCTGCATCATGTAAGACTGTCCATATTCCTCTTTGGCTGATTCCTCCTTGGCTCCATTTCTTGTTGACTTACACTAAGCTGGAGAAATTCAGGACTATTAGTTTACTAACAATATATTGATGAGTTCTTGATCCATTAATTAATCATTCAAGGGGTGGCACGGTGGCTCAGTGGTTAGCACTATTGTCTCACAGCACCAGGGTCCCAGGTTCAATTCCAGCCTCGGGTGACTGCCTGTATGGAGTTTGCGCATTCTCCCCGTGTCCGCGTGGGTTTCCTCCGGGTGCTCTGGTTGCCTCCCACAGTCCAAAGATAGGCAGGTCAGGTGAATTGGCCATGATAAATTGCCCATGGTGTTAGATGCATTAGTCAGAGGGAAATGGGTCTGAATGGGTCAGTCTTTGGAGAGTCGGGGTGGACTGGTTGGGCTAAAGGGCCTGTTTCCACACTGTAAGGAATCTAATCTAATCTAAACCTTACATAGTAATCTAGTTGGCTATCAACTGACCTATGTCGAGAATGTGGTGCTGGAAAAACACAGCAGGCCAGGCAACATCCGAGGAGCAGGAGAATCAATGTTTTGGACAAGGGCCCTTCATCTCGACTCTGATCTCCAGCAGAGTCTTGACTCTGATCTCCAGCATCTGCGGTCCTCACTTTCTCCTATCAACTGATCTGTCTCTGTTTCTGGTATTTTCCATTTCTATTTCAGAATTTTAGCATGAGCACCTCTTTTATCTCTTCAGATAGACAACTGAACCAATCATACATAACACCTGAGGTGAATCAAGCATAACATGAAAGACATTATAAATTACAGGCCTGTGCTGTTTTGTAATGTAACAGCTGCAATTACAAGATCCTAAAGGCTTCCAATTGTTGAACAGCTACTCACAGGTGCTTTATACATTCCTCATGTCAGCCAGGTCTAAGGCCTATGCAGATTACAATAAATGCAAAGGCTCAAGGTGTTTGTTGCTGAAATAACTCCTGATAATAGAGTATTATGGTTAGACTCCAGCTGCACAGCACACTACAGTGCCTGAAATACTGAATGAGAGCAACAGTAACCTTGATCAATAGTGATTGTCTTAACAAAGGGAAAGAAACAGTATAAAAGTAAGTCAGTAATACATGGAAATTAAAGTCCTAGTCCTTCTCGAGATTCACTTTGAGGTAGACAGAACGGGTTGGACCAGTACATGCTGTTCGCATGTTTTACTGTTTTTTTTAACTTTTTATGAGCACAAAGGAATCAGGGTAAGAATGACAGTGTGGGGGAGGGAGGAATTTCTCCCTGAAGGATCAGGTGTTAAAAGCACTGTCCAGTTTAGTTTAAGTGCTATAAGAGATGAGGAAACTCAAACTCTAGTGTAGTGTTCTAACTTATCCTCAGTCAGCACAACAGCTGAAGTGTTACCATTGGTCTCAGTGGCCATGCATTAGTAAAAGACAAGCCAGATTTCCATTCACTGTGTAGAACAGCCCATTGCACGCATGCAGGCATTCAGTGCAGATAGCATACCTCAGCTGAAAAAGCAACCCCACCCCTCCTAATGGAGTAGCTGGCTGCCTAGATGATCTATAGCATAAATCAGTGGCTGAAAATCAGAGGAGAAAATAATGGAAGGTGGAAACAGCTGTAGCTTGCAATAATCATCTAAACTGAATTTCAAATACAAAGAGTACTGTACTTAGAGTTGACTACAAAGTGGACCCTAAAACTTGTAGACTTTTTTTCAACCAGTATTGGTTTTAATGTCTAATTTTAATGTCTAAATGCCGTTAAAAAATATCTTGTCAGAAAAGCCTGAAGGATTACAAAGCTGACAGATTTAAGTTTTACAGAGAGCTGTGCAATTTCCCCCCAGACAGGTTTTATCTAGGGAAACAAACTGCAGCTGCAATAGTATTTGAGTTTTACAGTGGACATGCATCATCTTAGCAATCAACTGCAGATCATTTCTCAATAAAGCCTTGTAATGGTCTTACATCATTGATTACATTTTCTGTGACAATTGGCAAATGTTCGAAGAGACACACAACAGTCGTGATATAGCCTGTGCTACAGGAAAGTAACTAAAATCCACATAGAACTTTTCCCACATCAATGCAAAACTCTTGGAAGAGTTAGTAAAGAATGAATATGATGCATTTATCTAAATTCAGAGTACAGAAAACCAAAGAAAATTTCACTCATCAAGATTTATGGTGCTACATGAACCCTTTTATTAGATTCCTGACTAGCAGTCACTCCAAGCTATGCATAATTTGCTCTATGTCAGCTGAACCCTTCCTGTCCAATAATCACCCCCAGGTATCCATTATTTGCTATAGAAACCATTCAAACCCTCAATTAGATTTCTGCCTGGTAATCACTCCCAGGTGTACATTATTCTCCTTAATAACATTTTGAAAACGCCCTCTGCTCCTGAAGTTGCGACACAGAAATGTCACATATGCATAGAGCTCTCATTATGTATCCCAGTTGCAACATTTTACATGAATATTGGTATTTGTCCTATAAAAAAGTATTTCAGATTTCATTAACTGACGTCTTAAAGTAACTTGTCAGGTCCTTTATGGCCGACAGAGAAACTAGGTTCATTTTAGATTATTGTCTCGCTAATTTATAAATGTTATTTTTATCCGGGTTGTGGCTGGTGTTGGTGGAGGTGACGGTGGATCTCGGGGTGAATAAGTGGTTAATGGGAAAGTTTTTGTCTAAGAAAATGGAGGTGGAAGTAGTGAAATCACCATGTGCTGCCATGAATTATGCATAACGATCAAAAGCAATTTCTTTATGTCTCTTTGCCATTAATAATGCATAGTTACAGCTTGTTTCCCACTTTATTGGTATATGTCAAATAGTTCCTGTCTCCTGCAGCTCTCAATTTAGCCAGATACAGCTGTGTTTAGAAGGTTATGCTCGTTAACTTTGTAAAATAAATCGTTGTCACTGTTATAATTAGGAATAAAGATAATGCAGAGGCCATCCTGAAGACGAATGCTGGAGCTGAACAAACTTAAGAGATATGTTTATGACCTTAAATTGAGAAATGTCATTGTTTTGTTCTGATGGATATTTTAAGGTCATTTCACTCCCCTTTTAATAACTTGACATTTATCATTTCCAAGTCAAATGATTGTAATTTTTTCCTAACCTAATCATGTGAACAAAGGGACGTTTTCAGTTAGAATTGCTTAAGCTAAGCCAAAAAGTGTGTGTAAAATGCTAAGAGTGCAGGATTACTGAAGGAATGAAAGAGCTGTGAGGTATTTTCTAATCATGCTGTTCAGTGATATTATTCTACGCCTTTGGAGGAGATGGATATTCCACCTGGACTTCTGGCTCAGAAGGAGGGATACAGCCACTCCACCACAAGGACTCATTAAAGGGGGTTTATTATGCTGTTGAAACTATACCTCAAATTTTGCTCTCAACAACTCACCTATCCTATTGTGTCACCTTCTTAGTGATGACCCATGTCACAGCCTGCTTGATTTGTGATGTCAAGGAGCCAAATTGGGGAAAATCATCAGAATTCAGTCAGTCAGATACACGATTAGCTTGATAGCAGATTAATTTGTTTTTCATCTGCAATTTTAATCCAAGTTCCCATGCACCTTCTAAAATGAACATAAATGATTCCAAACCATTGTTTTGAAGAACATGATGGAAGCCCTAGGGTTCTAGAAAATATTTATCCCTTAACCAACATCACTAAAGTAGATTGCCTGGTCATAATCACTTTGTGTGTGATTATGACCAGGCAAAATGCAAATTCACTATCACAATTTCCTGTATTACACCAATGAATACATTTCAGACGTATTCTGCTAGCTGTGCAAGTACAAGTTTTTTTTCTTGTTTTAATAAATCACTATATTATGAGATAAATTGCCTATTACTGACTTAACATTGTAGATAAACTAGATCAAACATTTACTTTGGAACTCTGGCCTCCCTCTTATCATTCAGGATTGCTACCTCTGTGCCAAGAGGCTTGGGTTCAAGTCTCACCTGCGATAGAGGAGTGTCATAACATCCCTGAATGGGTTGATTAGAAAATATCTAAATCAATTCCATCTTTATCAAAGCACAGTTGCTATTTTAACTGATCAGGTTCAGGAAACTGGAACTTCCCACAGGTGATCCTACTTCCTAGAACTCACGACCCAGAGGCTGAAGCACTACACGCCATAATGTATCCCAACTTGTGGCAAGGTGTAGGGGCAAACAGGAACAACATGTTCACAGGTAAAATAATCTGAACCTTTAAAATAATTTTTTAAAATGTGATTTTAGGAAATTATGTGCGATTAGTACTCTCGACAATCAAGTGACTCCATAGAATTAAATTTCATTGATATTCAGAAGTTTGTTTATTTATAACATTCTGAGATAGAAACATTGAAACATGAAACATAGAAAATAGAGCCATAGAGCAATAGGCCATTCACCCCTTCAAGCCAGCCTCTCCCATTTAATCATCCAACTCAGTCCACTGTTCCTGCTTTTTCCTCATATCCTTTGATTCCTTGAGCACTTAGGACTATATCTAACCTCTTCTTGAAAATATTTAATTTATTTTTACCTTAACTACTTTCAATGCACAGAATTGCACAAATTCACCATTTTCTGGGCAAAGAGATTTCTCCTTATCTCAGTCCTTCACTTGCTTTATCAATGACCTTTCTTCCATCATAAAAGTCAGGAATGGAGATGATTGGTATTTGCAGATACTGAAGCAATCCCTTTCCATGCATCAAGACAGGGTCAATTCTCAGATTTGAGCTGATAAGTTGCAAGTAACATTCACATTATACAAGTGCCAGGAAATGACCAGCTCCAACATAACAGAATCTAACCATATTAAATTGACATTCAAAAGTATTACCATTGTTGAATTCCCCAATGTCAAAATTCTAGTGGTAACGCTGACCAGAAACTAACCTGGACCAGCCATATAAGTACCACAGCTGTAAGAAAATGTCAGAAGATGGATATTCCACAATGACAAGGGAGGATATAAAAGGGGCAGCTTTTTCATGCATAGGGTGGTGCGTGTATGGAATGAGCTGCAAGGATTTCGAAGCTCCTTGGATGCTGCCTGAACTGCTGTGCTCTTCCAGCACCACTAATCCAGAATCTGGTTTCCAGCATCTGCAGTCATTGTTTTTACCTCGAGGAAGTAGTGGAGACGAGTACAGTTAAAGCATATAAAAGGCAGCTGGACAAGTTGGACCGAAGGGTCTGTTTCCATGCTGTACATCTCTATGACCTAACACCTAAGACCTGAATATCATCTATAAGTCACAAGACTGATGGTTGACAGAATATCCTCAATTTGCTTGGATGGATACAATTCCAACAGCATTCAAAAAGATCAGGACAAAATAATTCAGTAAAATCTGCACCCATCCACCACCTTAAATAAACAGACTCTTTGCAATTGATGGACAGTGAAACGTGTAAAAGATGCATTGTTACTCAGCCTTCAATAGCACCTTTGAACCCCCTGTGTCTAGCAGCTAGAAAAACAAGGGCAACAGACACAGGGGGACATCACATTGCTTAGAAGGTGCAAATCTCACTGGGAGTAGAAGAGCAAAGGGATCTTGGAGTGCAAATATATCAATCAATAAAAGTTGTACCACAAGTTAGCAAGTGCACAATAAAAAGCAGACTAAAAACAAGTCTCAATTTCCATGGGATAGAATATAACTGTTCTGAGCCTTGGTTACACCACACTTTGATTACCACATGCAGTAATGGCTACCAGATTATAAAAAGGATGTTTTGCAATTTACCAGCCCAAATCTGAGGCAGTGGAGAAGCCCTTGAAAGTAATAAGGATAACATCAATAAATGACTTATAGGACTGGTTTCTATTCTCTCAAAAAAGGGCTAAGAGGTGACCTAAATTTCTGAAGGTTTTGATAGTGTCATTACAGGTATAATGTCTCCTGTTGAGGGCAAGGCCATAATTAGAACCATCAATAAAAGGTACTCACCAAGAAATAGTGAATTGAGAAGAAACTTACTTCCAAGAGTGGTGCGAATGTGGAACCTGATGTGTAAGGGAGTGGTTGAAGTGAATAATTTTCAGGACAAGCCAGGCTGTTGAGGCTGGGTCATTAACTCTATTCAAGGCTGAGACAGACAGATTTTTAATCAGTAAGGGAATCAATAGTTATAGAGAAAAGGCAGAAAAACAAAATTGGGAATTATCAGATCAGCCATGATCTCATTGAATAGCGGAGTAGACTTGCTGATCAAATGTATGCCAACATCATAAAACCCCTTTCTCTCACCATCCCACAAAGTGTAAATTTTGTTGTTTTGCATTCCACACTGCTGTGACTTGAATTTGTCATTCACTTCGATTTAAACAATTCAATGATTATGCAGAGTCAGATTTTCTTGGCAATTCAGAGGCTTATTGGCATGGAACTGTCTGAGATGGAAATCTTTGCTTCAAACTCACTGAATCATGTGTAATCGCTAACCCATTAACTAGCCTTTTCCTCATGACAGGGCCTGTTTTTCTGAATCAAAATGTGAAAAAAAAGTCTCTGCATTGTTGCATTATTCATGACATGGCCTCTTGTTCTTTATGTAAACAGACAAACAGAAACGGCAGCAAACTGCCCAGTTACAAGAGGAAGCCTCATTATGGGAATGTCATAGGTGCAGAGATGTATCCATTGTCTAATTGTTCCATGCAGCAAACTGTTATATCTATATAACTCCTTTCACATAATGAAGCATTCCAAGGTTCTTCACAGAAGCCTCACAAAACAAAGCATCAGAACAATCCACATAAAGGGATTAGGTTAGATGACTGGAAGTTTGATCAATGAGGTGTGGTTTAGAAAGTGTCTTAAAGAAGGAAAGCAAAGTAGAGAGGCAGGGAGTTGTTGGGAGGGAATTCCAGAGCTTGGGGCCATGGCAATTGAAGGTACAGTCATTAATGGTGCAACAGTTATAACTGGGAATGCAAAGAGGCCAGAATTAGAGAAAACAAAAGACACCAATGAATAAGTAGATGATTCACTATAAATCAATTAGATCGCAACGGGACCAGAACAAGAAGTGTTGCAGGAAAACTAATTTCAAAGTGTATGTACTGATTGGTCATTGGCAGGAATATGTTCTTTAAAACGCGCAAGGAATGAATTTGATGGATTGGGCTCCTGCATGCAAGGTCAGTGCCAAACTGATCAACATGTAGCGAGGGCACTCCACAGTCACTATGTACTCTGGGAGGCCTTGGGAGATAAGGATGGTATTTCTGTGACAAGAGGTCTCACCTTCAAAAGGCAACCAATAGCTGTAGCTGTCTCACAGCTCAGTGATGGGCTCCGCAGGGATGGCAAATAGGCATGAGATGAAAACAGCATAGTTTTCAAAAACAGGTAAGTTGGGATATTGAACACGCTGCTTAGGGACATGGCTGAGGCAGGTGTCAGGGAGGTATTAGTGGTCAGGTGGGAAGTAACACCTTGGCAATGGGTGCTCCCATCTTCCTGCCCATCTTCCCAGCAGCCTGGTTAAAACAAAGCTACCCTCTGACCTCTGCCTGCCTAACCAAAGGAATTGAATAATTGAATGCATAGAATCCCTGTAATGTGGAAGGAGGCCAGCTAGCCCATTGAGTCCACACCAACCCTCCAAAAACCATCCACCCAGGCACAACCGCCTACCCTATCCCTGTAACCCTGTATTTCCCATGGCTAATCCAGCTAGCGTACACAAACTTGGAGACTACAGGGTAATTTAGCATGGTAAAAACAATGACTACAGATGCTGGAACCAGATTCTGGATCAGTGGTGCTGGAAGAGCACAGCAATTCAGGCAGCATCCAACGAGCAGCAAAATCGATGTTTCGGGCAAAAGCCTTTCATCAGGAATAAAGTCAGAGAGCCTGAAGCGTGGAGAGATAAGCTAGAGGAGGGTGGGGATGGGGAGAAAGTAGCATAGAGTACAATAGGTGAGTGGGGGAGGATATGAAGGTGATAGGTCAGGGAGGAGAGGGTTGAGTGGATAGGTGGAAAAGGAGCTAGGCAGGTCGGACAAGTCCGGACA